>NC_062565.1:145700810-146003840 GCF_022837055.1 Prionailurus viverrinus | reverse complement strand
TCCACATCCTCACCAACCCTTGTTGTTTCTTGTGTTGTTGATTTTAGCCATTCTGATAGGTGTGAGGTGATAGATCATTGTGGTTTTGATTTGCATTTCCCTGATGGTAAGCGATGATGATGAACATCGTTTCTTGTGTCTGTTGGCCATCTGGATGTCTTCTTTGAAGAAATGGCTGTCCAAGTCTTCTTCCCAGTTTTTAAATGGATTAATTGTTTTTTGAGTGTTAAGTTGTATAAGTCCTTCACATATTTTGGATACTAAGCCTTTATCAGCTATGTCATTTGCAAATATTTTTCTCCCATTCTGTAGGTTGCCTTTTGGTGTTGATTGTTTCCTTCGCTATGCAGAAGCTGTTTATTTTTATGTAGTCCCAATAGTTTATTTTTGCTTTTGTTTCTGTTGCCTCGGGAGACATATCTAGAAAAAAGTTTCTATAGCTGATATCAAAGAGGTTACTGCCTGTGTTCTTTTCTAGGATTTTTATGGTTTCAAGTCTCACATTTAGGTCCTTAATCCATTTTGAGTTTATTTTTGTGTGTGGTGTAAGAAAGTGGTCCAGTTTATTTCTTTCGCATGTTGATGTCCCATTTTCCCAGTACCATTTGTTGAAGAGACTGTCTTGTTCCCATTGGATATTCCTTCCTGCTTTGTTTTGATCACTACAGCTTTGTAATATACCTTGAAGTCTGGAATTGTGACGCTTCTAGCTTTGCTTTTCTTTTTCAAGATTGTTTTGGCTATTTAGTATATTTTGTGGTTCCATACAGATTTTAGAATTGTTTGCTCTAGTTCTGTGAAAAATGCTGTTGGTATTTTGACAGGGATTACATTAAATGTATAGATTGCTTTGGGTAGCAAAAACAATTTAATAATTATTTTTCTAATCCATGAGCAGGGACTACATTTTCATTTCTTTGTGTCATCTTCCATTCCCTTCATCAATGTTTTATAGCTTTCAGAGTACAAGTCCTCCACATCTAATCTTTGGTTAGATTTATTCCTAGGTATCTTATTATTTTTGGTGAAATTGTAAATGGGATTGTTTTTTTTTTTTAATTTCTCTTTCTGCTGCTTCATTATTGGTGTATAGAAATGCAATAGATTTCTGTACATTGATTTGTATCTTGCAACTTTCCTGAATTTGTGTATCAATTCTAGTAGTTTTTTGGTGGAGTCTTCTAAGTTTACTATGTATAGTATCATGTCATCTGCAAATAGGGAAAGTTTTACTTCTTCCTTATTGATTTGGATACCTTTTATTTCTTTTTATTGTCTGATTGCTGTGGCTAGGACTTCCAATAGTATACTGAATAAAAGTAGTGAGAGTGAACATCCTTTTCTTGTTCCTGATTAGGCGAAAGCTCTCTGTTTTTCCCCACTGAGGATCCTTTATCTGATTTTGGTAGGATTTTGCCTCACAGAATGAATTTGGAACTTTTCCTTCCTTTTCTGTTTCTTGGGAATAGTTTGAGAAGAATCGGTGTTAACCCTTCTTTAAGTGTTTTATAGAATTCACCTGTAATGCCATCTGGTCATGGACTTTTATTTGTTAGGAATTTTTTGATTACTGATTCAATTTCTTTGCTGATTTTTGGTCTGTTCAAATTTCCTATTTCTTTCTGGTTTAGTTTTGGTAGTTTATATGTTTCTAGGAATGTATCCATTTCTTCTAGGGATCCTTCTAGGTTTATGAATTTGTTGGCATATAGTTTTCATGATATTCTCTGATAATTGTTTGTATTTCTGTGGTGTTGGTTATTATTTCCCCTCTCTCATTTGTGATTTTATTTATTTTTGTCCTTTCTCTTTTATTCTTGAGGAGTCTGGTTAGAAGTTTATCAATGTTATTGATTTTTTTCAAAGAATTCACTCCTGGTTTCACTGATCTGTTCTATTATTATCTTAGTAAAACCATCTGTTAAATCCATCTGTTCTAGTGTATCATTTGAAGCCATTGTTTCTTCGTTGATTTGCTGTATAGATGATCTGTCCATTGAGTGGGTGTGACAGTCCCCAACTACTATTGTGTTGTTACTAATTAGTCCTTTATGTTTGTTATTAACCATTTTATCAATGTTGGGTGCACAAGTATTTACAATTGTCATATCTTCTTGTTGGATTTTCCCCTTTATATTTTTTTGAGAAGTGTTAATATTCTGTATTTAATATCATGCATAAACCACCCCAACATGCCTTTCATTAAGCAAAAGGCAACATTTTAAATGCAAGGAATTTTAATTCAATTGGCAGAGTTAAGACTAAAAGGAGAAAGGAGACATTTTCAGCTTATCTTTAGCCCTGGCCTTTAATAGGCTAACAAACACAACTTGAAACACAGTTGAGCCTTGCTGTTCTGATAGAGTGAAACTTCACCCTCAGTATTTAAATATATTAATATAACCAATTATATAAATCTATAAAACCAATCTCCTGTAAGCTTAGAGATGGCATTTACCAGCTCTGTGAAAAGCTGAACGCTGCCAATCACATATTTGTTTAACCACGAGCCAATCTTATTTAAATCAGGACTGTCCAAAAGAAATATTCTATCAGCCATTAGTGATCTGAATTCAGGTGTACGAGATAAATTTAAATATGGTACACATATAAAAAAGTCATGAGACATTTTTGTTTTGTAATAAATAAAGCAATGGCCAACTATTACTCCTTAGTAGCTTTTTTAAGAAAAGCTATCAAGTCTGCTCTTTCCCCTGCCTTCTTAATGCTGGAAAAGATCATTTTTGTTCTTGGGATATACTTCTTGGGATTCTCCAAATACTCCATCAGTGTCTCCTCTCCCCAGGAGATGCCTTTGTTCTTGTTGGTATCCGTGTAAGAAAATCCAGGGGCTTGACCTGTCTCTTGCCCAGATAAACCATGGATATTCGGCCCAGCTTGTGATTGCCTCCATTTTCCATGGTATGACACTGGGCACACTTCTGAACAAAAATCTTCTTGCCCTTTTCAACATAATCCATGTTTAAATTGCTCTTTGGTCATGCATGAAACAAAGATGCCTGCTCACAATCCAGATGTCCCACTCTCTCTGGATTTCCCCCTTTACTATTATATAGTGTCCTTCTTTGTCTGTTGTTAGAGTTTTTGTTTTAAAGTCTTTTTTGTCCAATATATATATTGCTACTCCAGCTTTCTTTTGCAATTCATTTGCACGATAGATGGTTTCTCCACTTCCTCACTTTTAATCTGATGGTGTCTTTAGGTCTGAAATGAGTCTCTTTGTAAGGAGCATATGCATGGCTCTTGTTGGGTTTTTTGTTTTTACTTTTTTGTTGTTTGTTGTTTTTGTTTGTTTGCTTAATCCACTGTCTCCTTATGTCCTTTGATTAGAGCATTTAGTCCATTTACATTCAAAGTAATTACTGATAGATATGTTATGTATTGCCATTTTATTACTTGTTTTGTGGTTGTTTCTGAACATTTCCTCTGATTCTTGTATTTCCTTCATGTTTTGCTGATTTTCTTTAGTGATATATTTGGATTTCCTTCTTTATACTTTGCATATTTGTTAGTGGTTTTTGATATATGGTTACCATTAGGTTTGTGTATAGCATCTTCTACATATAGCAATCTATATTAAGTTGATGGTCATTTAAGTTTGAACCCATTCTTTGCTCCTCTCCTCCCACATTCTATGAGTATTTCTTTTGTGAGTTCCTTGACTGATTTCTTACAGAAATATTCATTTTTGCTGATTTTGTGTTTTCTACCTTGATATTGTCACTTTTGGTCCATCGTTTCCACTCAAAGAGTCCCCTTTAATATTTCTCACTGGGCTGATTTAGTTGTCATGAATTCCTTTAGTTTTTGTTTATCTGGGAAACTCTTTATCTCTCCTTTTATTCTGAATGATAGCCTTCCTGGATACAGTATTCTTGGGTGCAGATTTTTCCCATTCAGCACCCCAGGTACATCCTGCCCTTCCTTCTGCTTGCCCAGTTTCTGTTGAAAAATCTCCTACTACCTTTATGGGTTTTCCCTTGTAAGTTACTGACATCTTTTGTCTTATATCTTTTAATTTTTTTTCTTTATTATAATGTTTTGCCAATTTAATTACAACATGTCTTGGTGTGGGTCTGCTTTTGTTGATACTTGTGGGAGTTCTCTGTGCCTCCTGGGTCTGGATATCTGTTTCCTTCATTAAGGAATTTTTCAATTATTATTTGTTCAAATAAATTTTCTGTCCCCTTTTCTCTCTCTTCTTCTTCTGGAACTGCTATAATATGAATGTTATTACATTTGCTACAGTCACTGAGTTCCCTAAGTCTATTCTCATTTTGCATAATTCTTTTTTTTTCTCTCTTTGCTTAACTTGTTTACTTTCCATTACTGTTTTCTAGGTCATTAATTCATTCCTCTGCTTCTTCCATCCTGCTGTTCATTTCATCAGGTGTGTTTTTCATTTAATTTATTGAGTCCTTTATCTCTGCTCTGTTATTTCTTATTGTTCTGTTAAGAGTCTCACACATTCTTCCACTCTTTTCTCAAGTCCAGTGAGTTTCTTCATTATCATTGCTTTAAATTCTCTATTAGACATGTTCCTTATATCTGTTTTTGCTTAGATCTCCAGCTGTGGCCTTGTCTTGTTCTTTCATTTGGGATAAATTTCTGTGTCCTCATTTTGTCTGCCTCTCTGTATCTCCTTCTGTGTATTAAGAAAGTCAGCTATTTCTTCTGCCCTTGAAAGCAGTGACTTTATGAAGAGTTCCTAGAGTGCCCTACAGTCCCTGTTAATCAGAACCTGGCACTTCAGGAGAGTATCCCAGGTGTTTTGCTTATGCTCTACTGTTGGTTTGAGTCACATTTCCTTTCATTGCAGCACATTCACTGACTTTCTGCCTGTTGTGGACTGTTCTTGCTCTCTGTAGTGTTAGTGGGACCCCAGTAGGCCAGCTCTGGAGGGGTATGCCCACCAGGGAACTTGGGAGCAGGGTAGTGGTGGTAGCAAAATTTGCACTGGGCCACTAGTCCTATGCCACATCTCCCCAAGCACTGTGGTGGCTAGGGGCTGTGTGCTAGGATGGCCGGGGCACAAAGATGGTCCCTGCACGCAATGGTGGTTGAGGGTGTATGGTTGGGTGTGGTGGGGTGACTGGGCACTACACGGCAGCTTTACATTATTTAAAATTCTAAAAAGCATTATGAAAACTAGGTTTTGCTAAAAGTTTCAATAACTGAGAAAGATATAGCAGTTTAAACATTGTATGATCTTAGTAACACGAACTCAAAATACATTAAAGATAAACTGTCAGAATTAACCCAGGATATGAATAAATAGGGCACAGGGCAGGAGACAGTAACATTAACCTCCAAGGGGTGGGAGCTCCAGCAGCATAATCAAGAAGCATGTGACTGATCAGTCCAACCAGTAACCAGTATCACATTGTGAGCACTGCACACAACACCTGGAGAACACCTCCTTTTTCAAAGCATATTTGGAACATTTCAACAATTGATCATGTTTTGGAGCATTAAAGCATTTAAATAACACTTACAAAAGCATAACCATAAAAATCTCTGAAACATGGAAATTCAATTATCTTAGTCAATAAAAAACCCAAATGGAAAAATGAAAGCAACCAACAATGAAAATACACCACATATCAAATCTTTAGGGATGTTGTTAAATTAGAATTTCAAAGGAATATTTAGACCATAAGGGCTTATTTTATAAAATAAGAGAGAGTAAAATGATTTAAACATATTGTTTAAAAAGGTACAAAAAGAAATTGTCATATCCAACTAATTTTCTCTCATTTTTAGTGAACACTAAGTGCTGGTTAGATAAAGGAATTGGAGGCATGCACACCTTTTTTATAATTATACCAGTGGCTGGCAGAGCACTCAGTGTGAGAAATTTCATTTGTTCTTTCTCTTATCACCTTTTTTTGTGAATTACATTTTTACAATGCAACTAAATATAAACTCCTGTATTTTCTAAATCATTGTGTGTGATGTTTGTTTTTTAAGGAGGTGAAAAGATATTCATTTTAAGTAGTTTCTCATACTTAAATTTGCAGGGTATTTTAAGTTTTTGACAGTATTTTATACAGTAGATAATACATTCTCATGAAAAGTTAAATTTCTATCACTTGAGTAAAATATCCATATACTTAAAATTCAAAAGAACAGGGTCCCTAATGTATTCATAATTAATATTTATACACTTAAAGATAATCTAACTACATCATTTTAAGTAGCAGTGAAATCTAACCTTTGTATTTAGGAGTACAAATATAAACTTGACCCTACCTACACTTTAGACAGAGAAATCTGTACCTAATTCAGTTTTACACTAATCGCTGTTATCCAAGGAAAGAACATAGCATTAGTTCTGAAAGGCATCTTACCTTTTTTATAAAAAGAGTTCTAGTCAGCTCAGAGAGTATATATGCTTGAGATTTAAAGAGGGACAGAAATCACTTGGGATTTTCTCCATGAGTAAAATTAAGTTAACTTTGGATATGACATAAGACTTTAAATTTTCTGTGTAAATCTTTTTTTGTATATATATTTTATGTATGATCCCTTAAACAGCAAACATATTTGTGTTTGTCCATGCAGTGAGGTATATGTTTTACTTAGTTGCATACATGAAAGCTAAGACATGCCCAGAAGTCTTATTCTCTCTCTGGGTGTTATTTCTGAGTTCCAAATTATAAGTTAAAAACAAGTATCCCCTGTTCATCAAACACTTCCCTGTGAAAACCTCTGACTTAGTTGTGCTTTTGTGGTAATGAAGGGTTTCTAAGCCAACTGTGAGAATGAGGCCTCTTCCCTCACACCTTACAATTAGACAGAAGGGTTTAGGATAAGGGGATAGTCTCTTAGATGACGAGGACAAAAAATTAAATCATGTCTTGGTCTTAGTTCCTTCAGGCTCCTATAACAAAATACCATAAACAGGTGGCTTATAAAAAACAAAGGGCACACTTCCTGATTCACGGATGCCATTGCGTGGTGGAAGGGACAAGGGAGCGCTCTGCTGTTATGACCCAGTCACCTTCTTCAGGGCCTCACCTCCAAATACCATCACAATGGGAATTAGGCTTCAACCTATCAGTCTGGTGCAACACACATTCCGATCATACCAATCTTCAAAGTAATAAATGAACGAAGGTCATTATTTTTGTTCTTGTTAAAGAGTATTGTTTTACTACTTAACATCCTATAACATACATCATATTTTACATTCTGACTAGTAATATTTACCTGATATCCCATGTTAAATAATGTATTTTTAATAATGTAATGTTTAAAATTATTCGACTTCGATATGTGTTAAACTCTTTTACATGGAACTTCTGTTATTTATCAGAAAAAGTTGAGAAGGACATCTTAAAATAGCTCAAATGAAATTAGATACTAAAAACTATCCCCTAAATTATAATAAATAGCATAATTATTAAACTCCATGTAACAAATGGGGGGATACCATCTTACTTAACATACAATTTATTTCTTATATTTTTCCCCAGTTGGGCTCAGGATATGTCAACTGGAACATGAGTTTGAATAAAAGTTAATATTCATACTCTGTATCTCTGATTTCATCTTCTGGGTAGATGTTGGGTAAAACAAAATGAAGAGTAAATAAGAGTCACCCAATACTGAAAAAACTTTCTAGAGAGAGCATTTGCATAGTTTATGTCCAAAAAGTTTCTAATTAATGTTTAAGTTTAATCAAATGACGTCCTCAAAGGGAATCTGTGTTTCTTTTTGTTGTTTCCATGATTGTTTTAGACTTGATTAGAATCTCACAAAATGAGACTCAAGATTTCTCAGGATGGTTTCCTGGTATAGACTGTGTGTTCTTATTTTTTTTCCAGTATCTAATAATAATGAAAAGTTTGCTCTGTTTTGCTCTTAAGGAAAGAGTTCAGGTTGACCAGGTATCCCTGAGATAGTCATAAGAGACCATCTTTATCTGCAAGATATAAAAGGAGCTGCAAACTCCATAACCTTGTGTTGCTAAGCCCATCTGCACAACTCAGTAACCCACATGGACACAGACATTTCCAAATAGGTAGTTAACTCCAGCCCTGTAGCTTCCAGGGGCTGCATCCATCCCAGAGGGCAGCTGGGCATGTAAGTGTGGAGGGCACAGAATAAAAGCAGAAATGAGAGAGGAGACGGCGTGTGCTCCCCACTCTTTCTGCCCTGATGTTTGGTTGAAGAGAAATGGTATCCCTTTCCTGTTCTCGGTAGTCATGTTTTCTTAATTCTAAATAAAATTGAATTGTGAAAGCTTTGAAGTCAAACGCAGATTATGATTGAATGGTATCTAAGCGTGACAAAGTGTTCTCTGTTGTCTGACATGCAATTTGGGTGACAAACTAGAAACTTCTGAGAGCATTTTTCAAAAACTGATCAAGTATTCAGACTCAAGGACAGTTCACTTCTAAACTAAGTTTTTAGTACTATATAACAAAAAGGTTCATTTTAAAAAATTAAGGTAAAAATTAGAAGATAGATATTTTAATTACAGAATCAATGAAAATTTCACACATATAAATAAAATTATTAAATGTTTATATGAAAAAAATATAGAAGTCGACTATGGAGAAAAAAGTGTGTTTTTAATAGCACTAAAGAAATTGAACTAGTTTTTAATAACCTAAGAATATTTGGGAGGGTTAGAAGCCAAGAATCAATTCAGTTGAACTATTTTTCTGTGATATAACCCCCTTTATTGTCTAGGCTCTTTGACAACTTAGTGGAAAATTATATCAACAGCCATTTCCATGTTATTGTTAAAGACTCCTGTGTACTGTTCCATGAAAAAAAAATCTGCAAGGAAAGGAAACAAGGTACCAGAAATTATTGCATGTGGATCAGAATACCTATACATACAAAGTAACCAGTATCTACACCGTAGTCCCACACATATAACCTTGGTTATATGATGATGCCATTGTTCAAGCAAATATCCAGTTCCATAATATATACTTTTAAATATTAAAAATAATTTGTCTCCTCAATTCCATGAAACTCCTGTTTTATGTGAATTGTAAGTATTTTTTTCCACTTGATAACCCATGATTCTAAGTATCATAATTTGTATCTTATTTTATATGCGATAGAAGAAAATCATGCCTATGACCACTACACTGTAAGATGAGCAATTTAAAATCTGTTTACTATTCCCAGAGGCTTCAAAGGTTACTTTACTTTTTGTCTGTCCATAGAACAATTCCAAAGCCAGATATGATAAGAGGCTGCATTGGAGGTTGTGTTATGGCTTTAGACAAGGGCCCAAGACAATGAAAAATAACCAACAAGGAAATTTATCACAATCAGAAAAAAGGTACATTTCTAGACCACTAGGTTATAGACTGGGGAGAAAGTATATTGATCTACCAGGAAAGCTAGCAATAGGTGTAATAAGATAATTTCAAATAGATTTATAAGTGAAATTCTGAGAACTGGAGTAAAGGAAGATTAAATACCACTGTAAACATCATTGAACTTTTCAACTGGGATGGTAGATTGGACCCAACTAGAAATACCAGGGATTAAGGACTGGAGGTCACTCTGTGATCACCACCATGCAGATACACAGGAGGCTAATGGAGTGAGAAGAATAGAAGGAAGATGTACAAGTAATGGGGCAGGGGAATGAGGGCTGCTTCTCAGCGGGTAAATAGCCCTCTTGATCCTTCAAGCAGGTGATCGATGGCTCTCCGAGACCCGCACTTCATCATGTGGTGATGGAGGTCATTAAGAAACCATCATCTCTCTTACTCAGGGCAAGCTAGCTCTCAAAAAGTTATCAAGGGCTATGATAAAATTTAGTTTTTAAGATATATGCTGCAAAAAATACTTAAAGCCAGTTTCCTAAACTTGAGATTTAGAATGAAATCAAAACTGAGAAGAATCCCCTGTGCTCTTGACCACATGTGGTGAAACATTTATTTCTACTAATAGTTCTTGGCAAACAAACAAAGTTTGGTATCCTCAGATTGGAATGTCCTAAAGTGGGTAATAATTTTTTTAAAAAATGAGTGTTTATTTGTATTTAAAGAGAGAGAGAGAGAGAGAGAGAGGTAGAGAGAGAGAGAAATGGGGAAGGGGCAGAGATAGAGGAAGACACAGAATCTGAAGCAGGCTCCAGGATCTGAGCTGTCAGCACGGAGCCTAACATGGGGCTGGAACTCCCGAACCGCAAGATCATGACCTGAGCTGCGGTCATATGCTTAACTGACTAAGCCACCCAAGCACCCCATAAAGTAGGTAATAATCATCATCCCTTTCAATCATCAGAGTTTTGGAAACTAAATGTCAGTGTTTTTATGAGATGAAGAGAAAACTTTTATGTTTCAAGATTGGAAAGCAAATATAATTTTTAAAATGTTTGTCCTTCCATTGGAAGAAATACAGTTCTTTTTATAACAGGTATTTACTTGTTGTGTTAGTCACTGTGCAGAAAATAAAGGCTGACCTTCAAGAACTGGGAATCTAGTTGCAGCGCTAAGACTTTACAATAATGACTGCAATCCGGATTCAACAGAGCAAATAAAAAAACTTATTGAGCATGTCCTCTATGCCAGGCACTGAGAAAGAAAAGCGAGTATTTCTATTTGCTGCTCTCACAGTATGGAAAAAATTTCAGGGTAGAGTCAGACATACAGGCAAGTGGTGGCTTTTACCATGAACTAAGTATTGTTTTGTTTTTTTAATGTTTATTTATTTTTGAGACAGAGAGACAGAGTGTGAGCGGGGGAGAGGCAGAGAGAAAGGGAGACACAAAATCCAAAGCAGGCTCCAGGCTCTGAGCTGTCAGCACAGAGCCCAACGCAGGGCTCGAACTCATGAACCACTTGATCATGACCTGAGCTGAAATCAGACACTTAACCGACTGAACCACCCAGGCACCCCATAAACTAAGTATTGTTAAAGATGGATATGGAAGACTGTAAAAAGACTTCACTCTGTGAATAAGCAGAGGAAATAAGACAAAGTGGTGTATCCCAAATCCCATGAAACAAGCACCAGAAATGCTTGTGAAAGTTCAGAGAAGAGAAATTTCCTCCACATAATGGAGTTAAAGAAAAGGCTTCCCACAGGAGATGGTACCTGAGGGAGGGCAGGTGTAATTTCCATAGGTGGTGATGTTGGAAAGGTGGAGAGAGGTTTGTGAGGTAGAGAAAATGATAGGAATAAAGAGATAGAAAATCTCAATTTTCTCATTTATTCCATGAGTTACTATTAGCTGTGAGACAGAATGTTTGGCTCTCCTATGTGTGCAAAACCGATGTTCTCTTCTTCCATGGAGCTCCTCCCAGCCCTATGACCTGGCACTTGTCAGCAGGGAAGATGAAAATTGAAGAGCCATCAGGCAGGAAGAGCCCCTTGAGAAGCATCTAGAATTTAGTGGTGACTGGAAACAAGAGGCAGTCCAAGTTCCTTTTTGTGTATTTGTTATTTTGTTTGTGGGTTTCCACGTAGAGGATTATAATAGAGATAATCTGACCATGGAGAAGTTTAGATATTTTGAAATAGCAGTTGAGCTGGTTGGCATGATGGGTGGAATGGAGCAAGGCACACACACACACACACACACACACACACACACACACACACAATCTTGAAGGGAACAAAACTTAAAGATAACTTTTATACAATTTCTTTATTGTCCTTGATTCCCCAGGAACATGTGAATAAAGGTAAATGAGAATTGGCATTTTGCCGTCCTTAAAACTAGAAACACAACATACAAATGAGATTTTGGTTTGGAACCCATTAGAAACACCACACTTTTCTTGTATTTATTGGGTCATTAAGAGCAGCCATATGGTTGTCTTCTGTCCTATCTGTTCACGTTTCTGCAGTATGTTCCTCAGTGGGAGTCTGTTTAGTCGTTGATTGAAATTCTATCTTTATTGGCAACTTTCTGTTTTCTGTAATTGCCCACAGTGGATGATCCAATATGAAGGGTTTCCTTTTCCTTCTGTTCCTGCCACTCCCTTTTTGTCAATCTTACTGGAAAACCAGAGTTGGTTTTTGTTTGTTTGTTTGTTTGTTTTGTTTTGTTGCCATTGACTTTTGAAAATATTAGAGAGGGCAGAAAATAGGTTACTACAAGAAATAAATTTTGAGTCTATCTGACAATCTATTTCTTCTTAAGGATAATCAAGCTGACTGGAACTATATGCTAAACAGTTTGAGGAGTGCTGGACTGAGTTAAGTGTATCTGTAACTCCTTCTGTTTTTATGTGCATGTTAATTAACTTCTGTTCATTTCCAGTCTTCATTTGTGAAGTAAAGATTGTACATCACTCTTGAAATTTCACTGAGTGTTTGTAGGGAGTCAGGACTCAGTACATTTTCCTGGTTTTCAGAAACGAAAGATGTTCTGTTGGGATGGCATAACTGTCAATATCTGTAGATTTTCATAAGTTATTCAGAAATACCTATGTTTTTCTGGATCACAGAAATGTCATTTTTTCTTAGAGTTATCTAATTTATTCATTCTTTTTCCAGCCTTATAAAAATGAACTATTTCAATGAAGCAAAGAACCAATTCTCCATGTGCTTCTAACATTTCATTAAAATTTGCACTGATGTTCACAAGAATTATAAATCTCATTAAGTGAATTTATGTTAAGCAATTAAAATCATATCACTTATCACAGTGTCCAATATATGAAGACCCTTTAGAGAATCTATTCTAATTTAGTATTTAATAGTGAGTAGTATTAGTTATTATAAGGCATGCATTTAAATTTGGACATTTTCTTGATTGAACAATGAAATATTTAAAATGCACTCACTGCTATGGACTGTGGTTCAGTCAAACACTTGAATGATGAAATGTTTATCCCATATACAAAAAAGCAAATATAAATGGAGAAGAATGCATAGTGGGGTTCATTGAAGGTCATCAGTTATGGCATGTGGCACTATAAGAATGAAACCACAACACTAGAAATACTAAACTACATTTTATTAGATTTGAGCCCGGAGGAGCTTCTTAGGGATGGCTTATATTTACTCTTAAGGAATCAATAGTCAACAGAACTGTTATAAAGAAGGGGCCACTGTAGGACAGGATCCATCAGCCACAGTTATGGAGCTAGATGAACTCTGACTATCAGATCCCAAGAGAGCAAATAATGGAAATGTTATCCAGACCAGAGGAACTAGTGAGGACACTACAAAGTCATGATTACTACAAATTAGGATTTAGAATCCACTAATCCTGGTTACTACACACTCTTGAAAGCATGGATCTTTGGAAATCATGGAATGGCATCATATTAACAACTATGATTTAGTATGAGTCTTCCACATTTTCTTTCCAGCCATCACAACTGATTACCTCGCAAAGATTCTGTCACAGATATCACAGGTAGCTCTCCAAAATCGAGAACAAAATCACACCACAATAACAACCAAACTCCTCCATAGTGGTGAAAGCCAATCTCTATTAGAGGAGGCAGCGAGGCAGAGAAAGTAATTAAGGTTAGCCGAATCAATGGAAATTAATTGCTCTATGTTAAGGAGAAAGGCCTCCACCTGGTAAGAATTGCCATGGGTCTGACCAAAAACATTTTCAGGTTTAGGAACTAAATTTTAGCAACTCCTATCTTGAAGAGACCAACTCATGAGCTAAACCAACATGCAAAAGACTTTGTCTGTTAACCATGATATCAGTTTGTTAATTTATACTCTTGGTACAATATCTCCAACTGTACAATATTCACATCTACCCCCACAGATCTGTTTCTTTTCCTTTTTGCTTCTGCTCCTCTGCCTTCTCTCTCCCTCCCTCTTTCTCTCTCTCTAGCTTTCCCCCTCCATTCCTTCCTCCTTCTTTCTTATCTCTCTTACCTCCGCTCCTCCCTGGCAGCTCCCAACTCCCTGGGCCTTGCCCCAAATCAACAAGCTATGCATCCTTGTGTGGTTGTTTTAAAGTGTCCACAGGTTCTTTGATGGTTCCCTCCTTACACGTTGGGTCCTAATTCTCCTTCCCTCACACCTGGGCCAGCCATGGTGCTCTGTTCCTAGAGAATAGAAAGCAGTGGAAGTGATGCTGTGTTGTGAGGCCAGGTCACAAAAGGCAAAACCACATCTATGTGGCTTTCTCTCTTTTGAGACACACATACTAGGAGCCCTCAACCAACACAGAAAACTGATTGGATTCCCTACAGCTGTAGCGATGAGAGACGAAAAGGAGAGGAGGCCATACAGGAATAGGGAGAGGTACCTAAGGAAGCCAAGCGTTCCACACCCAGCGGGTTCGCCTTTCCATCTTCAAGTGTCATTTGTGTGAACAAGAGGGCCCTCAGACCACTCCAACTTTTGAGCCTCCCTGGCTATTGTAACAGGAGCAAAGATAAACAGCCTCCACCAAATGGTGCTTAAATTGCAGCTTTGTAAGTAACATAAAATTTTTAAAAATTTGTTTAAGCCACTAACATTTGGGGTGTTGTGTTGCCGTAGATACCTGGAACACCTTCCATGGTGTTCTGCATGATCATGCTATTATACAAAAGACTGTGCACGCTCAGATGTATAAATATGTGTGTGTGTATGCCACACATTTATGAAAAGGGGTTCAAGTTAAAAACTCAGACAGTGGTTTGATGATGAAGCATGTGACCTGAGAGAGTTCATTCATGCTGGGCTAGAATCATTTGTATATTTGAAGCATATTTTTACCTTAGATAATATTGGATAAACAATAACAAGAATTTTCAGGTCAATTCCCCCACTTACTAGGTACCAAATACACCTCCTAGTCAGTTACATATCTTCCCAACGTAATCTTATCATGTCTCCCTGAAGTTACACCCTGATCTTCTAGATTTGTGTGTGTAGTTCGCAAGCCACCATTAACAACATATTGACAAATGGTTTTAGGTCAATGTCCTGCTTTTACAGGAGTCCCACTTTACCAGAGACTGAACTAGCAGACCAGCGTTTGGGTAGTGGGGTCAGAAAAGCTTGATAGGAATTCTTGTTCTGATACTTACCGGCTGGTGACCTCGGACAAAATCTTTCCACCCTGTCAGTTTCCTCGTCTGTGAAACAGAGATACCAGTGCATTTTATACAAGGTTATTGGAAGGACTGAGTCTGATAAAGAGTATAAAGTGCATATGCTAGAACGTCTCATGGTAAAGAATCAGTAAATTGTAATTAGTATAAGCATAGCTGTTGCTACTATAATGTGTTGACTCGTACTAGATTTGATCTCACAAGATGGTTTTTCTCCAGCCTTTTCCACCAGGACTGGAGACAAGTTACCAGAATGCTTATGCAGTTGATTGCCATTTATACAAATGACAAGAAGCATTCAAATTAATGGTTTCTCTGATAATAACTCTGTAGCAAACTGTAGCATCTGTAGTTCCTTAAATAAAAATATACTCAATTTGCATTTCATATAATACATGAATGTAACATAAATACAATTTTCTACCAGCTAATAGGGAGGAAAAATATTACATCATCATAATGACTTAGAAAAGCATTATTGTTGATCTTTATTTTTTGAGAACCATATGCCAGCATAATTTTTATAACACCACATTTTTATTTTTTTTATTTTAATTCCAGAATAGTTACATACAGTATTATATTAGTTTCAGGTACAAAATTTCAACAGTTTTATACATTACTCAGTGCTCATCATGGTACATGGACTCCTTAATCCTCTTCACCTATTTTACCCATCCCTTCACTCACCTCCCCTCTGGTAACCATCTGTTTGTTCTCTGGAGTTGAGTCTGTATCTTGGTCTCTCTCTCTCTCCCCCTCTCTCTTTCCTTTGCTCATTTGTTTTCCTTCTTAAATTCCACATATGAGTAAAATCATATGGTATTTTTCTTTCTCTGGTTTATTTCACGTAGCATTATACTCTCTAGCTCCATCCATGTCGTTGCAAATGGCAAGATTTCATTCTTTTTTATGGCTGAATAATATTCCATTGTGTGTATGTGTGTGTATACACACATACATGCACACACACACACACACACATAGATATGCATATGTCACTTCTTTATCCATTTATGTCGATGGACACTTAGGCAGCTTTCATATCTTGGCTATTATAAATAATGCTGCAGTAAACATAGGGGTGCATGTATCCCTTTGAATTACTGTTTTTGTGTTCTTTGGGTAAATAGCCAGTAGTGTAATTACTGAATGGAAGAGTAGTTCTATTTTTAACTTTTTGAGGAACCTCATACTGTCTTCCACAGTGGCTGCACCAGTTGGCATTCCCACTTATAGTGCATGAGGGTGTCTTTTTCTCTACTCCTCACCAGTACCTGTTGTTTCTTGTGTTTTTGATTTTAGCAATTCTGATGGATGTGAGATGATATTGTAGTTTTGACTTGTATTTCCCTGCTGATGAGTGATGTTGAGCATGCTTTCATCTACCTGTTGGCCGTCTGGATATCTTCTCTGGATAAATATCTGCTCACATCTTCTACCCATTTTGTAATTGGATTCTTTGTGGGTTTGTGTGTGTGTGTGTGTGTGTGTGTGTGTGTGTGTGTGTGTTGGATTGTATAAGTTCTTTATGTATTTTGGATATTAACCCTTTATCAGATATGTTGCTTGCAAATAACTTATCCCTTTCAGTAGGTTGTCTTTTAGTTTTATTGATTGTTTCCTTTGCTGTGAAAAAGTTTTATTTTGATGTAGTCCTGTTTATTTTGCTTTTGTTTATCTTGCCTCAGGAGACATATCTAGAAAAATGTTGCTACAGCCAGTGTCAAAGAATTTAGTGCCTGTACTCTCTTCTAGGATTTTTATGGTTTCAAGTCTCATATTAGGTCTTTAATCCACTTTGAGTTTATTTTTGTATATTGTGTAAGAAAGGGGTCCAGTTTCATTCTTTTGCATGTTGCTATCCAGTTTTTCCAACACCATTTGTTGGAGAGATTGTCTTTTTTCCATGGCATATTATTCCCTTCTTTGTTGGAGATTAATTGCCCATTTAATTGTGAGTTTATTTCTGGGCTTTCTATTCTGTTCCATTAATTTGTGTGTCTATTTCAGTGCCAGTACCATACTGTTTTGATTACTGCAGCTTTGTAGCATATCTTGATATCTGGGATTGTGATTCCTCCAATTTTGTTCTTTTTCAAGAATGCTTTGGCTATTTGGGATCTTTTTTTATTTTAGGATTGTTTGTTCTAGTTCTGTGAAAAATGCTGTTGATACATTGGTAGGGATTGCATTAAATCTGTAGATTGCTTTGAGTACTATAGACATTTTAACATATTTGTTCTTCCAATTCATGGGCATGGAATGTCTTTCCATTTACTTGTGTTGTCTTCAATTTCTTTCATCAATGCTTTATGATTTTCAGACTATAACTCTTTCACCTCTTTGTTTAAGTTTATTCCTAGGTATTTTATTATTTTTGGTAAATTGTAAATGGGATTGTTTTCTTAATTTCTCTCTCTTCTGCTTCATTACTAATGCATAGAAATGCAACATATTTCTGTACACTGATTTTGTATCCTGTGACTTCACTGAACTCATTTATCAGTTATCAGTAATCAGTATCAGTAATCAGTAACCAGTTATCATTTACAGGTAATAGTTTTTGTTGGAGTCTCAGGTTTTCTATATATAGTATCATATCATCTTCAAATAGTGAAAGGTTTACTTCTTTCTTACCAGTTTGGATGCCTTTTATTTCTTTTTGTTGTCTGACTGCTATGGCTAGAACTTCCAATACTATGTTGAATAAAAGTGGTGAGAGTGAACATCCTTATCTTGTTCCTGACCTTAAAGGAAAATCTCTCCATTTTCACCATTGATTATGATGTTTGCAGTGGGTTTTTCATATAAAGCCTTTATTATGTTGAGGTATATTCATCTCAGCCTACTTTGTTGAGGTTTGTTTTGTTTCGTTTTTATCATGAATGGATGTTATACTTTGTCAAATAGTTTTTCTGCATATTGAAACGATTATATGGTTTTTATCCTATTACCGATGTGATGTATCACACTGATTTATGAATAGTGAGCCGACCTTACTTCCAAGGAATAAATCCCACTTGGTGGTGGTGAATTGTTTTTTATTGTATTGCTGCATTCAGTTTGGTAGTATTTTGTTGAAGAATTTTGCATCCAAGTTCATCAGAGATATAGGCCTATAGTTCTCTTTTTTGTGGTGTCTTTATCTGGTTTTGTTATCAGGGTAATGCTAGCCTCATAAAATAAATTCATAGGTTTTCCTTCCTCTTGTATCTTATGAAATAGTTTAGAAGAATAGGTATTACCTCTTCTTTCAATGTTTGGTAGAATTCACCTGTGAAGACATCTGGTCCTGGACTTCTGTTTCTTTGGGAGTTTTTTGATTACTGATCAGTTTCTTTGCTGATTATCAGTCTTTCAAGTTTTCTATTTCTTCCTGTTTCAGTAATGGTAGGTTATTTATTCTAAGAATCTCTCTATTTTATCTAGGTTGTCCAAGTTGTTGCCATATCATTTTTATAATATTCTCTTATACTGTATTATAATATTCTATTTATAATATGTAAAATAACATATTATTTTATAATAAGAATAATAATATTTATAATGGTCTATAATATAATAATATTCTTGTTTATATTTCTGTGATGTCAGTTATATATTCTCCCCTTTCATTTCTGATTTTGTTTATTTGAGTCCTCTATCTCTCTCTTTTTTTTTTTTTATTAGCTTGGCTACAGGTTTTCTGATTTTGTTGACCTTTTTGAGGAACCAGCTGCTGGTTTTATTGATCTGGCCTATTATGTTGTTGTTGTTCCTGTTGTTGATGTTGTTTTATTTCTATATCATTTATTTCTACTCTAAACTTTATTATTTCCTTCCTTCTGCTTGTTTTGGATTTTGTTAATTCTTATTTTTGTAGCTCCTTTGGGTGTAAGGTTAGGTTGTTTTTTGGGGGGAGAGGGGGGGTTTTCTTGCTTCTTGAGGTAGGTCTGTATTTCTATAAACTTCCATCTTAGAATCACTTCTGCCGCATCCCGAAGGTTTTGACCATTGTGTTTTTATTTTAATTAGTCTTCATGTAACTTTATAGATCTTCTTTGATTTCTTGGTCGACCCATTTGTTGTTTAGCAGCATATTATTTAACCACCATGTATTTGTGCTCTGCAGATTTTTTTCCTGTGAAACTAGATTTCTAGTTTCATAGTGTTGTGTTAGAAGTTCATGGTATGCCTTTGATATTTTTTAATTTGCTGAGGCTTGTTTTGTGGCCTAACATATGATCTTTTCTAGAGAATGTCCCATGTGCACTTGAAAAGAATATATATGCTACTGTTTCAGGATGAAATGTCCTGAATATATCTGTTAAACCCATCTAGTCCAGTGTGTCATTAAAAGCCGCTGTTTCCTGGTTGATTTTCTGTTTAGATGATCTGTCCATTGATCTGAGTGGGGTGTTAAACTCTCTAACTAGTGTTTTATTGTTATTGATTAGTTCCTTTATGTTTGCTATTAACTTTTATGTATCTGGTTACCCACATGTTGTGTGCATAAGTATTCACAATTGTTATATCTTCTTGTTGGGTTTATAGTGTTTTTCTTTGTCTCTTGTTATAGTTTTTGTTTTAAAATCTATTTTGTCCAATATATGTATGGCTACCTGGCTTTTTTTTTTTTGACATCCATTTGCATGATAGATATTTCTCCATTCAATCTGCATGTTTCTTTAGGTATGAAGTGAGTCTCCTGTAGGCAGCATTTACATGGGTCTTGTTTTTTATCTACTCTGTTACCCATGTCTTTTGCTTGGAGTATTTAGTCCATTTACATTCAAAGTAATTGATTTATATATATTTATTTTTATTTTATTATTTTTGTGCTTATTTTTATAGTTTTTCTCTGATCTTTTCTTCTTCTCTTTCTCTCATGGTTCGCTGGCTTTCTTAATGATATACTTGGCTTCCTTTCTCTTTATTCTTTCCATATCTATTACTGGTTTTTGATTTATAGTTACCATTTGGTTTGTATATAACATTGTCTGTATATAGCAATCTATATTAAGTTGATTAAGCTTTACATCCTTGTATTTTGTGACTCCTTTGCCTAATTTTACACATATACACTAAACCCTTATTTGCAAGCATTATTTGTTCTGGAAACATGCTTGTAATCTAAAGGACTTGTATATCAAAATGAATTTCCCCGTAAGAAAGAGTGGAAACTCAGATGATTCATTCCACAACCCCAAAATTTTCATATAAAAATGATTACAGTACTGTAATATAATACAAAAGACAAAAAGAAAATGCAAAATATAAAGAAAAAAAAACAAATTAGCCTGAACTTACCTTTGAAAATCTTTGTGTTGGTGTGCGGTAGACAAGAAATAGGAACGTTATTGTGTTGGATGACTTTTGCTATCACTAATAGAATCTCTGCTAGAGATTGGCTCAGTGGAATCTTTTTCTTTTCGTGAAATATGCAATGATACTTGCTTTTGCCTCCTTTTGAGGATTTCATGGAAATGTGCCGTTGCATTGTCGTTAAACGGATTTATCTCTTGCACTGCCCCAGCCTTCTTTGTGTGGTGTTTTTCTACAAAATTTTGTGGTTTCCCACAGTTTACACATCTCCCAAATCCCATTTAAAGTGAGGGATTCCTCCAACTTTTTTTCCTCCTCCTCTGCATGTGAGATGCAGACACAGACTTATAAAATCTTGCAATTTCGGCCACTCACCTACCTCATTTGTACTTCTTGATGATTTCCTTCTTAACTTCCACCATAATCATCTCCTTCTTCTTACCACCTTTCTTTTCAACTTTTTTCTGCATGAGGGCCATTGTATGCACTCGCGCAGATGTTGACTATAGTATATAGTATTAATAAAGTCTGTCATATACTGTATTTAATGTAACTGGCAATAAGGTAGCAGAGGAAAGGGTCTATATCTGCAGGCAGCCTGACCTAGAATGAAGCAAAGCATTCCTGACCTTACTCATGTATGGAAAAGCAAAGGACGATCTATAGGTTCTTTGAAGTGACAAAAAATACACTAGTGCCAGTCGTGGGCACCTTCTAATGTTCTGAAAATCACTACACCATTCTGCCAAACACCATGGCCTGAGACCAAGCATCCGAGCATGTGAAACAATTGTCCACAAGCCCTCAGAGAGAGAGAGAGAGAGAGAGAGAGAAGAACCATTGGCTCAGTTTTGATCATGTGACATTCAGTTTCACATACTATTGGTATTGTAAGACATCGCTTGTTTCTCAAGTTAAAATTTATTACAAATGTTTGCTCATCTTGCAGAACACTTCAGAACAAGTTACTCACAATCCAAACTTTTACTGTACTTATTTTTACTGCTGTTTTATTTCCTATTTTTTATACTCTTACTTATGGTCTTTCCTTTTCACTCGAAGATTCTTAAATACAGAGAACAAACTGAGGGTTGATGAGGGGTGGGGGAGAGGGGAAAGTGGGTGATGGGTATTGAGGAGAGCACTTGTTGGGATGAGCACTGGGTGTTGTCTGGAAACCAATGTAACAATAAATTATATTAAAAAATAAATTAAAAAAATAAAACTCCAGGCTTAAACTAAAATAAATAAATTAATAAATTAATTGAAAAAATAGGGACACTTTGGTGGCTCAGTCAGTTGAGTGTCAAACTCTTGATTTTGGCTTAGGTCATGATTTCAGGGTCATGGGATTGAGCCCCACATTGGGGCTCTGTATGGAGCCTGGTTAAGATTCTCTTTCTCTTTCTCTGCCTCTTTCCTGCACTCATGCTCTCTCTCTTTCTCTCTAAAATAAATAAAATTTAAAAACATTAAAATTCTAGGCCTTAAGTCGTGCTGGTTATAAGAACTCACAAAATTCAGCCCTTCCTACTTTCCAAGCCAAATATCATGAGGATTCGTCTTGCCCATGTGGGATCCCCAGTGTATCATCTTTTTCTTACCCATCTCTGCACTCCAGGCTCCCTTTTGACCAAAATGCCCAGGGCCCTTTTAGCTCCCCAGTGTATCGCCACTCTTCACTCTTCCTACCCTCTTCAATATGACCTTTAGTTATGGAGTTTGTTCTTCCAGCCCTCATTTTCTGGGTTGTTTACACTGATGTGACTGTTATCTAGTTGTAGTGGTGGTACAAGGTGAGCTTAGGGTCCTCCTACTCTGCCATCTTCCCAGCCTGTCCCCAATACCACATATTTTTAAATGTCATACTAGAAGTACAATTTAAAGCTATGATATGTCATTTTTATTGAATTCATTATGTTCAATGAGAAATGTTACCTTTTTTGAGTCTAAGAACTGAACGTTGGCTGAAAAAAAATTAGCCGATACACTTTCGCCTAAAGATAAGGGTAAAACTCATGTTTAATCAAACCTCCTGGAGAGCATTACTGTTCACATTGGCTGTATATTCTTCTAGACTGTTTTCAAGGTGTAGACACATGTGCACATGAACACAACACACACTTATGTTTAATAGAATCCTATCTCATATATTATTGTGTGACTTGTGTCTTGTACTGCATACATCATACTCATTTTCCATATCAGTAGACAGAGGTCTACATAATAATATGATGATTGAGAGTATTATGTTTCAGTGAGCCTCTTTTGATAAGTATCTGAGTTCTACATTTCACTACAAAAGTAGCACTTTCATGTTCTTCCTTGTGTACATCTCCATAAACTTGTGTGGTCACATGTTCTGAGTATAATTTTAGAAGAAGAGTTGCTGTGGTGAACGTATTCTACATTTAAAGTGTTATGGTGCTTAATTCCCAAAGGTCCTTTAGAAAGTTTACACCAACTTCCACTCTCCCTGTAGCCATAAGAACACACTTTATTCACATTCTTTATCAGTGGATGCTCTCATTCTTTTTTTTATCTTTGCCAATTATTTAGGGAAAACATGGCATCTCACGTTACATTGCCTTTCTCTAGTTACCTGAAAGCTTAAGTATGTTTTCTTTTTTTATTGATCGCCATTACAACTATTTTCTTATAATCAAACTTTATAAACATTTTTGTGCCATATGTGTTGCAGATATTTTTACCACTAAGTAAATTAATTTGAAAGCATTTTTATGATGTTTTACAGCTCTTTAAGCTGTGCATTAGAATGGAGTTTCATGTATCATTTTCTGCATAGAATTGTGCCTTTGCAATCATTCTTACTTAACAGGATCTTGACATTCAAATTCATTGTAGGTATTTCCTGAAAATATTTTCAAGTTTTCTTATGGATTCACTTTTAAAACTATGTGCTCTGTATAGAGTTTATTTTAGTGTGAAGGGTTTTATATGAATCCAATTTTACTTATTTCTCCCCCCAAAACCTACAAATTACATTTTCTTCATTGTTTATTGAATAAAACACATTTCCCCACTGATTTGAAATAAATCCCATCTTTATATTATATGATATTAACTTTGAGATCTTGTCTCTAGAGTCTGTCCTGCTTTATTCATCTGCTTATCCTGCCTCTAACTCCGCAGTGTTTTGATTACTCTAACGTATTACACATTATAACTTATTCAATATCTGGTACTGTAAGTTCTCCAGACTGCTGTCACATTTTTCTTTGCTGTTTCCACAGATTAATTTCTTCACATGATCTAGAATGCTTTACAAAGTTTGAAAATGAATTTTATGAATTAATTTTTAATATATGAGTTAAGTATGTCATTCTAGAGAAGTGTAGTCAAGACAGAATGTAATTTAAACATTAATTACATAATGGCAAGGTATGTCTCATTTTTGAGTTCCTGAGCTACAGAAAAACTAACTCCCTCTAAAATTGATTCTTTAGCATTTTATTATATTCATAGTATAAGCTATTGGCTAGTTTTCCTGGTTGACCATATGTTCTGAGCCATTAAATTGTAATTTGATAAATGGGCTATGTTCTTTATTACCTGCCAAAGTGAATAGTAGGTAAGGGTAACTGGAAGACCACTATTCTCTGGATTACAGATATGCAGTAGGTTTCACTTTGAAGGAAGTGTGTTAAATCAGTTGTCTGATAATAGGATTTTTAAGGATTATTATTTCTGTCTGATTTATAGCATTACTCTTAGCGAAAGTAGGTGCTAATGAAATTAGTACTGTGGTGTTCTGTATCATTATGTGTTCTTCTAAGTCCAATGTCTTCTTCCGTCCATCTTTCAATACATCTTATCATGTATTTTTCTTAAGTAAACATAATATTCCAAAACTGTATACAAACAGAAAGTAGTGAATAATTTATAAGAACTATTTTTGTTTTTATTTTTCCTACCTCCTTCAAATCAATTTAGTAAGGCAGCAGACTATAGTCTTAAAAGCATTGGAGCAAGAAAGATATAGATGGGGTCAAGTTACTTTACAAGCACTACCAGTTGTATGACCTTGAACACAGTCTTGGTTCTTCACTTTTAACATAGGGATTTATTTACCTGACACGTAACAGACACTCCCCAACTTTTTGCTATTTTTATTATTATGCAGTCTAATGACGTTATAAGAAAGGTAAATATTTTGTAAATCTTTAAAAATATATTTGTCACTTTCCTTTATTTTTTTTATAATTCTCAAACAGTATAATGCTACAGTCCCCAAAATTGGTTATGCTGTTTTTTTTGTCAGTCAATTTAGTTAGGACTAGTTACACCAAAAGGGCTGCTTCCATCTGACGTAACATTTTTATCATGCATTCAGAAAACATTTACTAAGCATATAGACATGATTCTAGAGGTCAAGAAGTAAGCAAGGTTAAAGACATAGGAGGCAAACATATAATATTATATATAGTTAAATGAGTGACAACGTAATTTCATTTGGTGATAACTGCCATAGTTTTGCAAAAGTCTGCAAACTAGTCTTCTGATAAATTATTAAGAGGGAATGATTTCTTCTTTTAATTTTTTATTGAAGTTTATTTTGAGAGAGAGAGAGAGAGAGAGAGAGAGAGAGAGAATCCCAAGCAGATTCCATGCTGTCAGGACAGAGCCAGATGCAGGGCTCGATCCCACAAACCTTGAGATCATGACCTGAGCCAAAATCAAGGGTAGGACGCTTAACCCATTGAGCCACCAGGTGCCTCTATGAGGGAAGGATTTCTAAGACAAAAGTCAATCAATTAAAAAAAATTATCTTTGAATATTTTTTAATGTTTATTTATTTTTGAGAAAAGGAGAGACAGAGACAGAGGTTCCAAAGTGGGCTCCGCGCTGATGGCAGAAACCCTGACAAGGGACTCAAACTCACAAACTGTGAAATCACAACCTGAGGTGAAGTTGGTTGCTTAACTGACTGAGCCACTCAAGTGTCTCCCAAACACTCATCTTTGAACCAGAAGAGAAGCTATGAGAATGATCAGAACTCAGAAACCTGCCTTCCTATTTTGCTTTTTAAAAAAGATATTGACCAAATGACCTAAACTCCTCCTAAATATGAAGTTTAGGGCTAACAGATCTTCAAAACTCCTGTAAACTTCAAAAATCAGCGATCTGTACTTTTTCTAAATAAAAAAAGAAACATATCAGTTATAAGATAACTAAGGCACACAAATATAAAATAAAGTAAACATTGTGAATTATACATCATAAATTAGAATATGATATTCTACCAATGCTATATATTGCTTGGTAGCACATGTAGCATATTTTAGGATTTCATACATTTAGCAAATAAATATATGAAGTAAAAAATTACTCTTCCAAATTCCTACTCTCCTATGCCAACAGTTTTTTAACCCAAGATATTCATAAATGTCTCACATGAAGAGAGATGTTTTAGAAAGATCAAAGGTCAGGTTTCTGAAATGTAAACTCATAGCCCTAGACCCTGATATACTCAAATATGATGTAGCCAGGACTTGTATCAGCCTTTGTCTTGTCAAAGATCAAGAAAAGTGTTGGAAGAAAGACAACATATGAGACAGATGATCCAGGAACTAGTGTCTGGAAAGAAAGAGGCAGAGACATTGAGCAAGAATTTCTCTAAACCAAGAATAAACCAAAGGATCAGATTAGGGAAAAGCCAAGAACTCACAGAAATTGGGTCAAGCCTCTTTTATATCACAGTCAAAATCAGGAATGTTTTTATCATCGTGGAGAGGTTTTCAAACATGTGACTTCCTTTATGACATTTACCTCTGGCCCAAAACCAGGTATGAACATGGAACTAATTTCAAAGGAAGAATGAGGAATTCTCTCTCTGGAATGTTCAGACGAAGCCAGATTTAGGTAGTAGGGCTACCTAAATGATATGAAGGTGACACAGGGGTCTTCAGATACCCCCTACCCCTGCCAGAGGGCTCAGAAAGCCTCCACCCAGTGCCATAACTGAACGGAGGGCAGCATACAGCGAATTGCTGCAGAGTGGTCGTGACCACAGTGTTTCCCAGAAGGGTACTGGTGTGAACAGGGCAGGGTTGTGGCAATGGACCGTGAAGGATGGATAAGGGCTTGTACATGTATGGGGGCCTAAGGAAGGCTTGACTTCAGGAAGGAAGCAGCTTCAGCAAAGGTGCAAAGGTAAGGGTCGGTGTGATGTGGTACAGCTAAGTAGGAAGACTGGTTTATGAGAGCAGGAGGCAAACATGACTAATGGCAGTTTCTGAGATGTTTCCAGTAATCATGACTGTTTTATGTGCAGAGCGCAGCAAATTCCCAGTAGTGATTTCTTAAATGGAGACATACAGATAACTGGGAGCATTTCATAATGGAAGAAGCAAGATCATTTGTCAAGGGGTGGCGGGGGGGGGGGGATGGCATTATCAGTTTTAGGGGAGTATAAAAGGTTTCAGACAGCTGTTCTGGGAAAGTTCCAGGGATTCAGGGAAAACCGTGCCACAGAAATAGCCTGGGATGTTTTCAGCAGCTGTGCCACGGTTTCAGGTCAATGAACATGGACTGGCACTGGACTTAATTTTTTAACATTTGCTGGTGATGCTTGGTGGTCTGGCATGAGGATTAGGCAAAGAATAGAAAGGGGCCGTCCTGCAGGTGGGGACCAGCAGAAAGGGGAGGAAACCCAGCAGTTGGTGAGGAAGTCCATGTTGCCGAAACGTGGCGAATGGTTACATTGCTTCTGTCATTACAAACTGAATCTCTGTTGAATTTCTCATCGTTTTCTTCCTTGACATTCAAACTTTACTTTCATGGGAGAATCAGAAGCGACAGTGATAGCCCTGGTCAATTAAAGATGTACAAAGATAATATGATGTTAAATAGGGGGTAAAAAACCAAACTGGCCAAAGTTAAGACTGAGAATAAATGATGAAGCAAAACACAACAGGAGCCAATGGTCATGAAACAACCCGGTTAACATCGTGAAGTCTGCTGGAGTAGATTAACAAGAGCTTGGTGCACAAGAACAAATAATAACTAGAGATACAGCAGATGCATCCTGGAACGTCTTGAACACAGCAAGTGTTCTTTCATTTCTCTGTTCTTAAGTGCAGCAGAATCTCCCAGGGGAGATGCAAGGAGGTCAAAGCCTTCCCTTTGTGGACTTAGCTCACCAGGGGGCTAGAGAGAGAAAACACAATCCTGAAGAATGGTCCTTTTTTGGAAAATTTGGTGCTCCTTGTCCCCATCTATTTCTGTAAACTTTAACCCAGTTTTCTACAAAGGTGTCTGTAAGACAGAATTACCTAAAAACCTGAAAGAAAGAAGGAAGAGGGAAAGAAAAGAAAGAAAGAAAGAAAGAAAGAAAGAAAGAAAGAAAGAAAGAGGGAGGGAGGAAGGAAGGAAGGAAGGAAGGAAGGAAGGAAAGAATGTCAGACTCAATAACTCAGTTTCTTCAGGCTGATCTTGGATTGGGGAGTGGGGGATTGGTTTTAGAAAGCCTCCCTAGGTGATTCTGAAGCACAGACTGACTGGAGGGCCTGCAGACAGGGTACATGACTGGTATGCCCACAGGTTCTGATTGTGTTTGGGTACGAATACAGTCATTTTCATGGTTGGTGCCAAAATCAGAGTGGCAGAAGTTTATTCCAGCTGAATTTCAGCTACTTTCTATGTAGTCATTCTAAAATCCACTTTAAGGGATGCCTGGGTGGCTCAGTCAGTTAAGCATCTGACTCTTTGTTTGGCTCAGATCATGATCTCATGGTTCATGAGTTCGAGCCCCATGTCGGGCCCTGCAACGACAGCATGGAGACTGCTTGAGATTCTCTCTCTCCCTCTCTCTGCCCCTCCCCCACTCACTCTGTCTCAAAACTAAATAAACATAAAAAAATAAATAAAACCACTTTCAGCATTGACATAGTCATTATTTCTGGGACTCTCTGAAGAGTTCATCGAATGTGCTGTCAAATCACCCTGTTTTCTTCGGTCTCCACATTGCTTCTGCCATGTTCTTTCCGGACTGGCTTCCCTACTTGATGTCTGCTGTGTACTGTCATCTTGAGGCCAATAAAGGAGCCACCCTCTTGGCTCTGCTAGGGTCCCTCATTTGTGGAGAACAGTGCCCAGACCAAGGTATCTCAAGGCTGATGCCCAGCGGCAGGAGATAAGGGCCCCTCTTTCAGTTCAAGTCTCCATCTTACGCCCTGGCCTGAGGCAGTGGTGCTGTGCCCTCAGTCCTTCTAAGGAAGTGGCTTTTTCAGTTTCTGGTGTCCTACTTGCTTTGTAAAGAAAGATTTCCACATGGTACCTCCACAGGAACACACAGCTTCCTTCCGGAATCCACAAGAAAGAAGGCTCACTTTCTTCCACATTGCCCTAGATTTCCATTGTAGGGCAGGGGTCCTGCTCTCATTTTGTTTTAACGAAAATTTCTACCATTTTGTCCACCAAAATGGAGTTGTGTTTACGTGCCCACCAAATGACCACCAAAATGGAGTCATATTTATGTGACTTACTCAGAACAGTGGATTACTCTCCCAACAGAAAGTTAAACCTCCACACGGTGGGAGGTACAGAACGCTGAGCGTGGTTTTAAACGGCACGCTCTGGCTTCTATCTGTCGGGTTAAAAACACACCTTTTAGAGCAATGTTTCAGATAAAATACATCAATGAGTAACCAAATTTTGGTAACACCTGGCTCTTCTAAAAGAGTACAGTTAGGTTCTTTAAAAGAACCTCCTAGGAACACTAATGACCATGATCATTTCTAGTGTTTCTGCCTATTTTTCCTTCTGTTCTTCAGAATCTGGGTCAGAGGGTTTATTCAAACTACGTCTGGTATGTGATGGTGGTTTGTTCTTTTACTGTAGCAATTTGGGAAATATTTACAGAAATACGAGAGTGTAACAATTTAATATTAATTTCTTCCTTTTTCCCTTGCTCCTTTTTTTTTCTAAGTCTCTCCCTCCTGCTTCCTCATAGAAAAATGAATGGGTAAGGGTCCATTTCTTTTTTTCTATAATCAGGTATTAAGCCTCTAGTCTACTTCAAGAACTGTGCTCAGGTCTGGCACATTTCCCTCTCTCACGTAGTTACTGCCTTGGGAGAAAGATAGACTTGTAAAAAATATTGAAGAATATGATAATATACACTGTTATATAGGATGCACTGCAAACCCCAAATTGGGAATGGTTAACTTTACCTGAGGTCAGGAAGGCTTAACGGAGGACGTATCGTGAACTTACTCTCAAAGAAACTGCCCATATTTCTTTTTTCCTTAGTTACCAACACAGTGGAAGGTGTTCCTGTTTCTTCTACTTCTGCCTGAGGACCATTTTATATATAAGGATATATAGAGGTTTGTCATGCCAGCAGGAGGTAACTGAAAATAAATGGAAATGAGAACAATTTTCTGGCAGGATAAATAACCAGAGGGACCTTAAAAACGGTGCTTTCTGGGGATGCTGCAAAGCATCAACGTAAGAGGTTTCGTGATTATATCATTGAAACGCATCAAAGTGAATAAAATAGTTATAGACAGAAGAATCTTAAAATGAAGTCACATGAAATGTGGAGTCAACTTACTGACATAAAAAGAATAATGCTAAGAGACTTTAATGACAGTGGGGACAATGGGACATTCACAGTGGTTAACAATGAGGGACTAGAAGTTGAAAGTGAAGGTTTGAACTTCAACACTAACGTAGCCATGACCGTGGGAAAATAGTTTCTCTCTCTGTTTTATGTCCTGCACCTATAAGGTAGGAATTCCAAATGGCATCTAGTATATATGTTTGTTACAGTGATTAGGTAAGAAAATACTTGAAGTACAGTTGCCCGCATGTAGAAAATATTTGGTGGGGCACCTGGGTGGCTCAGTTGGTTAAGCATCCGACTTCGACTCAGGTCATGATCTTGTGGTTTGTGAGTTTGAGCCACACATCGGGCTCACTGCTGTCAGTGCAGAGCCTGCTTTGGCTCCTCTGCGCCCCCCCTCCACCTCCCCTGCTTGCGCTCTCTCAAAAATAAATAAACGTTAAAAAAGAGAATATTTGGTAAATATTAGCTATTGAGACCATCATTATTCTATGAAAAGGAAACTATTAGCAATGCAATGCAACCCTGAGTGCTAACAATACCTAAATCATTGGTTCTTCATGTGATCTTATCATTTCTAAGATTTCTTGAGTGTACAAATTTGGAGAACTTCTAGCAGGGCAGTTATGTTTAAACCACTGCTATTTAACTTGGTAAATACTCATTTCCAAAAACAAGGAATGAAGAAGGCAGAAAGAAGCAGATGATGTAAATTGATGTGTCCTGTGTGAACCTTCACTTTGCTTACTAAAAGTATTGTTTTAAGCCACATAGTTTCCAAAACACTTGATCAAAACACTTTCAGAATATCTACACCAAAAAAAAAAAAGTTCCTCTTGGGAAATTTTAAGGTAGATGAGAACAAATGTGCCTTAAAGCGTGAAGACTCTTGCAGGTCTCCCATCCACAGGCTGTAGGTCAGATGCTTTCACACCACCAATGGGAATTCAAGTATCCACATTCTGGTTCTTGCCAGGAGAGTTTGCAAAGAACTGAAATGGCTTCACATTCTCCGACTTGCAAACAAGAAGTGATGGGCGCGTAATTGCAGTGTCCCAGGAAGACACCGCATCAGTGATTGTCACATTTTAGGGAAAGCCGAATTGCTTCTCAGTTGTCACGTGTACATACAGACCCAAGAGTTCACGGAGCCGGGGGTCTGTCTATGCAGAGCTGAGGAAGTGACAGCCACAAACATCCAGGGGCCTCAGTTTACTTCACAGCAACTCACTGGGAGAATTGAGACAAAGGAGTCAGACCTCTGACCTCTTCCCCAGCCTATTGAACTGTCCTGCATCTGGCTGTGTTGATAACTGGTTTTGTTGGGCAGGACGTGTGAATCTTACCCATCCCCCACCTGTTCCACTAAGCCTGAAGTGTTAACATTTTCCTGAACACAAGAGAAGAGTCTGCAGTTTTGGGGTTTCCTCAACTGTCTGCTAACCAAGCCTGACTGTCTGCTCCTGTATTTATAAGGTACATTAAAGGTACTCTACCCATGTCGGTTACGGGCAGATCCCAGAACTCACTAATGATGTCTTCTTAACAATTTGACAGTGACAGAAAGGATAAGCAAGAGGAGGAAGTCACTAAAGAAGTGGAATGGGTTGTATAGAAAGCATAGGGAGAGATGGGGCCCTGTTGAGATGAGGTCACTTCCTATGCCACGCAGGAAGGAAGAGAATAAAATCATTTTGAAGATGTGATGGTGAAATGAGAGTACTCTTGTCTTCTGAAATTATTTATAACCAACATGCAATAAATAAGTAATATGCAATAAATAAATAATCTATAAAGGTACAAACTCTAGAAATACTATTACACACATATAATAAAATAAAATGTTATAAATATATTTAACATTTTGGAAAAAAAAGACTTTCCTTGAGTATTCGTGCTGAGGATACAAAATGAGATATTGGCCTTATCTTTGAGTTGCTCACAGTTAGTCACTAATCTATAATGTGCTTGCGTTTTCTTTGTTGCCATTACTTCATGACTTTGAAGAATTCGAAGTCCCTTCTTAGGTATAAAAAGTTAAGTCTCTGTTAGGGACCACACTAGCGTCACTGCAGTTTAGAACTGACTAATCTGCAATGATTCTGAAAGTTCCCAACACTAAATGTGGTCACCAAGGGCATCACAGGGTGGGAAGAAAACAGATTCTGGCCTTCAGAGGGTGTTTGCTGTAAGTGAGGACTCAACAAACTTTAAAATGTACTGAAACAATTCTTCTAATGCCTTTGTTAAAAGGCATCCGATTTTGAATCATTTACTTGTGGTTTTAACATGATATGATGAGTATTTGGATTCTTATCCATTGAAATATTTACAGAATACATTGTAACAGATAATCAAAGAAAACGATTTCAATTCGTTATGACACTTCCACATTGTGAAACGTAGGAATATGGAAAGAGTCTTTATTAATCCTGTGTATGAGAAAAGCCCTTCCATTTTCTTAATTGTACCTCATACTAAACTGCTTTACTCCGCAATTTCAGAGTTTAAGATATTTTTTGAAAAAACTTTTCTCAAGTAATTAGATTTCGATAAGTGCGATGTTCTGTATTTCCTTAACTATATTCTTTGCCCGTCAACTACTTTCAAGTTGTCACATCAACATCACCAGAGAAATATCTTTTTAAACTATCAGCTGCCTCCAACTTCACCAACCACGTTGAGGCGTCCAAATGAAAATGTCTCGAATATCATCTGCAAGAAAAAGTATCGAGAAAACACTAAATTTTTTAACATCAAATTTGGCGCTTTTAAGATTTCATTTGTTGTTGTTATTGTCTTTGCTTTTATCTGTTCATCTTCTTTTGAATTCTTTAGTCACTTAGCCTTCTGTCAGGACGTATGCCATCTGTCCCCGTGCGGCGCCTGCATTCTGTCCTATGCACAAAGTGCCAGTCCAAGGTAAACAGCGGTCACAGGTTTGCAGGGGGCTCATCCAGACCAAAGCCTAAGGTGCTCTCACCCCGAGGCATGCCTGGAGGACACCTTTGCTCCCCCCTGGCTGAGTCCACTTCCTCTATGAGTGCATCAGAGGTTGTAAGTGTAGATGTGCTCACAGGGGCTGCAGATATGAACCAAAGCTGCGCTAAACCTCTTTGTGATTTTTAATAAGTGAAGTTACTTAGCATATGTGGAATCACAGATTAAAGGCTTGTTGCAGTCTGTTGTGCTAACAAAGCATGGACCGAGGACTCCCCAAGCGTTCATTGGCATGCCGGATCTTAACAGCTTTGGAAGCTCTCTGCAGCTATGGCCTGTCACCACTCAGCAGATTAATTACACCTCGGCGCAATAAGCCATAAGCGTTCCGGGGGGAGTTATTGTCATATATCATGTCAATGATCCGTGGATTGCACGCCACTGAGAGACTTGTTTTGAATTGCACCTTTCAGTCCATCTCTTGGTGCTTTGAGGAGGCACCCAGGCACAAGACAGCAGAAAGACTCCAGTACGCGTCAAAGTACTGGTTAAGCACCTTGCCCCTGTCTTCCATGGTTCTGGTGATTCTAATGTCACGCTCACAGCTAGAGCACCTTTTATTTACTCATTGAATGCATCATCATCCGGGGCCAAAGGAAGGGTGAGGGAGGAGGAGAGCTAGGAGAAGGCTTAAGACTTAAAGCTGAAGTGATTAAACAAACAAACAAACAACAACAACAAAAACTCCTGGTCTCCAGGTAGCTCATTTTTTCTCCATAAAGTATAAAGCTCGCAATGGAATATTAGCCCTACTGGTTATGATTCGGATAGCAGAAAGACAGTATCCTGGTAGCTCATCCTGAAATGCAGAATGAGTCAGTGAACAATCCAAGTGGGCTTGATCACCAAAGCGGCCAGAAGTAAGTATATAATGCTTTGCAGAAGAATTGGTGATATTTATATGCAGCAATATAAATGTCAGAGAATGCTCTGATTTTCAGATAGCACATCAAGGCTCAGTTATGGGGAAATAATATTATAAAGACAGGTGCCTCGCTAAATGCTTTAGATCTTATGTTTAGATCTTATGCTTATGTTTAATTTTGGATAATATTCATAAAGCCTTTATATAGTAATCTTGTTATTGTGGAAACCACTCATTTAAGATTTACTTAGTGATGTAGAATTCTACTCAAGACACCTTCATGGTACTGGGCGAAAAAAATAAAAAGTGTTCTAAGTACATACAGAGTATTAGAGGCAGTTAAGAAAAGCTGAGCAAACTTATAAATCGCTTTGAAATATTCAGTGTACATATTACAAATTCCTCATACTGATTGTAAGTAATTCTTGTTGCTTTTAAAAAATTTTTGTTTTTACATTTATTTATTTTTGAGAGACAGAGTGAGACGAAGTGAGAGTGGGAGAGGGGCAGAGAGGGAGGGAGACACAGGATCGGAAGCAGGCTCCAGGCTCTGAGCTCTCAGCACAGAGCCCGACGCAGGGCTTGAACCCACAGACTGTGAGATCATGACCTGAGCCGAAGTCAGATGCTCAATCGACTGAGCCACACAGGCACCCCTCTTGTTGCTTTTTAAAACAGGTCCTAACAGGCATCTGCCAATATTAAAGGAAGCTTAATTTTTTTTAATGTTTATTTATTTTTGACAGAGAGAGAGAGACAGAGCATGAGTGGAGGAGGGGCAGAGAGAGGGAGACACAGAATCCGAAGCAGGCTCCAGGCTGCAGAGCTGTCAGCACAGAGCCCGACGTGAGGCTCTAACTCATGGACCACAAGATCATGACCTGAGCCAAAGTCGGATGCTTAACTGACTGAACCACCCAGGTGCCCCTATTTTTTAATTTGTAACAAGTTTATAAATACACAGTCCTACATGGTTGGGTCAATGTGCAGCTAAATGAAATGGAGTTACTGTTAAATTTAGATGTTTTTGTTTTTGTTTTTTTATTTTTGTTTTTGTTTTTTGTTTTTAGGGAGAGCACAAGAGCAGGAGAGAGGGACAAAGGGAGAGAGAATCTTAAGCAGGTTCCACACTCAGTGCAGAGCCCACACTGGGGCTCAATCCCACGACCCTGGGATCATGACCTGAGCCGAAATCAAAGAGTCAGATGCTCAACTGACTGAGCCACTCAGATGCACCAAGATGAAAATTTATTTTTTTTTAATGTTTATTTTTGAGAGAGAGAGAAAAGAGAGAGCACAAGTGGGGGAGGGGCAGAGAGAGAGGGAGACACAGAATCCAAAGCAGGTTTCAGGCTCTGAGCTGTCAGCACAGAGTCCAAAGTGGGGCTCGAACTCACAGACTGTGAGATCATGACCTGAGCCAACCAGGCTCTCTGCCCCTGGCTCTCTGCTTAACCAACTGAGCCACCCAGGCGCCCCATATAGGAAGCTTAATTTTTATCACCATAAAGGATTGAAAATAATCAAAATTCTTTTGACTAAAAGAATGTTTTATAATTCAGACCATTCCGTGAATCCAGAAACGGCTTTCCTCATCATTGGTATAAATTAATTTTCTTTTCACCACATTTCCAAAGAATAAAAGACTCAGTGATTTTCCTCCCTCTGGAAGTGACTGGAGCCTCTGTTCTTCAGGCTCTTCCAGACGTTCCCAGCCCCTCCATAGGGCAGACACAGACAGCCATAGCTCTGCTCCGGTGTTTTTTGTCTGCACTGGGATTGGCTTATTTTAAGACGAATACTTGTCTTATGGGAAGCAAGAGAAAAATCAAAATGTAAGTAAATGAGAAGGTTAACTATGAAATGTAAAAGTCTATTTTCTCTCTGACAGGCACTTTCAGAAAGTGATGGATTTGGTTTTTTCAAAAGCATCTTTCAAGGAGATAGAGAACATATACGAATTAATTAGACACAAAAGCCAGTGCTATTCAGCCCCTGCTGAGAAAAAAACTATGTTTCTTCCATCAGTGGTTAAAACAAACCTTGGTTTTTCAGACATTCTTGAAATAATTGTAGTTTTAATTTTAATTTTTTTTTTCAGTTTTGTGTGAAAAGTAATGGTTTTCTATTATTTGGTCTGGATTGGCTATTTTTTTCCATAATGTTGATGACATGACAATGACAGACAGGCCCGACTGGGCACTCAATATTGTCTGGCCTCATGTCCCATGCTCTCCACACCTTATCACACTTAATCCTACCAGAAACCCTACGTGGTCAATGTCATCTTCTTCATTTTATGGGTAAGGAAACGAGGCTCAGATTAGCAACCGGTGACAACTAGTTACGTTACCTAACTGGCAATTCCTACAGCTGGGCTGCAGACCAGTTTTGATGAATCCAAAGAATAGACTCTAAACTAGCAGGTGGAGGTGACTCCATAGACTTGAGCTCCATGTAAAAATTCCCTAAGCAACCATTTACACAAGATATTGTGCTTTTTCCACAAAGCTTAAGTGATGAACTGAATTTAAAAATTACAAAACTCGAAAGATGGATTGCACGGTATGATTTTAGGTATATAAGACAAATTGCTTGTTACTAATGGAACAATTTGACAGGCTCATTGGGGAGGTCTGGATTCGAGGGAGGCCTACACTGAGTGGAAGATGCGAATTTGATAGTAGAACGTGTCAGGGCTTTGGTGGACAGGTTTTGGTGTATTTGGTACATACCAGCCCTGCCTGTCCCATGCGGTTACTGAGTGACACTGGGGAAAATCACACACAGGAACAGCTCCCATGGAATGAAAAGTGGAGGGACACCTTCCTACTGGCTGGGACTGTGCCTGAAGCCCCATGGGTGTCTCCAGGTAGAGGCTGCTCTGGACCACTTGGCCCAGAGGGGCTTAAAGCCAAAGAGGACCTTCTGGCTCCCGCCTTGTGTAAATTGTGATCTCAAGGTTATTATCACTCAGTGACCAGCAGGCTGGGGTCACGAGAAGGGGGCTGCTGGTTAAACTGCCTGAACTTCTAAATTCTTTTAATGTTTATTTATTTTTGAGAGAGAGAGAGAGAGAGAGAGAGAGAGAGAGAGCAAGCAGGGGAGGGGCAGAGAGAGAGGGAGACACAGAGTCCAAAGCAGGCTCCAGGCTCCAAGCTGTCAGCATGGAGCCCAATGCGGGGCTCGAACTCACGAATCTTGAGATCGTCACCTGAGCCGAAGTCGGACGCTTAACCGACTGAGCCACCCAGGCGCCCCCAAACTGCCTGAACTTCTAATGCCCCACTTCTGATTGGCCCCACTCATCCTAAACACGGTCCAGTTAATGAACCAATACTGCCCTGAGATTAGCCCCTCTGTTCTCAGTGACGGGTGTCAGGGAGGTTGTTAAGGGACAGGCAGTGGTGCTCCGCAGTCCCGATGAGGGGCAGAAGGAAGAGACGTGGAACATTTTATCCCACCTGAGGGGGCGGTCTGGATGGCTCCACGTCCCACCTTGTACATGGAAAGTAGGTGTTAGAAAAAATGTCCATCCCTATCTGACCTATCTGTATTTTGATGGGTCTGTTCTTAATTTGAATCTGACTCATGTATGTGACCTATCACTGATTCATGCAGTTTATAGAAAGGAAATTGGAAAGGCAACAGATTTGTTACCTTTGTTATGGATTCACCTTTTTTTTTTTTTTAAAGCAAGAATTAGTCCTGCCTTTTATTCCTCTGGCAGGGAATTGCTCTATAACATAAAACTGACTTTCATAAAATACCAGTAAATCTGAAATGCCAGATGGAGACCTTCATCTTGGCAGTTGTGAACTGTTCTTTTCCATTTTAGAGGCTCAGAATGAATACTTATCTCGTCAGTTTATGCTCTATTGTACAAAGGTTCTGTTTTGTGTAAACGAACTTCAGTCAATTTAAAACAAATTGATTCCCATCTCTAAGAATGAAACATCCTACCCCGTAAGTAGATACTTTCCATGAATGTGTCATTTACATTTGATTTCTGACCTCAGCCTTATATATCGATGTTAACATATAAGCCTTCATACTCTCAGTCCTGAGATTGGAAAGTTCTCTGCACACTATTTTCTCACCCAAGGACTTGGCTATATTATGTTCTTTATATCTGAATAACTCTCTGATTCTCCTAGCTTGAATCTTATAGAATACATTGCAATTTGCTTCAATTTCACAGAGCAGAAGGGTGAGCAGTTAAAGGTGACAGAGGGACATGGAAGGAAGAGGGATGAATTGAAAGCAGGCTTCGGAAATAAGAACACAGCCGACAGTCTCCAGATTTCAAATACCATTTCTGTTGAAAATTAGTCTGAAGTTGAAACTGAACCTCGAAGGGGAGAGTATTACAGCCCCGAATAGAGTTGGTTTTGCACTTGTGCCTGAATTCTGGGATTGCTGTCCTGCTTCCCCCTTTGCAATTACCTTTGATGTGTATCTCTCTTTCCCCTTAGTGTTTGATCAGTATCCTTAGCCCAAATAGTCGTTACTGCAATTGAGGAAAAAACAATCCTATAATCTCAGGAAGTTTCCCCCAAAAAAGGAGTGAAATCCAGAGATACACTTGGTGAGTTCTTTTTCTCCACTGAGGCAATTTGGTGGCTTGTTGGCATAAAATTTCAGAACTCAAAGTCAAAGAAATCTTACCTACAACTACATTAAAGGGAACACTTGATGATAAATGTGAACAGTGGCCTCTATTTTTTTTTAAAAAATTTGTTAACCTTTACTTATTTTTGAGGGAGAGAGACAGAGTGCGAGCGGGGAAGGAACAGAGAGAGATGGAGACACAGAATCCGAAGTAGGCTCCAGGCTCTGAGCTGTCAGCACAGAGCTTGATGTGGGGCACAAAGTCATGAACTGCTAGTTCATGACCTGAGCCGAAGTCGGATGCTTAACCCACTGAGCCACCCAGGTGCCCCGGCTTCTTCTTCTTTTTTTTTTTTTCTTCAAAGAATTGATTGCAAAAGTTAGATCTTCTAAGCATGTCTGGGTGACTCAGTCAGTTGAGTGTCCAACTCTTGATTGGGTTCAGGTCATGATCTCACGGTTCATGAGTTCGAGCCCTGTGTGGGGCTCTGCACTGACAGCTCAGAGCTTGGATCCTGATTTGGATTCTGCGTCTCCCTGTTTCTCTGCCCCTCCCCCACTCTCTCTCTCTCTCTGTCTCTCAAAAACAAATAAATATTAAAAAAATTAAAATTAAAAAAAGATCTTCTAGACATCATGCTGCAAGTTTACTCAAGATAGTCTGTTTTAAAAATGTTTTTCCTACAACATCCTGAATTTGTTATCACCCAACAATACGAAAATACATATTCATGAGGTAATTGTTTATAGCTGGAAAATATTGGAAACAACCTACTTGCCTACACCTGGAAGAGTCCGCCCCCGTCACGGAGTACTATGCAGCTGAGAAAGACAGTGGGGAAGACCTCTCCACAGTGGTGTGGAGTGATTTACTGAAGGTGTAACTAGACAAAAAAGGCAAAGTGCCAAAGATGATCTAGATTGTATTACCCTCTGTGTAACGGTAAATGGAAATCCGTCAAGAGCTCAACTGACATGGGAGAGAGAACTCGGAGCGGCCAGTGTCAGACAGGACTGTTAAAGCAGCAGCAATAAATTAGACAAGACTTGGGGTACCGGAGTGCCTCAGTCGGTTCAGCATCCAACTCCTGGTTTGGGCTCAGGTCATGATCTTACGGTTTGTGGAATCAAGCCCTGTGCCGGGCTCTGGGATGACAGTGTGGAGCCTGCTTGGGATTTTCTCTCTCTCTCTCTCTCTCTCTCTCTCTCTCTCTCTCCCTCTCTCCCTCTCTCTACCCCTCCCCCACTAGTGCTCTGTCTCTAAATACATACACACATACATGCATGCATACATGCATACATAAATAGAGAAGCCTCGAATCACCTACGGCAATCGTATTGCAAAAGTGTAAACCCGAGGGAAATGCCATCCCCCTGTTACATTTTCCTCCACGGAATGGTGCGGCGAGGAGAGTCAGGTGGGTCAGCACAGACGTGGGGGTCGTCTCACTGCTGAGAGAGACCTGCTGCCGTTTTGTGAACCCCAGGTGTGAGTGAAGGCAAGGAACAGGAGGACTTGAAGTGCATACTGAGTCAGAGTGGGGAAACGTGCCTTCCAGACGTCCCCCCAACACCAAAGGGAGGCCCCACCAGAGGGCCTGAGGAGGATCTCGGCTGAAGGCCTCAGATAAAGAGACCTGGGAAGGAAGGCTCCGGGTCTGGGAAGGCAGACAGGGCAAGAGCATGAGCCAGCCGGCCTCTGGAACCTTGTCTGCAGCCGGCTCAGAGTCTGTAGTATACCTGCTATGCCCAAGTCTGGGGTGGGGAGGGCAGTGCCCCCCAGGGCCTGCCAGGTAAAGCCTGTGTAATTGCTCATGGTCAGGTGTGAACGATCACACGTAGGTTTTTAACCAGCAGCCCAACTCCTCAGGGACAAGGAAATACGCTGCTTACTAGAATAAACGTGTTGATGTGTGATTGGAATTACAGGGAATTACAGAACTCAGGGCTGTCATACATACAGATATTTTTCTGTATGACACATGTATTCCTAGTTTTGTTTTCTGAGAGAATCTAGAAGCAACATCATCTCAGTAGCAGTGAGGACACCTACTGCTCAGGTCTTGGTTTCTAAACACTTTCTCCACTAAAAACAAAAACCAAGGCTCCTTGGGGAAATGGTTCATTCTGGAACAGGCTTGATTCAGGGAAAGTATAATATGAGCCTGGAACATCTTTTTGCTCCAGAAAGTAAGGAAGGACACAAATGACAATGGAGAAATGCCCAAATGACAGGGTCCAGCTTGAAGTGCCCCCCACTGACAAAATCTAGGAGAATTTGAGCATTAAAATAATTAAGGGATTATAACCCAGTAAAATAGGAATCCGTGCATCCATATAGATTTAATCAAATAAACATATAAAAGAACACGTGGTTAGAAGGGCTCTTCCCTCCGTGAAATGTCCAGCGTAGAAGGACTGGCACATTCAGAAAATCACAATTTGCTAATTGTCATAATAATAATAATTGGTTCAGGGAAGGATGGGTCATGGATGTGAAACCAGTGAGTAGAAGTTTCATTACCAACAGGATGTTTGCATGGCCTTAGTTATGTCCCCAGAAAAGCACTTACGATAAGAGGGAAAATGCCACCATCTCAGCCAAGTGACGGAAGGTAACATATTGGTCCAAATCGATGGCATGTGTCTCCCGATGTGAAGAAACTTTAGACACACCCAAACTGAGGGACACTTTAGGCAATAACTGGCCTGTACTCAATAGAAAGTGTCAAGGTTATGAAAGAAAAAAAGGCAGTTGAAGAACTGTATGAGAGGAGATTAAAAGGACATAACAACCAAATATAATATGCGATCCTTCATCAAACTCTGGGCCAGAACATTACTTAGTATAGAATGGACGTTACAGATATAATCATATAATTTATAATTGTAAGAATTATAAAATTTATAAAAAATTTTTAAAGTAAGAATTTATAAAAGTAAGACTAAGGTTAGTTAAATTGTATAGCAGTATTATATTGGTATTTTCTGATTTTGACAACTGTACTGTGCTCACGTATGAGAATTTTATTATTCTCAAGAAGTGCAAACTGAAATATTTAGGGGTAAAGAACATCATGTCTGCAATTTGCTTTCAAATAATTTATAAAAAATCTATATGCATTTTTATGTGTATGTGATTACATATGATATCTATTGTATTGAAAACGAAAGAGAGAGGGAGAGAGACAGATGATAAACTAAATGTGTAAAACACTAACATTTGGGGACTCTGGAGGAAGACTATGCGAGAGTTGTCTGGTCAAGTCTTTAAAGTTATTTCAAAATCTAAAAATTCCAAGAGAAAAAACAAATGTGGGCTTTGGCATCAGACTAAGGCTGGAGTCATGGTTATATTGTTTATTATTTCTGGATGATTAAACAGTAGAATGAAAGTACCCACATGATACAGTTGTTGAAGAATCTGCATGTAACAATGTATTTAAAAAAGCATCTGGTACCTCGTTACAGTATAACATAGTGTAGTGCTGTGTGGTATAGTTTATCCATTCATCTATCTATCCATCCACATCTATCATCTATTTTCTCCAAAAGGAAAATTTTAAGACATGTATCCATTTAACTACAATTTGGCTAGTCAATAAAACGAATTGGATATATAGAAATAAAATATAATTTGATAATAGCTATTGAAAAAAAACTGTACACTTTTAGTTACTTCTTAAGGTTATAGTACACAGAATTTTGAAGTTTTTAAAATATAGATTTAATCTAAAAAGAGGTCACGAGCCCAAAGCAGCCCTCTGAAATACAGCTTTTTAAATATATATCATGGCTGTGAAGATTTCAGCTGTACTAGAAAGGATGGTTATTTTTGCCTTCTGTGAAATATTCACAGCCCTGGAAACAAAAGTTAAATGGACCATCCAAAGGCCAAATCAGTCCTCAAACTTTCAATCTTTACCTCTGTAAACCAGAGTTTTGTCCCAGTAGCAAAGGTGGGATTCTTGAAGACGCTGTGGGCTCTTGCTGGTGGGGGCCGGTTGGGGGGTGGGGACAGGGGAAGTGATATCCTCCCCAAGCTCACAGAGAAGAAACTCCTATTTCAAAATGTGCCCTTGCTCTTTCCAAAAGCTTTCTGTTTGTTTGCTTCAGTAAATAGTAACTCCAGCTCTATGGGAAATTAGCATGCAGAAACTAAATTTACAAGCAACATTTTACGAATGTATCTTGTCATAAACCAGAAGACTTTTATCTCACCCACGCCCCCTGCTGGAGGGTAAAACAAAAACAAAAACAAAACACCTTTGAAGTTGTGTTTCGCCTTCAGTTGAGCCTTTTGTCCACGTGGAGACTAACATTATCCTTTTCTCGCCCCTTTTTGCCTTAAGTGATTGCAGAACAGTGATGGTAGTGGTTTTGTTTTCATTTTGCCAAAAACAGAGGTATGTTTCCCTAGCTTATGAAATACGATCGTTCCTTTCCTGTGTTCTTCTCCGGGTGAGTCGCTTTGATTTCCATTTTTCCAGTTTTGATTTCCAAATTTCTATTTGCCTTTCAGGTCTGAGTCTGGGTAGGACAGCGTCTCATCTTTTCTTTTTCTTTTTAATGTTTATTTATTTTTCAGAGAGAGGCAGAGCTTGAGTGGGGGAGGGGCAGAGAGAGAGGGAAACGCAGAATCTGAAGCAGGCTCCAGGTTCAGCGCTCTCAGCACGGAGCCTGAAGCGGGGGCTCGAACTCAGGAACCAGGAGCATGACCTGAGCCAAAGTCCGATGCTTCACTGACTAAGCCACCCAGGTGCCCCAGCGTCTCATGTCTTTATGCCCCTTCTTACAGAATTTATCTTGTTCTTGAACTCGGTTGTATTAAGGTTATTTATTTATTTATTTATTGGTTTTCAAAGATTGTTAAGCCTTTACCAGAGTCCTGCTCCTTTATCTTTGCTGATATAATTCCCTTCAAGTATATCGTCAGGCTAAGCACATAGCATCCCTGTGGTAAATTTGCAACACCTTTATCCCCATGGAGGGCCATATCCTTTTCTCCTGTAGCATATTCTTCAGATTTGTTGTTGTTGTTGTTTTTCTATTCCTATTGTCTATTTCCTTTTATGCTAAATTGGGAAGCATTCCATATGGAATTGTATTTTAAATTGAAAGAAGGCTGAAGAATGTAACTGAGCCAGCTCATGAGAATCTTAGTTTTTCCTAGCTTCCATCTGGGGGTCATTGATCTCCAGACTGTGTTCAAGTTTCTGCCACAACTTCTGTTTGATGGTAAAGGACTGCATAAAACCAACCCTCAATTTTATGCACGTTGCTACATTATTCACCCTTCAGCCAAAGCCCTTGTACACAGCAACTCCTGAGAAATAAACACTCTAAACCTTGGTCCATTTTCTTCAGGAGCTTCCCAATGGCCAAAACCAACAAGATGCCCAATGTATCCCTAATGGGTCAGCTTCCTGGGACAGAGAGCTGAGTAGAGAGCGGTGGAGAGTGGATCTGAAGTGACAGCTTCCAAGTACATGTTTATGCCTGTCACTATATTGTGCAAACATGTTTGGCACCTGTATGTGCTTTTTATGTCTTGTTTCTGGACTTTTACCGTCTCTTCAGAATTTACAAGGATTTTCATGATAAGCTCTGCAGCTCTGCTTTCCTACTTCCCCTAAAATTGACAGAAGAAACTCACTTTTTTGGTCTGAGGCAATTCAGTTAGACCTCATTTCCCTTGGTAATTTTTTTTTCATTTGAGCTGCCGTTTTTATTTTAGTATCTCGCGTAAGTGCAAGATACCTTATAAATACTCCCTTAGTGACATCTGAAAATATATCCACAGCTATAATTTTCAAACTTGGGCTGTGTATGAAAGCCTTTCATTCAGCTCTATCAGAATGACACGTACATAGAGCACCTGGTTGTTTTGAATGTATATTGATTCTGGATTTTTAAAAGGTATTCAAAATTTAGTGTTTATGGAATGAGGTTATTATAGATGACTCGGGATAGCTATAAATTCAAATTGATTTGGAACTGTAGTGCATGCCTTTGGGAGATGCTAAGCCATTTTCCTTGCTTTTTTCCTTCCAATATCGTATCATTAAGGTGATAATGTTGTCTGCCAGGATTTGTTGTGATGAACAGATGGATTACTAATATTTTGTTGATTGATTTTGTACTCGGCTCTGCTGTAAAATTTAATTGATGATTCTGCCATCAACAATTTAAGCGGTCTCTATTAAGTTTAGACTTGGAGACTGAAAAACTCTTGCCCATTAAGCTTTATTATTATTATTATTATTATAATTATTATTATCCATTGTCATTTTTAGAAAGAATTCCAAAACACCCCCATCCCTAGCTGAAGAAACGTGTCGTATTATAAAATTATTCTCTGGGGCGGTTTTTTTTTTTTAATAGCTTTGATTTCTTGCCTAAAATGTGTGTGCTATTAATGCTTGTGAGTGGTATTATTATTGTTGAATAATATTTTCTCTAAATTCTTAGCATGAAAGAATGAGCCCATGGCCTTTCTTTAATGGAATAGAGTTGAATTTACACGAGACACCTAGACACCTTTTTCTTCATATCATTTCAACATGAGTACAGTACTATATCCTCAGACCAATGACAGCTCTGTAAAGGCACAGCCCTTCGTGAAATAGAGAGAAAAGACTATCAGTAACATTGCTTTTCCAGTCATAGTTAAATTAAAATCTGATTTTTTTTTTAATTTGCATTTTCCACCATCCCTCTAAATACATAGTGTTTGGATCTTGGCTGATAGTACTTTGCTTTCATTCATCCATTCATTAGCTGGCTCATTTATTTAACTATATATTTAAGGAAGCCCTACAATGTACCTGGCACTGTTATTAAAAAGCTATTAAAAAAGCAATTGAAAAAAATCACCATCCCAGAGAATAATTTTATAGTATGACACATTTCTTCATATACCTTGCATATTCTCAGAGTGGTGGGGTGGAGGGAAAGCAATGCAACAGAAATAAATAAATGTTTATTAATTAAGATTCATGTCAGGTAATGACAAATCCTATGATGGAGGTCAATATGGAGTCACATCATCAAGACAGAAAATGATAGGAATGAGAGACTACGTTAGATTTAGTCTCGAGAACCATGAGCTGAGGCCTAAATGGCAAGAAAGAACCAGGCACGTGAAGATCCAGAAAGCAGAGTGTTCCCAACAAAGGGAATGACTAGTGCAGAGTCTTGAGCAGGAAAAGAGAGCGGCCCATCTGGGGAGCTTGAAAGAAGGAGGCCAGTGCGGTGAGGATGAGGAGTGTGTCGGGGATGGAGACCAGGCGGGCCCAGATCATGTAGGGTTGTAGACCATGGTGAGAAGTTTAGATTTTGTTTTCCAAGTGCTATGAAATACTAGAAGAGAGTAAGCAGAGGAAGAGTATCATCTGGATGTGTTGCCTCAAGACTCCACTTGCTGTGGAAAGAATGTGACAAAGCATCAGTTAATTGTGTCAGACGTTCAGTTCCTTTCTAAAATCCCCAATAATTGTCAGTGGTTCATTCAGTTTAATTAACAAATATTGATTGATTGACTACTGGGTGTTGTAGAACAGTGCTAAGTGGTAAGAAACCAAATGGGAGAAACAGATTTTAATAAAAATAAAATAACACAAAAAATCATTGTAATTGTTTATAAAGAAAATTTTGATGCATTTGATAGCAAGTCTAAGAGAAACACATTGACCTAACTTTGTTCAAGTAGAATAGCTTTGTTTTGATATGCCTCTTTATTTTTATCTTTTTAATGTTTATCTATTTTTGAGAGAGAGAGTGAGAGTGTAAGCAGGGGAGGGGCAGAGAGAGAGGGAGACACGAAATCTGAAGCAGGCCCCAGGCTCTGAGCGGTCAGCACAGAGCCTGATGTGAGACTCGAACCCACAAGCCATGATATCATGACCTGAGCCAAAGTCGGACATTTAACCAACTGAGCCACCCAAGGGCCCTTGATAGGCCTCTTTAAATTAAAATTAGCAATGTCACTGTCAGCGTCAAATATCAATAGATATATATTTTTATATTATTTTAAAATCCTCGTTATTAATTCATATTATAGGATTCATTTTAGATAATAGAATAATATACAGGTTTTCTCTTTGCCATCTTCTAATCTTATGCCTAGCACCAGTTTTGAAAGTTATTTTTTTTTCCCAAAAAGGTCAGGTTTGATATGTTAGCAAAGACCCTGACGTTTTGTGTCTCAACTGCTTTAAAGCTAACTTGGAAAAGTAAACTGAGCCCAAAGAGCTTTTATCATGAACGCAGTCTTTCTTCTCTCTAGCCAGAGGCATTCTTCACAAAGCAGTAGGTTCAGGCTGTCGACACTCAAGCAAAAAATCAAGTAAGAGCTCAAGAGTTTCCTCTATCTTTTTAAATTTTCTCCTAGAAATTTAATACTCCTGCTGAAAGTGAGAGAGACAGACAGGAAGAACTGATTTGTGTTTCACTGAACCTAATCTCCCAAGAACTTTCTCTTGCTTAAGCAAAGTAACAGGTCAATTTAATTTTTAATGATATGGCAAAACGTCTCCCCATATGTTATAGCATGCTTCGTGAGCTCACAGTTTTTGTCTTCATTCTATAGAACTATTTTTCAGAATTCCTAATTTGTTCAGCTCTCCTGGCATTTTATATTGTCCTCTACTTTATTCCCTTTCTTATCAATTAAGACTGGAATGTAGACCAAACTAAAAGACCTCACCTTAGAAGAAACACATACTTGAAATGTCATTTTTCTCTTTATTTAATTGTACTTATATATTTAATATCAAATATTAGTTTGATGTTTTGTACTACCTGTAATTTTTTTTCCAGATTAATACCTTGATTTCAAAAACTATTACTATAATATTTATTTCATTTGAAGTAAGTTGTTTTTTAGGTATGTCTTCTTCATTCCTAAAGACAAATAATATGTTCCTAAGGGCAAACAGTATATTTTAAGTATTTTGCAGAATAATCAATACCAATTCAAAGGAAACATGATCTTTTGTGTTTTCCTGAAATTTGACTTATCCTGTTGACCCCAACAAAAAAATATCCCCATGAAAGTTACTTTCCATTCAGAATCAAACTTGAGTCTGAAAGCTGGTCAATAACCAGTTTCCAACAATCATTGCTTATTACAAGGGAAGCATGTACATGTGAACTGCAAGTGGTCCAGTTCAGTGGTCCCTTTCCTGAACTATTATTTTGCAAAGGCATTTCTAGAAACCTTTTGGTACCATCATTAATGCTTGCTTCACTGAATTTAAGAAATCTGTCTATTGCTATTGAAATGCTAAATACTCCTTATTCCAAGCAAATAATTAAGTAGTAATTCTCAACTACCATCTTCTAAGCCAGTGGTGGTCTATGAGACCCCCTCAGATAGATTACTAATTTCTCTTTATCGAGTGTCTCAGATCCCAAGATTTTCCGGTCTGGACATGAGTTGCTTCAGGGTGAGGATACCTTGCAGTCTTTCTTCATCTTTTTCTCAGCTTACATGAGTCTGCTTCCAAGGTTTGCATGGAGAAAACAAAACAAAACAAAACAAAACAAAACATGATGAAGCTGGGAAGAGATGATTCTTGTCATCTGTACATTAACCTAGAATAGTGTGAACTGAATGAAACTGTAAAAAAGTATTGCTTCTGTTTTGATTAGCACATTCTGGTCAAGTTAGATTTTTAACAATTATAATAATAATAAAGTGCCTGTCTTCCACTTCCTTCAAAACAGTGAATCAGGGACTAGGTTTATCCCTTCCTGGTCTGAAACAATAAAAAAAAAACTAGAAAGAATATATGAAGTTTTCAAGACACCAGCCACAAGGGCAGTGACTCCTTAGAGGCAGAGAAAAATGAGGTGATCTCTGTGATTGCCCCATCTCACTGCCTAAAGAGATTTTTCAGGCTCTGGCACAGGGAGAAATATCCCAGGCAGAATCCAGGAGGTTCCTAGAGTTGAAAAGACAGATATGAAAGTCTGGAAGATAAGAGTTTGTAGGACAATATCGGGAGAAAAAAAAAGCTGTATAGAGAAATAACCCATAGATTACCGTAAGAACTATCTGAAAGGATTCGTTTCTACACAGGGCTGGGAACAGTGCTTCTCTCCAGCAATCAGACTGGAAAACTTTCTAATTAATGAGGCACTAGATAGAATACTCAGTAAAATCCTCAGTAGTGGGAAATAATGTTCTCTAAACTAAACACTTCTCTGGACCCAACCACTAACTTTTAAAAACAAGAACCTAATGGATAAAACTATTACCAGGTAACTAACTATATTTCAACACAAAGCCCAAGAATATTTCTTGGAATACAGAAGTTCAACATGGCAAAATAACAATGCCTAGCATTCAATTGAAGATTATAAGTCATGCAAGGAAGTAGGAATACATCATCGATAATGAGCAGGCATATTAATCAATCAAAATTGAACAAAAACTGACTCAGATGTTAGAAGTGGCACACAGGGATATTAAAATAGTCACTATACCTATATTTCATATGTTCAAAGAATTACATGGAGACATGAAAGATGAAAACAGACCTAAATTGAACTCTTAGTGAGGAAAGCTATGATGTCTGAGATAAAAACTATGCTGGATGACAATAATGAAAGATTAAACATTGCAGAAGAAAAGATTAGTGAATTTAAAGCTCATAACAGCAGAGGGGCATCTGGGTGGCTCAGTTAGTTGAGCATCTGACTCTCAATTTTGGCTCAGGTCATGATCCCAGGATCATGTGATTGAGCCCCACATCAGGCTCCGTGCTGAGCATGGAGCATGCTTGGGTTTCTCTTTGTCTCCCTCTGCCCGTCTCCCCAACTTTCTCAATCTCTCTCTCTCTCCCTAAAAAAAATGAAGACATTAAGATATAAAAATAGAAACTATACAAACTGAAACTTAGCAAATTATTTTTTATAAAGGAGAATATCAGTGAACTGTGTAGGACAATTTCAAGCAGCCTAATATATGTGTAATTAGAGTCCCTGAAAAAAGGTGCTAGAAGGGAGGATACAAAAAAAAAACTATTTTAGAGCGCCTAGGTGGCTCAGTCCATTAAGCATCCCACTCTTGATTTCAGCTCAGGTCGTGATCTCATAGTCATGGGATTGAGCCCCTACATTCTGGGTAGGAGGATTCTCTCTTTCCCTCTCTCTCACTGCCCCTCCCTCATTTGGGCTCTCTCTCCCTCTCTCTCTCTGTCAAAATAAAGAAGTAAACTTAAAAAAAACTATTTGAGGAAATAATGGCTAAAAAGTTTTCAATGAACATGAAGAAAATCACATCAAGCACATGATAATCAAAGGGCTTAAAACCAGTAATAAAGAAAAGAACTTAAAAAGGAGACAAAGAAAACAGAAACTTTGTATACAGAGAAACAAAAATAATGATGATAGTAGATTTCTTATTGGAACAAAATAAGAAAGAAGACAGTTGAACAACAGCTTTAAGTACTGAAAAAAAAATCTTTCAACCTACATTTTTATACCTAGCAAAAGTGAATATAAAAAATGAAGGTGAAACAGATGTCATTAGACATACAAAAGCTGAAGACTTTTGTATCAGAACCTCATCTCTAGCAGAACCACGCTATGATAAATATTTTAAAAAGCCCTTAAGACAGAAGGAAAATTATATCAGATGGAAATATGGGAATGAAGTGAACCAGGAATCGTAACTGAACGATTAAATATAATGTCTTCATTACCTAGTTTAACTCTTCAACTCTTTAAATAAAGCAAAAGAATGTATTTTAAGGCTTATTATATATGTATATGTAAAGGTATGACTACAACACAAAGCTGGTTGTAGAAAAACATGGAAGTCCTTGAAAGTGCTTATACTATGTGAAAACTGGCATAACATTACTCTAAAACAGACTTTGGTAAGTTAAAAATGGATACTAAAATCCCTAAACAATGACTAAAATAACAAAAGCTATAGCTGATAAGCCAATAAAGAAAACAGAGGCCCAAAAATAACACAAAAAAAGGCATGAAAAAATAGATTATAAAATAGTAAGATGATAGACTTAAATCAAATATAAATAATCACATTAAATGTAAATGTTCTTGACGTCTCAAAGACAGACTTTTAGATTGAATAAAATAGCAAGACCTAATTGTATGTTGCCTACAAGAACCTTACTTTAATATGAAGATATAATGTATTAAAAATAAAGGGATACAAAAACACATATCATGCTAACATTAGTGTTTTGAAAAGCTGGCTTGTATGTTAACATCAGACTAGTAGATTTCAGGATGAAGAATTTAGTAAAGAGCGTAATGTCATAATGATAAAGTGTCAATTCATAAAGAGGACATGATAATCCTAAATGTTTGTACACCTAATAACAGAGCTTCAGTGAACATAGAGTAAACACTAATAGAGCTGCAAAGAAAGAAAAGAGAGAGCGAGACCAACCCACAATTAAAATTGAAGATTTAATATATCTCAATAATAGAACACACAGAAAATCAGTAAGGATATGGAACATTTAGATAAGACTATCAAACAATGTGACGTAATTGAGAGTTGTAGAATAATTTACCCAACAGCCAGATATGTATTTTCAACTGTACATGTAATATTTATCAAGATAGGCTATAATGTGAAACCACACAAGTCTTCATCAACAGGTGAATGGATAAATAAATTGTGTCATAGTCACGTGATGAGAGTACCTGCGATAAAAATCAGCAAATATAGAAAACAAAAGAGCTAGTTATTTTACCAACAAAATGAGTTTATTTGGGAATAGCAGAAGAATTGCAATTTTGGACAAGCAACACGTGGCAAACCATAGGCAAATCCAGAGAACAAAGAAGAGGGGCTAGCTTTTATGAGGGAAATGGAGGAAATGGGAGGGGCTGTTTCACTGAATTCTCATTGGCCAGGCTGTTGCTAGGCAAAAAGAAGTTCTTCCTTCCACTTGCCCAAGTATGTAAAGTAAGCTTCTTTCTATTAGAAAATGTGAGGTATACTTCTTTTTATTTTTTTTCATTCAAGGATTTAATTTTTTTTAATTTTATGTTTAATGTTTTTTTTTAACTTACTTTTTATTTTTTAAACTTTACATCCAAATTAGTTAGCATATAGTGAAGCAATGATTTCAGGAGTAGATTCTTTAATGCCCCTTACCCATTTAGCCCAGCCCCCCTCCCACAACCCCTCCAGTAACCCTCAGTTTGTTCTCCATATTTATGAGTCTCTTCTGTTTTGTCCTCCTCCCTGTTTTTATATTATTTTTGTTTTCCTTCCCTCATGTTCATCTGTTTTGTCTCTTAAAGTCCTCATATGAGTGAGGTCATCTGATTTTTGTCTTTCTCTGACTGACTAATTTCACTTAGCATAATACCCTCCAGTTCCATCCATGTAGTTGCAAATGGCAAGATTTCATTGTTTTTGATTGCTGACATTGTGTGTGTGTGTGTGTGTGTGTGTGTGTGTGTGTGTGTGTGTGTCTGTATACCACATATTCTTTATCCATTCATCCATCGAGGGACATTTGGGCTCTTTCCATACTTTGGCTATTGTTGATAGTGCTGTTATGAACATGGGGGTGCATGTGTCCCTTCGAAACAGCACATCTGTATCCCTTGGATAAATGCCTAGTAGTGCAGTTGCTGGGTTGTAGGATAGTTCTATTTTTAGTTTTTTGAGGAACTTCTATACTGGAAAATGTGAGGTATACTTCTTAAGGTGAGTGGTAGTATGTGAGAGCTCCCCCTTCAGGGCTGCCCAACTCCATTTTAAATGAGACTTCCTTTTTTTTCACATTCTTCCTTTTGATCAAGATTTTTCCTCAAAAGCATTGCTGATCAAGAGTCAGATTTTTTGTTCAGTGGTTTTACTGCTTGATCTTTCCTGGTTCTCATGTCCCATGTTGGAAGACAAGTACATACACTGGAAACCACTGAGGCACATTTGAGTAGCAAGGATGGGTAAGAGGAAGAACTTGCAGGCATTTCCTAGCTAAGGTAAGCATTAGAGATCATCCTGAAGTGTTGAACTAGCACCACTATGTTGAGCATGTCATTTCTGGTCCAGTCATCTTGGGAAAGCTGTCTCTTTCAGCTACTGTCTACTTTCATTCCTGGAAATCTTTATTTTCAGGTCATTAGTTAGTATGCAGGTCTAGTAAGGGTTTGGTGCTTTCTTTATATGTGACACAAGAATCCAGGAGTTTGTTCCTTGGAGTTTGGTGGGACAAGGATTGGTTAATAGTACCTGATAGGGGGCTTTCCAGTGGGTTGAAGAGTTTGTCTAATAGGTGAAATCTCCAGGATGCAACTGGATGTTTAAGGTCTTTGTCTCTGGGAATGTGCTATGGAAAGATTGTTCTTCTAAGGCATGGTTATTCTCCACAGAAGCAATTAGACTTTTCAATATTGAAGTATAATTTCCTTTACCAGCTGTCAATTAAAAGAAGAAGGGCTGAGCGCCTGGGTGGCTCAGTTGGTTAAGCGTCTGACTTCAGCTCAGGTCACAATCTCGCGGTCCAAGAGTTCAAGCCCCGCGTCGGGCTCTGGGCTGATGGCTCAGAGCCTGGAGCCTGCTTCCGATTCTGTGTCTCCCTCTCTCTCTGCCCCTCCCCCATTCATACTCTGTCTCTCTCTGTCTCAAAAATAAATAAACGTTAAAAAAATTAACAAAAAAAAAAAAGAAGTGCCAAGTGCATTGGACACCCTGTGATTATCTCAAAGGGTCAGAATGTATGGGTTTCTAAAGGGATAGATCTGAGATTTAGAAGGATTACTGGCAGTGCTTTTGGCCAGAATATTTGAAGGACATCTGCAAATTTTGCCAACTGGGTCTTAATGATGCTAGTAGTGAGTTTGACTAGCCATGAGGATAGATGATGGTACAGTGAAAGTGTTATAAAAACTGGCCAAACAGCACATATCTATTAAAGCACTTGACTGGTAAAGTAAGTTCTCTGGTCACTATGAAATTTGAGGGGTGTTCCCCGGCTAGGGATGATCTTTTCTAGTAAGATTTTAAGTACAGAAGTAGCAATCGTTTGTCTCCAAGAAAAATCCAGTGAGGAAATATACAAACCATCACTAAACCATAACTAAGACATATTTCTATCCATGAGATGAGGGAAGCTAAATAAAATCCACTTGCCTAACTTCAAATGGTCCATTGGGCAATTCAAAATGTTCAGGAGCGGTGTGAACAGGATTTCCTGCATTGTGTTTCGTGCAGACAGGGCAAGCCAAGTAGGCACTCTCTCAGCCTTGTTAATATTTCCTCACCAGTATTGGTACATAACGTCTATCATTTTATCAAGAGACTGATGATTCAATGCATGTACAGTCATCAGAAATGGGAATTTTAGAGTCTCTAGTAAGGCTGGGTTATTATTTGGCCCAACCCATAGTCTTCTTATTTTTAATCAAACGAACGGTTATTAGGTTTCTAATATATTTTTTTCCTTTTCTGGGGCCGATTTTTGGATTTGGAAGTCAGTTCTTCCAGACTGTCATTGGGGGTACATCCCTTTGGACTAAGACGTATTTAGTTGGCAGTTCCTTTGAAAGCAGTATACTTTGTGGAAATGTTAATGAGGTTATTTTCTTTAACCTCCAGGAAATCAAGTTTGGAATGCCCAGGGACCTTGACAGTGGTCAAATGAGCTGGCCAAGTATATAGCATCTAATAATTTCTGGACATAAAGGCCATTTTTAATTTTGTCACCACTGGAAGTGACAAAGCCTTCCTCTTTCCATAGCATTTCAAAATCACAAGCTACTCCAAGGGTATACCAACTGCCAGTATAGGTATTTTCAGTTTCTCCCTTGGCTAAAATACTGGCCCAAGTAAGAGCATATAATTCAGCCTGCTGTGCTGAGGTAGCTAAGGGCAAAATTGCTGCCTTCAAAAAAAGTTGCAATAGCATACCAGCGTGTTGGTCATTTTCACCTTTTAAATAGGAACCATTGGTAAACCATGGAAAGTCAGCATTGTCCAGAGGAGTTTCCTGAAGGTCATCAGGGGGGTTCAGGAGGTGATCTGTTAGAGTCAAGCAGTCATGAAGAGTATCATCCATAGAGGAAGGAAGAAGAGTTGAGATTATTACAGTGAGAAAGAATAATATGATGACTATTAGCAAGCAGATTTCATGGGAGGTGAGGTGGCAGAAAGGTGTTGAGTGTGTTGAGAGTTCAGGGGGGCTCCTACTGTATGAGGTCAAGGATGGTTCGAGAGAATCTGAGGACTGTCTTTGGCGGGCTTGACTAAAAGGGTGCTGGTGGGATGACTGAGGCAAAGGGGGTATCCTTCCATAGGGTCCAGCTGTTGACTACAATATGCTGTAGGCCAATGGTGGTCCCCATGCTTTTCAATGAGTATCTCAAGGACATTCCCTTCCTTTTCAAATACAAAAAGGGAAAACAGAAGTTGATAATTGGGGGTCCACAGGCAAGGGGATTTATCAAGCTTTCCTCTAGGGCTTTAAAAGCTAAGTTACCTTGATCTTCCCTAATAATAAGGTCAGATTTGTTTGTTTGTTTGTTTGTTTTAACAAAACATTGGTTGAGCTATAAGAGAGAAGTCTGAAAATCAGTTTCGATGGTAGCCAGTTAGCCTGAGAAAATCACATTTAATTTTGGGAAATTCAGAATATCATAAAGTCTGTTTAGATCTAAATGTAGCTCTTGTCCTGAGATTAAGTGCCCCAAACATCAAACATGAGTTTGAGTACATTGCAGTTTCTCCTTGGAGACTTTGTGTGTCTTCAAGGCTAAAAGTTGACGGATGCCGTCTCTCTAAGAAGAGGCCCAGGAAAATCAGCAGAGAAGCAAGTTACTTACATGATGTCATAAAGTAGAGTTTCCAGGTAACTTTATATCATGTAAATCCACTTTTAAGGTTTGGGAGAAGTAGGAAGGACGTTCAGTAAAACCCCAGGGCATCACCATCCAGGTGGATGGCTTTCTTTACCAACTAAAGGCAAATAGCCATTGGCTGTCCTTATCCATGGGGATTCTAAAGAAGGCACCGCATAAATCAAGCATAAAAAATTACTTTCAGTGGAGATGGAGGCTAAGAAAGTATGGGGATTTGAAACAACAAGGTTTCGAGGGATAATGATATTGTTTATGGCCCAGAGATCTTGGACAAATCTCCATGTGTGGCCATTAGGTTTCCTTACAGGCAAAACAGGGATCGATGCAAGAGATGAGGCTCTAAGCCTTATAATCTTCTATTTTAGGCTTGATGCCTTAAGGGGCCATTTTATGTATAGGGTATTAATTCTAGAGAGTGGGTTTGGGAAAGCCTTAGGGATTGCCAGGTGAAGTCCTTTAGTGATTTCCTGAGCCTGAACATATAACAAGGCAGGGGAAAGGTCCCTCATTTTTCAGATCTAGAGATTTTTCAGAATCATTCCAATTAGCTGTTTTCATCCAGTGTTGGGTTTGGCCTTCGCAACAACAAGCATGTGAACTAGCTGGGGTAGATCCGAGGAACCAGGTGGGTGAGTCTGGATGACTGTATGAAATTCCTCAGCATGTCTAGCAGGATCTCCAGTAACTCTAGGACAGTCTTTGGCTAGGGCTTGTAGTTTGGCGGTCGTCCGAGGGACATACAGGAAATCGGGGGTTTAGCAATAGGATCCTCTGAGCGTCTAGCTGTAAAGGGACAGATTCTAACAGGTCCAGAGAAGGGGCATTTGAGGAGAGAATTAGATTGAGGAAGCAGAGTGTATAAAGGAGGCTGTTTAGGGGACAGAGGATGATGGAGGGGATGAAGAGAACTCAGATTTTTTTGTCTTCTGTCAATTGTTTGTACATCTTGGTTAATTTAGAAATTGTGTTTTTGTAAAGAGGTGATTTGAGAGTCCTGGATCTGCTTGGAAGCCTCAAGATACCAATTGAAATAGGCATCCCATTCAGTTTGTTTTATTTTAGAGCCACAGTCTTCTACTCTGATTCTAAGAAAAACAAGTTGGGGGGGCGCCTGGGTGGCTCAGTCGTTTGAGCATCCGACTTCAGCTCAGGTCGTGATCTCACAGTCTGTGAGTTCGAGCCCCACATCAGGCTCTGTGCTGATGGCTCAGAGCCTGGAGCCTGCTTCCGATTCTGTGTCTCCCTCTCTCTCTGCCCCTTCCCTGCTCATGCTCTGTCTCTCTCTGTCTCAAAAAAATAAATAAAAACATTAAGAAAAAAAAATTAAAAAAAAGAAAAACAAGTTGGGGACATTGAAAGTTCCCCCAAAACAAAACAAAATAAACAAAACTTAGATCCTGAATAACATTGAAAAGCTCAACTAAAAGGAAGGAGCTCAAATCTGAGAGGAGTCTTGCCAAACCAAGAGGGAGAAGACAACTCATGGAATTGGAGTACAAGGGGCTGGGGTGCCTGGGTGGCTGAGTCAGTTAAGCATCTGACTCTTGGTTTCAGCTCAGGTGATGATCTCACGGTTTCTGAGTTCCACCCTGAACTGGGCTCTACACTTACAGCATGGAGCCTGCTTGGGATTCTGTTTCCTTCTCTCTGCTCATCTCTCTCTCTCTCTCTCTCTCTCTCTCTCTCTCTCTCTTTCTCTCTCTCTGTAATAAACAGATAAACATTAAAAAACAACAGACTACAAGGGGCTCCACTGGGTACCTCACATGGTTCTGGGGATTCTTAGTTCCTCAGGGATTCATCTCCCCCAGGTACCTTCTTGGTTGCCATGCAATGTTGGCCTTAAGAAACAAAAGATCCAGTTATTTTACCAGAAAATTGAGTTTTGGGGGGAATAGCAGAGGAATTGCAATTTTGGACAAGCAAACTATAGGCAAGTCCAGAGAATAGAAGACAGGAGCTTATTTTTATGGGGAAAGGGGGGAACTAGGAGGGGCTGTTCTACTGAGTTCTCATTGGCTGGACTGTTGCTGGGCAAAGAGAAAGTCTTCCTCCTGCCGGGGTGTGTAATGTGGGGGAATGCGAGGTATATTTCTGGCAGCGAGTAGTAGTGTGTGAAAGCTCCCTCTTTAGGGCTTCCCACTGCCATTTCAAATGTTTCTTTACTTATTTTCACAGATTCAATGACATAGATAAATTTCAAAAACTTATGCTGAGTGAAAAAAATCCAGATAAAAAATAGTATATACTGTATGGTTTCTATATAAAATTATAGAAAATTCAAACTAATCTATAGGGACAGAAAGTAGGTCAGAGGTTACTTGGGGTTGGGAATGGAGGTGGAAAGGGGTGGGATCGACGGGTTACAAAACGACACAGGAAAGCCGTTGGAGGAGGGGGTGATATAATTCACTATCTGCATTGTGGTGACGAGCATACAATGTATCAAAATTTAGATTGTTGTATACACTTTATTGTATACCATTAATACCTTAAAAAAAGAAGGGACTGAGATAAAATCAGTATTTCACATTGTCCATTTAAAACTGCCAAACTGCAAACTTGTATCAAGAAAATGATTTACAGAACTTTCGTGAAACAAAATTTTGTTCTGGATTAAAATTTCAAGTATACCTGAATTTCCTTTTTTTTTTTAGTTTATTTTCTTATTTTGAGAGAGAGGGAGAGAGCGCCAACAGGGGAGGGGCAGAGAGAGAGGGAAAGAAAGAGGATCCCAAGCAGGCTCCATGCTGTCAGCACACAGCCCAATGTGGAGCTCAAACCCAGAAACCGCAACATCATGACCTGAGCCAAAGCCAAGAGTCAGATGCTTAACCAATTGAGCCCCCCAGGTGCCCTTGATTTTAGTATTAATATAAGCATTATGTTACTATTAATGTGAAGTGCAATTATTAGTATTTTAAAAGTTATCACTAACCCAATTCTTTTTTTTTCACTAATTTAATTCCTCTTCCTCTTCTCCTCCTCCTCTTCCTGCTGCTGCTGCTGCTTCTTGTTCTTCTTGTTCTTGTTCTTGTTCTTGTTCTTCTTCTTCTTCTTCTTCTTCCTCTTCCTCTTCCTCTTCCTCTTCCTCTTCCCCTTCCTCTTCCTCTTCTTCCTCATTCTCCCCCGCCTCCTTCTCCTCCATCTTCTTCTTCTTGGTTTATAAATTCTAAATGTCTGGAATACACAGTTGTAAAGTCAGAGAATCCTGTGGAGCTTATTTGGGGAAAGTGGCCGTCAAGGGACCCTGCCTTCTCCCAATTTGATACAATGCTCTTCAGAACTAGAGGCGGTTGCTCTGCATTGTTGGCACAAATGCTGGCCGTGCTCACACCCGAGGGCATCACTCCTTCATTTTTGTCTCCATCTGTTGCTACCACAGCACTGAGCATCACATACTTCATGACACTTATTCCTCACCTGTTTCTACTGTTTTGGCTGCGGTGCCTAAAGGTCAGGCTTTTGCCTTACTCTGTGTGATCCACAGGATCTGGCACGTGGCCCGACACGTGGAAAATACAACACAGATGCCATTGCACCAACAAACATGTAAGGAAATATTCTGCTCACCCACACCTGGATAAAGATTTGCTGCCGTGCGCTCTTGCTTTGAGATGATTCACTGCATGTCACCTTACAGTTTTCAAGAATTGTGGAGCTGGTACCAGGCAGGGACCGTCACTCCTCTTACTATCACAGAATATCACTTTTCGTAATATCACTGGCCGATAAAGTGCAGGGTACAGATGGGGAGGAGTGGTATTAGCATCCTGATATCAATTGCAGAGGCATCCCCTCTGGACTGTTTGTCATTTTTACATCCATGAAGGTGGTTTCTTCTGTAAGCAGTTGACGCTGATTTTGTTTTTATTGTTATTGTTGAGTTATGGTAGTTCAACATGACAATGATACTGAAAGGGCTGAAGAGGGGCATAGAGGAAAATCTTTTGTGAAAGGTGCGAGCAATGTATAATTTGTGTTGGCGGTGCTGGGAATCCCTCTCCTTCCTTCCCTTAGTCTGTTGAGAATCTACATATCTCTCCATCAAACACTTTTGTGTGTTAAGAGCACAAAATAAACTAGAAGCGTTTTCATTCTCAAAGGACCCCCAAATGATGATGGTATTGTAAAGTAAATTACCAAACACACATACTGAATTCATACTACTCTTCTATAGAAACATAAACCGACACTATAAATCACTTATTTCCACAGTATGATTTCCCTGAAGATCCCACTTATATTAAGGCATTTTGGGAGGGAGGAAATATACTGGAAATTGACCCTCTGACAAATTCACACTGCAAATATTTATAAAGCTATTGGACTTCTCATGTACTACCTTTTCTTCTCTTGAGACTTAACTAGAAAGTCTAGAAAGCTCATTTAAGCCTTCTCTCATTTATTGTCTAAACAAACGTTGTTTTTTTACATACAGCAATCTCAGCATGCTGGGCAAACAGTAGCTAACGAACCCTGATACCAGAGTAGGAAGCTGATACCAGGAGAACTGGCATGAGGCCCCGACAGCTCATACATTGTTTGCTAAAGCCATACTGACAGCTTACTGTAATGTTGACTGTTAGACAAACATATCAACAGCAAAACATGTAAACATTTATTTACATGCAAGCATATGGGGAATTCCCTATGTGAAGCTAATATATTATTCCCGATTTTAGAAAGAAGTTATAAAACATTTACTAGAACATGACTTCGTGTCAATTATGATTTACACATAAATGAAGCATCTCCTAGCTGCCATTATAGCCCACATAAAGACTCGTGAGAGTGTATCTAATATGGATGCATAAGGAGCTGAGGCTGGTAATAGGCTAAAAAGGTCAATTCATGATTTTTATCCACAGATTATCCCAAAGTCTAACATTTATTCATTTTTTTAGAGAGAGAGACAGGCAGACAGAGCAAGAGTGGGGGAGGGACAGAGAGAGAGGGAGACACAGAATCCGAAGCAGGCGCCAGGCCCTGAGCTGTCAGCACAGAGCCCGATCCGGGGCCCGAACCCACAAACCGCGAGATCATGACCTGAGCCGAAGTCGGACGCTCAACTGACTGAGCCACCCAGGTGCCTCTAGATTATCCCAGAGTCTAATTGGTATTACTTCTTCACTAACTCTTAAGTGGTAGGACTCCTACAACCCCCAAATCCTCATAAATAAAAGACAAGATGGAATAATATATTATTAAAAGGGCTTTGTAACTATCATAAACCTTAATTTTTTAATATTTGTAATAATGTGTTCCCTGTATCTCCACATTATTGCTTCATATAAAACTTTTTTGTCAGCTGTCTTGTTTTCCTAGGGTTATGAGGTTATCGGAGCTCATCATTGCCTGGCACCCATGTTTTAGGACACCGGTCTGGCCAACGCTGAGCCGGCACTGGGCCATTTTTGCACAGATGGGCTTGTATATAACGAGCCAAGTAATGATATCCTCACTGAGTACCAGGTGCTGGTGACGAAAAGAATGGGTGCAGCCAAAAAATACGGACAGCACCGTCCAACTTGAGGTTACTTACATATATTTTGGTTTGGGACTGGTGTCTCACTCATTAAGATTAAGTAATTGCTGTTTTTCTGATTTATATGAGAGGGGCAGGGAGAAAATTCCACGTCAGCAGCAGAACAAATAGAAGTTGCCTGATACACCTCAGTGTGTTCTGAGTAGAATGATTGACCCAACTGATCTGAAAAGTACAATGGAAATAATACTCAGCCCTATGTGGCCATGCCTTGAGGTAAAACAGCTAGCTGGCCAGTATCGAGTTGGGTGACTGGGGGGAAGAAACTATGTTCATGATGTTGGGTCCCAGTGCAGAAAGTCACAGGGACATTGCACAAAATCCACAAGTTAAAAATTATAACTGGTTTGATTGAATGGCTTAGATAAAGCCGCTGGCGGTCCAAAATAGCCACAGAACCGCGGATACCTGGTTTTTATACTTGCTGTTCTAAGTGGAAGGTTATAGTGTGTACCCCTGAGTGACATAAATTTAATGTTTTCTTAGCCTTCCACTGCAGTGAAGAAATAAATTTTTTGCACAAGTCACTATAATTAACGAGGATACAGATCTATATTTATATAACGAGAATGACTTCATCCAATTTAATGCACCAACAGAACAGGATATGTCTGTGAAATGGAACACATTGTGTTATATGTGCCCGTCACCTAGGTCTCAGTTTATTAGATATTTCATTGTATGTGTTTGCTGTCGTTCATGAACTTAACTTGAAGCCTACTGTTTTACATGTACAGAGTTAGACTAGGTTGTCGAGATTTATAGGTCATTTCAGTTGTGAGCTACCTACTGATCTGAGTACAATGTCAGGGGGCACATTTTGTGGTTGGGTGGCTCTCAGCATGACTTCCCGTTGAGGTATGATGATTTAATGCTTTCTCCATGTTCATTATAAACAACTTTTTTTCCCCCCAGCACATTTTATAACCTAACCATAAACATCTCCTCAAGGCTAATGCTTGATATTTGAGATCCTGGGCAGAAGACATTGTAGGGAAGGTTATTTTTCATACTGATAATTTTCCTTTCAAACATACTCTCCAATGCCGAATAGTATTGTTAACTATGTACACATCAAAGTATTGTAATAGTAACCCATGCTAACATAGCTCTCCTAAATTTATAGCCAATTGAAAGATTTACTCTCTAAGAATCTGCTCTTCTATTTTTTATTTAATGTTTTAAAATGTTTATTTATTTTTGAGAGAGAGAGAGACAGACACAGAGACAGAGCATGACCAGGGGAGGGGCAGAGAGAGGGAGACACAGAATCCCAAGCAGGCTCCAGGCATCGAGCTGTCAGCACAGAGCCTGATGCGGGCTTGAACTCGTGAACCGTGAGATCACGACCTGAGCCGAAGTCGGACACTTATGCTATTCTTCATGTAATAAACCAAATATTACCTATATCATGTACATATATACATTTCTTAAGAAGAGCTATAAATCGGAAAAAATAAATTAAAGACACAAAATTCCATAAGTTTAGGGCAGCGCTAGTATTTATTACTTTTATTCAGTTGACCACCTTTTGGCAAATTAGCCAAAAAGAAAATAAACATGGTCTAAAGTAAAGTACACACTGCTGGCTTGATGAAGCACCACCGTTTGAATCCGACACTGAAGGTCAGGCAACCAGACTGGGGTCAGTGTTCACTGTTGACATGGGGAGGTCTTTCACTGAACAGCGCAGCTGGGCATTGCCCGCGCTACAGCGCATCACCAGGTGACCTTCCAAAAGGAAGGTCAGAAGGTGTTTGCTTTTGTGCTCTTCTGTCTATAACTAGGCTTTATATGAGTTACTTCTAATGTAATAGCATCGCTCACCTGCTTAAAAGCATTCACAGGCTGCTCTTTTCCTTCAAGATGCAGCCAACCGTCCCTGGAGAGGTACAACGTCCTTTCTGCTCCAGCCTCTGGCTACTGCTCAAGCCTGGGCTTCTGCCATGCTCCCCCAGGAGTTTCTGCCTTTCAAAACCACCCTCCAAAATGCACTCTAGGCTGGTGCCCATGAGACTATACTGCCTTTTTGGGTCAGTTGTCTTTATTTGGATACTTTATTTAAAAAAGAGTGCATGCCCTTTGTAACAATCCAAACAAGAAATAAAGAAAATGAGTGAATAGTTTTCTCCTTTCTCCCAGTTTCAATCTCCCAAGATGGTTAAGGTGAATTTTTTCCTGTATATTCCTCTATAAGTTTTTCTGTACTTATTTTAAAATGTGAAATTTTGCTGTGTTTTAATGATTTCTCTTGCAGTGCAAATAATACGATATTTCATCATAACTTTTTTCACATAATAGCAGTTCTTGTAACATTTTGACGAACAATACATGCATAGACCCAAACATTCATTTTTAATATCTGTGTAATATTCCACAACATAAATATTGAGCAAATCCACTCCTGATGGTTTCCATTTTCCCCTACAATCTATGCTAAAGTAAAATTATCATAAATTTTTATACACAAGTACTGTTATTTTTGTGGCTCAGAATAGCTGGATAAAACAACACATCAGTTTAACACTTTTATCCAAACTGTTAGGATGATTTCCCAAAGGGGTTGAGGTGTTTCCCACTTGTTCACGCTATGTTCTCGTTGAACACGCGCTCACCAGCACTGGATCCTTTGTTTTTGATAAAGTCTCTTTTGAAAATTGCACGTCATCATTGCTCTTAATTTGCATTTCTCTGACCACCAGTCGTGTCAGGCATCTTTTTACATTATTAGCCTTTTGCATTTTCTTTTCCTAGATTTGCCATCTCATGTTCTTTGGTATTGAATTGGATAGTTTGCTATTTTATAAAGTAAATGTCAAAAATACTTTTTTAAGAGTAGGTATGTTACCGGTCTGTAAGATATTGTATAAACATTTTTGTCGTTTTACATTGCAGAAATTTTTGAAATGCAGAGCATTTTCCTTTATATAAGGAGAGACTCAGTTGGTATCTTTGCAAAGAAGCTCTCCCCATCACTCCCATTGCAATTTTTATGAATTTCCACTGTTTTCTTTTCTGTCACTATTTCATTAAACTTTTTGTCATTTGTTTTCACATTTAGATATTTAACTTACCTAGAAGCTTTTCTGCAGTAATGGTCAATAATTTATTTACTCCAACCATTGACTATCTAGTTGTGCCCACACCATTTATGAAATAACCCACCCTTTTTTCACTGAATGAAAATGCCAATTTTGTCATGTAAGTTTCATATATACTTGCAGATATTTCTAGGTTCTACTTCACTGGCTTATTTATGTACTTCTATGCAAATACCATATTTCTTTGGCTATAATATAATATAAAAATATGATATAAAAAATATAATATAAAAAATATAATAAAAATATATAATATAAAAATATAATATAATATAATATAATATAATATAATAGTGCAATAATTGTAACACCTGCTAGGATGTTACCCTTCTCATTATTCAAAAATGTAAATTCTCACTTGTTTATTTTTCATGTGATATTTTTATTTTTTTTTTATTTTTTTTTTTTTAATTTTTTTTTCAACGTTTTTATTTATTTTTGGGACAGAGAGAGACAGAGCATGAATGGGGGAGGGGGCAGAGAGAGGGAGACACAGAATCGGAAACAGGCTCCAGGCTCTGAGCCATCAGCCCAGAGCCTGACGCGGGGCTCGAACTCACGGACCGTGAGATCGTGACCTGGCTGAAGTCGGACGCTTAACCGACTGCGCCACCCAGGCGCCCCTCATGTGATATTTTTAAAACAATCTTTGCATTCAATTTCTCTCTCTCCCACCAAAATAATTCCACCTAGGATTCCAATATGACTGGCACCAGAATTATATGTAAATCCTAGGACTTGTATTTAACTGATAATAACCCCTTACACTCAGAATGCTTTGCCTCTTCATTTACTGAAGTCCCTACTTTTAAATACTTATAATAAGTCCTTTGCCTTTCTTGCTAAATAAATGTACCAGTGTTTTATAGCTTTGTCAATATTAGGAAGGAGTTTTTTTTTTTAATTCCCATTTCCAACTGGATTTTGCCAATATGAAGAAAAATAATTTTTACTGTATACTCTGTATCCAGCTAATTAGCAAAATTTTCTCATTAATTTTCAAAACTTTTAATTGAGTCTCTTGAGCCATTGTGTCATCTGGAAATAAGGATTAATTTCTCTTTTTTTTTTAAACATTGATGATAGGTGTTCTTTTTTTTTTTTTTCTTATTCAGCCATGGGTAATACTAGTCCTAGGGAGCATTTTCATTTAGTGCTTGATTATTATTACAAGTTTTGACAAATGACTTTATCAAATTTATAGCAGCTGACTTTTACTTAATGTATTTAATGTAGCTGAATTTTCTTTTTATTTTACGTAGGATTTTTTTTTTTTCAACGTTTATTTATTTTCGGGACAGAGAGAGACAGAGCATGAACAGGGGAGGGGCAGAGAGAGAGGGAGACACAGAATCGGAAACAGGCTCCAGGCTCCGAGCCATCAGCCCAGAGCCTGACGCGGGGCTCGAACTCACGGACCGCGAGATCGTGACCTGGCTGAAGTCGGACGCTTAACCGACTGCGCCACCCAGGCACCCCATATTTTACGTAGGATTTTATTAAAAATGGGTTCTATATTTGATTAAGTGGTTTGGGTTTACCACAGACAAAATCACATATATCTCTTTTAAGTTTTGAATAGCATGAATTAAATTGATGAATTTTAAGATTGAGTCATCCCTACAGTTTGAAATACCCCATTCCTATCTTACTTTCTTATTGTAGTCACCACTGCCTGGAAATATATTGCATTCTTTTTTTTTTTAATCTTTCCCCATTCCATAATGTATGTGCTCTACTGTTTTGTTTATACTATATCCTTAGTATACTATATACTAGGTATATACTATACCTAGACTACTATCTGGCACAGAGATGATATTCAGTAAGTACGTGTTAAATAAGTCAATAAATGTTCTAGATGTATTCATATTTTAATACATTAGTAGCTTTGTCAAAAATTTATTTTGAAGCTTTGTATCATTATTCATGAGTAAAGTGGTGTATAGTTGTACTTTCTGGTAGCTTTATGAGCCTTTTAAATTAAATATATGCTAGTTTCTTCGTGTGAATTACAACGTTTTATATTATTCTGATTTGGATGTATTTGGGTAGCTTACAAATGTCTATGCTTTAGCTCACAGGAGATCTTTTATGTTATTTCTTTGATTCTTCTCTTTGGTTATGATTTATATAGTGATGTCTTCGTTCACATTAATGGCTCTGATCTTTTCACTCATGCTGTCCATTTTATTAATAGGTTTTCCCTGCTTTTGGTCTTAGAATAGTATGTTTTGTTTGTTTGCTTGCTTGCTTGTTTTTTAGTTCTTTTTTTTTTTTAATCTTTTAAAAGTTTATTTATTTTTGAAGGCGAGAGAGGCAGAATGCAAGCAGGGGAAGGGCAGAGAAAGAGGGAGACCCACAATCCAAAGCAGGCTCCAGGCTCTGAGCCATCAGCACAGAGCCCGACGCAGGGCTCGACCCCACCAACCGTGAGATCATGACCTGAGCCGAAGCTGGACGCTCAACCAACTGAGCCAGCCAGGTGCCCCTGAGAATGTTTTAAGTTTTGTAATGACAATCTTGATTAAGAAGAAAAGCTGTCTGCACTATCGTTTCTTCATAGTCTCTTATTTCATTTGTTCACTTGTGTGTTTTTACATGTCTCCTTTCTACCAGAGTATGTAGTCCCAGGGATGAAATTGTCCTTTGTCTTTATTCCTCCAGTATAACATACATTTCTCAAAAAAAATAGAGATAGATGGCTAAATATGTTATTTTTATGGCACTCTTGTGATTCAAAAGGTTTGATGTCCCTCCCTTATTATTTCACTTACTATGACATATAGATATGGTATTAATCTATGTGACTCTCAAATTGACCAGGCAATGGGAAATATACATATGTATTTATTTACAAAACATAAGTGCATATATCCATCTATGTATATTCCATAAATAGAATGAGTGGTTGAGTTTTTATTTCTTCTATTTGTAATTGGTTATGCAGTGATGGAAAAAATACTTAGTGTCATACTTAATGCTGAGAAGCTAGAAGTTTTCCCACTAAAATTGGGGACAGATCAAGGATATCTCCTTGCAGGCAGCACACACAACTATTAACAGTCCACTCAAGATCAATCTGGGCAGAGGCAAGTGCTTTATGTGCTTTAACAGTATCTCACATTCTCTATATTTATTTTGTTTCCTCATTAGAAAAGGACTAAGGTAAAGTATAATTTAGAAATTTACCTACAAACTGTTTACATCCAGCAAAACTAAGATGAATAAAACTAGGAAATAACTACTGCTTTTCAACATCATACTGAAAGCCCATGCTAATGAAGTCACACAAGAGAAGGAAATAAGGGTATATAGATTGGAAAAGAACAAATAAAACCATCTTTGCTCAGAGATGACATGAAAATCTCTGCAGAAAATCTGCAATAATCAGCAAAAAAAACCTCTCCTTTTTTTTTGAGTTTTATAACAGCTTTATTCATAGTTGTTTATAGCAGCTTGGTTCATAACTGAATAATTGTTCATCATTCCCAAACTCAGAAGCAGCTAAGATATCCTCAGTAGGTGAATGGATAAGTAAGCTGTGGTGCAAACAGATGTTGGAATATTATTCAGTGCTGAAAATGAATGAGCTATCAAGCAGTGAAAAGACATGGAGTAAGCTTAATTAAATGCATATTTCTAAATGAAAGAAACCAATCTGAGAAACCTACATACTATATGATTCCAACATATATGGCATTCTGGAAAAGGCAAAACTATGGAGACCTTAAAAAGATCAATGGTTGCCAGAGGATATGAGGAAGGATGAATTGTTAGAGCACAGAGGATTTTTAGGATAGTGAAAATCCCTATGAATCTATAATAATAGATATACATCACTGTATATTCATCCACACCTATGCTATGAATATGGAATATAAAATACCAAGAGTCTCCCCAATGTAAAGTATGGGCTGGATGATTATGATGTGTGAATGCAGGTTCATCCGTGGTAACAAGAGTCCTACTCTGGTGGGGGCTGTTGATTATAGGGCAGCCTATGCATGTGTGGGAGTGAGAGTACATGAAAAATCTCTGTACCTTCCCCTCAGTTTTGCAGTGAACCTAAAACTCTTCTAAAAAATTGTCTTACTAAAAAAGAAAGAAAGAAAGAAAAATCCACTCTTTGTTAACATTTATTTCCTAGTTTTATTCATCTTAGTTTTCCCAGATGTAAACAGTTCGTAGGTAAATTTCCAAATTATACTTTATTTTCTTCCGTTTCTAATGAGGCAATAAAATAAATATGGAGAATGTGAGACACTGCTAAAGCACATAAAGCACTTGCCTCTGCCTGGATTGGTCTTGAGTGGACTGTTTATAGTCGTGTGTGATGCCTGCAGTAAAGAACGTGGGAATAAAAAGAAGCTTTAAATTCTGCTTGCCAAAGAAACAAGGACTTTTGAGGGGAAAAAAGTTTGGATTGCAAGTGTAAAGTCATTTACAATGTTTTAAATCTAGGATTTTTTTTGTTGTTCAATATTTCTCTTTGCTTGTAGCGCAAACCAAGTTATATTATCATTTCATGAATTACTGCTACCAAAAGGTATGTTTCTCTTGCACTTTCCATGCCCAGACCGGACACGTTAAAGCTGAGTTGCTAAGTTTCTCAGCCTCTGGCTGCAAGAGAAAAGTGACAGCATCATTCTGCCACTGCTTGATCCAGGGAGTGGGAGCTATTTTCCAAATAAGCAGCAGAATAGATTCGAGGACAGGAACAACAGCAGCAATAAAAGTTAAGAGGAAGGAGCAGAGGAGCCAAAGGTAGAGGAAAGAACATTGAATGCACAGGAAGAAAAAAGGGCTGAGATGCAGGATTTCCTATCAACCTGTTTCCCCTCAGCGTGTCCTCATACCAGGGAGAGCCCTTCCCCACTAGCCTTTCCTTTTCAAAGAATTTTAATTCAAATGTATTTAACATACAGTGTCATATTAGTTTCAGGTGTAAAACATAGTGATTTAACAATTTTATACATTACCCAGTGTTCATCCTGATAAATGTCCTTTTAGTCCCCATCCCCTATTTCCCCCATCCCCCACCCACCTCCCCTCTGGTAACCACCAGTTTGTTCTCTAGAGTTAAGACTCTGTTTCTTGGTTAATGTATTTTTTAGCCTGTTCCTTTATTTTGTTTCCCAAATTCCACATATGAGTGAAATCATATGGTCTTTGTCTTTCTCTGACTTATTTCATTTAGCATTTCACTTTCTAATTCCATCCATGCTGTTGCAAATGGCAAGATAATATATATATATACATATGGATATATATTCCATGCATATGAATATATGACATCTTCGTTATCCATTCGTCTATTGATGGATACTCAGGCTGCCTCAGGATATCTTGGCTACTGCAAATATTGCTGCAATAAATGTAGGGGGGCATACAATTTTTTGAATTAGTGTTTTTGTATTCTTTGGGTAAATATCCAATAGCAGAATTACTAGATCTAATAGTAACTCTATTGTTAATTTTTTGAGGAAACTCCATACTGTTTTCCACAGTGGCTGCACCAGTTGGCATTCCCAACAACAGTACATGAGGGTTCTTTTTTCTCCTCATCCTCACCAACACTTGTTGTTTCTTGTGTTGTTAATGTACCCATTCTTACAGGTGTGATGTGGTAGCTCAAGGTAGTTTCGACTTGCATTTCCTGGGCTTGTTGGGGGCTCTCTGTGCCACCTGGATCTGGATTTCTGTTTCCTTGCCCAGATTCAGGAATTTTTCAGCTATTATTTCTTCAAATAAATCTTCTACCCCCTTTTTTCTCTTCTCCTTCTGGGATCCCTCTAATGTTAATATTATTATACTTCATGGTGTCACTGAGCTTCTTTAATTTATTTTCATTTATTATTTTTTTTCTTTCTTTTGTTCAGTTTCATGACTTTCCACTCCTCTGTCCTCTAGTTCACTCCTGTGTTCCTCTGATTCTTCTAGTCTACTATTTATTCCATCCAGCGTAGTTTTAATTTCAGTTATTGAGTTCTTCATTTCTGATTGATATTTTATATGTTTTCTCTCTCTTTTTTGAGGGTCTTATTGAGGTCCTCCAATGTTTTCTCAATTCTAGTGATTATGACCATTACTTTATATTCTCTATCAGGCATATTACTTATTTCCATTTTGTTGAAGCTCTCTTGCTGTGATTTTTGTCTTGTCTTTTCATTTAGGACATATTCATCTGTCTCCTCATTTTGTCTACCTCTCTGGGTCTGTTTCTCTGTGTTAAGAAAGTTAACTATGTTTCTGGCTCTTGAAAGTAGTGGTAGGGCCCCTGGGTGACTCAGTTGGTTGAATGTCTCACTCTTGATTTTAGCTCAGATCTTATCCCAGGGTTATGAGTTCAAACCCCACATTGGTCTTCACACTAAGAATGGAGCCTGCTTAAGATTCTCTCTCTCTCTCTCTCTCTCTCTCTCTCTCACCCTCTCACCCTCTGTCCCTCCCCCATTCATTCTCTCTATCTCTCTCAGTCTCAAAAGAAAGAAAGAAAGAAAGAAAGAAAGAAAGAAAGAAAGAGAGAAAGAAAGAAAGAAAGAAAAAGAAGTGGCCTTATGAAGTAGAGGTCCTATGGTGCCCTACAGTGTAATGTCCCCTGCTTACCTGAACTGGCAAATCAGGGGTGTTTCTTATCTTTGTTGTGTGTGCCCCACTGTGGTGGCTGAGCCATATTCTCCTTCAGTCCAGCTGTCTGCAGTGGCTCTCTTTGCCTCTTGTGGGAAAGGTTTGGTCCCTCTGTTGTTAGTTGGCCAGTCTCGAGCTGATCTGGGCTTGAGTTGAGTCAGACCCAGCATTTGCCAGAGATGCGGTTGCACCAAACTACAGGGTGCTCTCCTTGCGTCATCTCCTGAGAAGCTTTCATTGGTCAGCAGACCTGCAGTCAGACCCGATGTCCGCTGCCAGCCCACCTCTGGGGCTACAAGTGGTTTAAACGATAACTTCTTCTCCCCCTGGAGCAGAAGTCTCTTTGGAGGGGGCTGGCCCCTCTTGGGGCTGGTGGCACGCTGCCAGGCTTGTGGAACTGTTTTCGGTGGAAGGGGTGGGTCCACAGGAGAACATGAAGGGCAGGGCATGTGATGCCAGGAAGGTCCACATGGTTGCTACAGGAGGAGACCTGTCGATGCCCGGGAAAACTGCCGAGGCAGGCTGGGTGGGAGGGGGTAGATCCACAGAAGCACATGGGGATGGGGCCTGCTATTAGCAAGCTAGGTGGAGAATGTTGGCACCACACCGGTTCCCACAGGTGTTCGTGTATCCAGCTGGTCAGTGGGAGAAGGAAATGGTGCTCCTTTGCTCTTGGAGAAGTCTCCCAAAGATCCCTGCACCTCCAGCACATGCTCTGGGATTAGCAGACAAATCTCCATGCCCTATACCCCAGGTGTCTTTCAAACTGTTGCTTCTGTGCTGTATCTCTGCAGGGCTGTTTTTGTGCTGTCTCTTTAAGGGAAGTGACTCCACCCTCCCAGCTCTCTCAGAGAGGAGCCCACTGGTTTTTAAAGTCCCGGGGATTAAACCCCACTGATTATCAGGGCCCTCTGGTTTTCCAAACCAAACGTTATGGAGATTTGTCTTCCTCGTGCAGGTCCCAGGTGCCTGGGGTGCCTGGGGTGGAAGCCTGCTCCTCCCCCGTCTCCATGCCCTTTATGTCCTTTCCTCTTGCAGATGGTCCTCAAAGTCCACTTGGCTCCCTACCAAATCTCCACCCTTCCTACCGTCTTCAATGTCACTTCTACTCCACATTTATCTGTGGAGAGTCTTTTTGCCAGTCTTCAGGTTTGCTTGTTGGTTTGTTGCTTACGTCGATGTGGGTATTATCTACTTCTATCTGTGGGACAGGTTGAGCTTAGGATTCTCCTACTCTGCCACCTTCCCTGAAAATCCCCCCACTTTCCTTTCTTACTCTTCAAGTCTTTCAAGTGATTTGACACCTGCTGTGCATTCAGCCCTGGGCCAGGTGGGGGATGAGATGCCTTCAGGTTGTTTGCGCTTTAAGGAGTCTCCTAGACAGGAAGGTGATGTCAATACCATAGAACAAGGGCTTGGCAGACACTAAGCACAGAACAGGATAGGAGCGAGGGGGTAACATGGAAACACCTCTCACCCAGTCCTGAGGAATCAGGAAAGCTCTATGGGCGGATGACATGTAAACTGAGGCATGAAGGACCCTTGGGGATTTCAAGGGTAAAGTGACTGGCAAAGGTGGGAGAAAGACAGTCCATATAGGGAGAAATTGTGTTTAAAGGATCAAAGGTAATAGGGAGAGCATAGCTTTCAGGGCAGGAAAAGGGTCTTTATAGCAAGACTGTGTAGGGTCAGGGGAGGGAAAAATGGTGGGGCATATGATGTTGAAAAGGCTCCAAAGGCTTTGCTCAGGGAAGTGTGCTTGAGCTGGAAGGTATGCAATGAGGAAAATGACAGCATTAAACAATTCTTTCACATTATTTACCATTGTTGATGAGAATAATCAAAATTAGAATGATTTTTTTTTCACATCTAGAAATAAATATAAAACAACTGCCGATTTCTAGAGATTTCCTGGAAAATACTGGGAACACAACTCATCTAGGGGTGTTGAGTCATTGTAAATTTTCAAAATTATGACCCTGCCCCTCCATTTCTTGCAAATTATTTCCAGCTAACGAATATTTGTTTCTGTGCCCTCTCCTAGAGGTCCCAACTAATGTAATCAGTGGTGGTGGCGGTGGGAAGGCTATAAGAAGAAAAGCTCTGTTAACAGAAAAATGTTGTAACATCTTATTTTGTTCATCTGAGAGCAGAAGCTGGAAGGCTTTGCCTAAATAATGAAACTAGCAAAGGCTGTGATGCCTTTATGTTCTCTCAAGCTGACACATTATGAGAGCTTATGAAACCTTTAGCTTCCAAAGGAATTAAAGAACAGCTAGAATAATGAATATTGTCTTTTATAGTCTGGCTAGGCTGCAAAATTTAAGAAGATGTATTCAACTTGGATACTGAGCCGATGGTATCACATAAGTAACTACTGTTACATTGGAGGGAAGTTACATCGCCAGACATTAATGCAAAGGTGATGGAAATCCAAGGAACATGAGGACCACACTGGAACAACTAACTAGTCAAAGGAACGTCAGATCTGGAGAAAGAATGACTGTGGTTCTGTGCAAATCATTAACCAGATTCTCCCGAGCCAGCCAGGAATTCCTGGGAATAAGTTAAATGTTGTGAATATGTCCTCTGGCCATAGGGGCCTCTCAACTCGCATTCAGGGAGCCCATACCTTATGGAATAAATACAACTAAGGCAGCTGTTCCTATGTTCCAGGACGGTTGGAGTCAAGGACCTTTAATGGATGCTAAGAGCAAGATGATTTTGCACAAGATGAGAAACATTAACAGCCATGGTCAAGGCATTTGCTGTCAAAATTCTCCAGTGATACCTTATCTAGGGCACAACCCTTGGAGTGAAAGCCTTCTCAAGATAATAAAGAAAAAAAAGAATTCTGTGTTCCAGTCTGAAAGATAATGTGGAAATTTATCTCGGAGGTTTCTATGCCCTGCTAAGTTTAAAAAAAAAATCAAAAACCTGTTTTGAAGGGGGGAATCTTTGAAAATTGGTGACAGAGAACTAGTCATAGTGCATATTCTTTGTGTCACAGCTTAGTCCTTTTTGGTGGGGAGACTGACAGAGTCTACTAACAAGAACAGTTGCAGGCTTTCAAAGCATAAGCAGCAGTATGGAGGGCTCGGATCAATGTTTATGTGCAGGAAGAATCACAGATTTCCCATTACTCACCTGCCCAAGCTCCCTCCACCCCTGTGAGTCTGGCCTCCCTGTGCTCACCGCTGTTCCTGCACTCACTTCCCTGCCTTCACCTGGCAAAGCCTGCCCTTGTAAAACCCAGTTCAGGTATCTCCTCAAAAGCAAAACCTTCTCACTCTCCCCTAAACTGGTCACCATCCCTCTCTTGCCCCCCCAGCTCAGTGCTCAGGCATCTCTACGGCATTTACCACTTTGTGTGTGTGTGTGTGTGTGTGTGTGTGTGTGTGTGTGTGTGTGTGTGTGTATGTGTGTGCAAATGTTTGTTAAAGTGTCTTTCTCCTCCAGGCTTCTGGATTCCTTCAGGGATTTTGTTTACCTCTGTATCTCCAGCCCCTGGTCAGGATTGAGCAGGGAGAAAATATCACACTTCTCTCTTTTTCTTTTCTTTCTTTCTTTCTTTCTTTCTTTCTTTCTTTCTTTCTTTCTATGAGTAAACATTGGGGGAAAATAATCCCTGGGAGCTTGGCTATTACTTAGGGCAGATATGGTAACTTAAGTAACCAGGGAAACAGGCATAGCTGGATCCAGGTCACAAATGCTGTCGCTGGAACTCTGCCTTTCTGTCTCTTGTTTCTGTTCTCTTCTGAACATTGGCTTGATTCTCAGACAGGTTCTCTCTCTGTGTTCACAGTAGGGGAATTTGTGTGTTCTGACTGAGCTGGCCATCTGTGCACCCTGGACTAGTGAAGAGAAAGGGAGGTACAATGATCTGAGCATGACTGAGCGATTACCCACTGGGAATGAGGATCATCTTCTGTTGCTTTGTTTATTTTATAAATGGAAATTTGTTCTATTTAATCACCTTCACCCATTTCACCCACGCCCCCACCCCATCCCATCCATCCCCCACCTCTGGTAACTGCCAATCTGTTCTCTGTATTGATGAGTTCCATTCTTTGTTGTTCTGAGACTGTTTTATTTTCTTGTCTGAACAAAGCCATCTATACAAGCTCATGCATTTGTTTAATGTTTATTTATTTTTGAGAGACAGAGGGCGAGCAGGAGAAGGGCAGAAAGAGAGAGGGAGGTAGACACAGAATCCGAAGCAGGCTCCAGGCTCTGAGCTGTCAGCACAGAGCCTGACACAGGGCTCGAACCCACGAACCGCGAGATCGTGACTTGAGACGAAGTCCGGTGCTTAACCCACTGAGACACCCAAACTTACGCATTCTATAAGCATCCACAATGACTTTGAACCTCGTAGTTTACTCTTTTCAGGATTCATTTGATGTGCTTTCTTTTACACCCACTTTTAGTCTTAAAAATAATAAATAATGCATGGTGACTGGGCATGTTACAATAGAATAAACTTCTGGACAGTGGAAGAACTTCCGATCCAGGCATGGAAGAAGAAGGCATGTCGCCCTAACATCTGTAATTGTTTAGATCTGGCGTCACAGGGAAAGGTGAGAAGTATGCAAGGGTCTACTTATGTACATATTTGAAGTAGGCTTGAACTGTTCTTTCGGACTGAATCAAAACTACCATTGCAGTGATTCACGTAGAGGACTGTATCTAGCACTTCGAGGATCATCCTGTTGGATTAGCAAGAATTTTAAAAAATTTAGGTGTAGAATAGTAATCACTTATCTACGACCCTGAAGTCTGAAGTGTTTTAAATTCAGAAACTTTTTGATTTTAGAAAGATTATGCAATTCATACATTTTAACTCTGAAATAGCTCCAGGACTGCATGTCTACACCTTCTCATTTAAAAAGAAAAACAACGACGTTGCAGTACAAAGTGGGGACAGTCACACTGAGTTGGACAAATACGGGCCAGAGATCATGCCAAGCCAGTTCACGTCCAGTCTCGCCATTAAATTTTACTTGTGGCAACATTTCGAGGACAAATGAGGACAAAAGGCTTTGTGTTTCCAGAGCCTTTTGGATTTTAGAATTTCATTTTTATTTTTATTATTTCTTATACATTGGCCTAGGGAATGGACCCAGTTTATACTTTTAGCTTTGGTAATAAGATACAAATTTTAAAATACTTTTGAAATTTAACAATAGCTGTAGTGGTAGGACAGCGGAAATACTATGGACCTGACCAAAGGTGAAAGTGGAGAGCCATGTGCTTGCTGGCTTAACGTCGAAGGCTTTCTTTCTGCTGCTTAGCATGGGCTAGCTTGGCATATGCGTGTACCAAGCTATGTGCATATACCATGTGGATGTACATGTACCATGTGCATATAATGTGTGCATTTGTTGTTAATTGATGCAGGGCCGTGGAGAAAGCATGCAGCCTTCCTTAAGGCTTTGGCAGTGGTCATGGTGTGGACCTGGCCGCAACCGTCCTCAGCAAAGATCCAGTGTGGTTTTCCTTTTTATGGGAGTATATTGATTTTCTTTGTCCCGATAAAGTTTGCACATCATCTAGAGGCTTTGTTGGCACCTTATTAAGAGAAAACAAATTTGCACATGATAACAGACTCAGTAGCTTTTGAGATTCTATTTGTTTAACTGGGTGTAACCTAACTTTATACCTAGCGTTGGTAAATTAGCAAAGTGTACAAGTATTATGCGATCAAACAAGTTGTACAGTTAGTTTGTATACGGACCGCAAGTAAGTCTAACACATCAGCACGAAGGCTCAGATGCTCTAAGTCACCAGGTGAACAGGCTTTGGCACCGCTCAGTTACAGGCTTTCCTTATGGAGCAGGTGCAGAATATGGGAATTATATGCTGTTTGTCAGATTTTAGCTTAGAGAAAACTAAAGGTATAATATTAATATGAATAATGGATAGTAAATGGATATTAAGACCTAAAAGCATCAGTCGTTTCTTACAAAAGAATCTGCATCCAACCAAAGGAGGAACTGTTAGAGCCTGCAGTGAGGATGTCTGTTCGTTGCTGGCTATTGATAGAAGTTTTAGTTCCATGGGAGACACTTAGATTGATTCTAAGTGACAGGTCGTCTTTGGTAACTTGGGAAGCATGAGGACCCTTCGACAGAGAGGGATGTAAGATGCTCATTACCAGTTTTCTCATAAATCGTAACAGTAGCCTTATGTCCTCGGTCTCTCTTACTTGAAAATTTGGGTGGTTCATCTTTTCACAGGTTTGAGTTTGAACTCAGTCCACAAATGGTATAAATATTTGTGTGTGTTTAATACACTTTACAGAGCCATAGCTGAATGTATCTTTGTTTCTTTTGTGGAGGCTGATTAGAAAGTGCCACCACCAACAGACAGTGAAAGGCAAAGAACCGGGACTTGACAGACAGGCTCTGCCTTTCGAAGGTGCACCGGTCACCTGCTGCTTATTTCTAGAACCCCCTGCCCTGCCCTTCCCTGTGTGGTATATCGAGCTGGTCATGGCCAGTGCCAGCTCCCAGATTCCCTTGCTTCAGGCTGGCTCTGCCCAGGAGAGGCCTGGAGGGAGCTGGGAGGTCAGAGAGAAGGCAGAGGCCAGGATGTTCCTTGCTTTCTCTTCCAGAAGCATTTTTCTGATAGTGGCCGCCTCTCGTTCACCCTCCCAGCTCCCAGCAGACCTCCCAGCCAACTCTTCCCACTCCGGTGACTGGAGCCCAAAAGCTGCTGATCTCAGGGTGGCTTCCTGCCCTATGTGGCTTCCACCACCTTTGTGACTACACCTTAGCATTAAATTCCCTCAGCTGAACTGCCTGGTGTGGGTCCCGTTTCCCTAACTTGACTCTGACCCATGCAGATGGCCAGTTACTTGTTCAGTACAAACCACGTACCACAACCTTCCAATGAAAATCGTGTGTCCCTTTTATTTTATCAAGAGAAAGGTGTGGGGTGCCTGGGTGGCTCGGTGGGTTAAGCTCTTGACTTCGGCTCAGGTCATGATCTCACGATTTGTGAGTTCGAGCCCCGCATCGGGCTCTGTGCTGACAGAGCAGAGCCGGCTTGGGCTCTCGCCTGCTTGCTCTCTATCTCTCTCTCAAAATAAATAAAAATAAACTTTAAAAACAGAGAGAAAGGTGTGCTTTCTTTGGAACATATTAATTAAGAAAGATTTAGGGACTAACATAGAATTTAACTCTTTGTAAAGTCAAGACAAATATTCTATCTGGAAAACATTATGGTTAAGCAGTATCTATAAAACTCATTAATTCTAGGAGGTTCAATAAAAGCCATTAGAAGATTCATAAATGAAGAGGAAGATGTGGGTCTCATTGCTATTTTTTCAGGTTTGTGGAACTAGCTTGTGGTTGGGACATGCGAGGCTTTCCAGGTAGTTGTTTGTTAGCTCTTTTTATAGAAATTTGGAACACCTTAATTTATGTTTGGAGTTGACTAATTAGAGTCTGATCCTGTAAGTTCTTACACAAGTGGGTTCTTGGTAAAAATCTACTTTCAGATTTCACTGCCTTATTTGTTTCCATACTTCTTGCCATGTCCCTCTTTGTGAGAGACACTGGTAATGAGTCAGGAGTCAGGTGGCAGAGTGGAGTTAAGAGGAGGGTGGCTTTTGGGAATGCCACCAGCAGCTGAGCTGAAATGTTTACAGGTCTTCCCTTGATGTACACTCTTGGTTTTTATGGGTCTGATTTGGTTAGAGGGTCAGGCCTCCATGGCCTGAAGTGAAAGATAGATGAGTTATGATAAAATACAAGAACTCAGTGACAGCAGAAGGAAAGAATCATAGCCTTGTCCACAGAAATGGTAAAAATGCAAATACATTTCTGTGAACTTAAAGAATATAACTGTGCTGGAGTTTAGATTTTCTGTTTAGTACTAATAAGGTGGAAAATGCATAGCATTTAACATGGTTATAATAGTATAACCAAGCTCATTTTCAAGGTCTTATTCTGGGTTCAGTTTTTTTTTTTTAATAGTTTACACTATCATTGAAAACACAGAAAAAAAAAAACCTGGCCAATTACTGTTACACATTTTAGCTTCTTGCTAATTAATTATGGCTTCCCAGAATTGAGTCTGTGGATCCAAATGAAATGAGCCATCCCATGGGAACTGTAGTTCCTGATTAGGTGGAAGAATTCATTTAATTTTTCAGGACTTGGTTGTTTTGTTTGTTTGTTTTGGTTTGGTTTGCTTTGTTTATTTTTGTAGCTGATTTATCTTGAGCTGGTATTTGTAAAATATGGGGTGGGCCCCTTAGGGAATCTTTCTTCACCCACACTGAAGGGAGCCATATTGCCTTCACTAGGATTGACGAATGTCCTCCCTCACGAAGGAGGATGTTTCCCTGCTGCACCCACAGGGGTCTGTTTCCCTAGTGACACGGAATTTATTTTGCTGGTCAAACCCAGCACCTACTGAAACTAGAGTAAGGCCACGTCAAGCAGACGGCCCTGGAGCATAACTGCTGTCACTCACTCCAGCTTGCAGTGTTTCCTGGGCCCCATGTTGGGATGGAGATGGTGTCATCCCCCTGATGACTGCATCTCACCACAGTGGAGTCAGCTTTCTGAACATGCTATGTGGAGTCTAGCTAGATGACTTTTCTGGCTTTGGCTCCCATGATTTTTTTAACCCTGAGCAATCAAGAGAAATAAAACACAGAAAGGCAAAATTCACAGCTACGCCAAAAGAATCATGCAGCTGTATTGAATTGACAACCCTCTATAAGCAAGCTGAGGTACCCAAGGTAGAAATTTTTGCAAGCTTCTTCTGTTTCTTTACTTCTTAGTAAAGCTTTGCTTTACTAGTTGTGTGTTTTGCATGCAGACTGAAAATATCAAAAGACTACCAACATCCTAGCTCACTGATTACATAGGACAGGAAACCACCAGATCATGCTAGTGATTAGTCTGCCAGAAGAGGTGTCATTAATATTGGGAGAGAGTTCTCTAGGATTCTCCTGCATTTCTGCGTGTTGTAAGGGAGGTGCCTACTCTACCCTTTTGTTCTGGATGATCGTTTTAAGGAGATCATGGAGCAGATCTGCTTATTATCCAGTATCATAAAGACAGTATCCCCCTTGAGGACAAAAGGAAGGTTTGCCTACAGCTGCTTATTGAAGATCTGGGTTCCCAGGGTTCAGAGTCCTCAGCTGTGGTGCAGACCCACCACAGGTGTAGCATGTAGCTTAGTTCATCTGCTTCATCCCATAGTTGTTGGGGAGCAGGGGGAATGGCATGGTCGTGACGTCCATATTTCATTCTGCCTGGGCTCTGAGTTACACAGTCCTTTGTCTCTGACCCAGGAGTCTTGTGTCTTCTGCCAGCATCCATGAGACTGTAGCATATTAACCTGTTAACTTGCAAGCAGGGTGAAGTCTCAGACCCTCCACCATTCTTGCCAATTACTCTAGTACTACAGAAGAGCCTCCTTTCATAAAAATTGGTGGAGAGAGTGCTGAAATTCACCAATGTGACATATATATTTAATACACAGAGTTGATAATTCGTATTTTCGTTTTATCACCCCATGTGAAACACTGGAATTTTCCAAATATCTATAACTTTTTATACTGTTATCTACAAACATCCGTTCCCCTCAATAAAAAGGATTTTGGCTTTTATCTGGCTGACTTCTATCTGGTATTAGAACAGTTTGTGATTTGTTAGCTGAACATCTACCAGTAGTTTTTTGCAAGCTAAGAAGAAAAAATACAAATACTATCTATTTATCTGTATATGAAATACCTTCTCAATAGTCCAGCCAACTCAGCTGTTTTGGAGGAATTATTTTGTGTTATGAGCAGGATTTTTTTTTTCATGTCCACAAAAAGTACTTGCAGCTAACTCAGTGTATTTCATAAGGGCCAGTCATGCCCTCCACACTTTTTGTTTAGGCAGTCAGGAATTGCTTTAAAGCTTTTTCTTAATATCCTTGAACTGACCTCTGAAGGATTTGTAAAATTTCAAAAGGTTGTGTGAAAAGGGTAGCATTCCATGTTAAAAAAAAAAAAAGGGACCAATCAGTATGATATCCATGCTGCTCCAAGGAAAGACATGGGCTCACAGACATGATGCCAAGGACATACCTAAACAGGCACTCATCAGAAGCACTGGACACGCCATCTATTATAGCAAGACTGTTGTCACACTGTCATCTGTGGGCCTGAAGACTGCAGGGAGGAGGACTAACAGGCCACTCGCCCCAGATAGCATAGGTTCTGGTTAACTAGCAGTTACCCCGTCTGGGGCTGGTAAGACCCTTGCAATTCAGAAGAGCCTGGGCTGCAGACAGCTGGCTTTGGGACACTTCTCTGTACAGTGGCACCCTTCAGATTTTTGGAGAGTAACACATATTACCAGAGACATGGCATCACTTCCCGATGTGGTAAGTGAGGTATGTTTCAGCTGTCGTCTTCTGAGAGAAGAAACAGAGTTTACTCCCTTTGCCACTGATGTCAGTATAACTCGGTGTTTCTCAAGTGTGCAGCTCCCAGGGCAACAGTAAAAGCATAACCTGCCAGCATGTGAGAAGTGCAAATCATTGGCCCTGCCTCAGAACTCCCGAATTAGAGAAACCTGGCGTTGGGTCCAGCAATTTCTAACCCAGCAGGTGTCTCCGGTGCACACCAGCGTTGGAAGCCACAGGTGTTGCTCCCTGTATCTCAGGTCCGAGGAGAGGGAGCCAGTTGGGTTACAAGTAGGGAAAGAATAAATTAAGGGCGGTGCTGCCAAATGTGTAAAGGGATGATGATAGGATTTTGTTAATAAAGCTGTCGATTTTTTTTTTAATTTAGGAAAATCTATCCGATGCCTGTTCTATACTGGACACTGTTAAGATGCAAATATGAGTAAGGTATTCCACAATACCTCAGGGGTGGACCATCAGTGGTCTGTGGACAAAATCCCATTTCCTAAATGTTTTTGTAAATAAAGTTGTATTAGAACACAGCCACATATATTCATCTGCGTGGTGTCCGTGGGTGCTCTTAGGCTACAATGCAGAGTGAGAAGTACAACAAACACCCCCAAAGTCCCACGAAGCCAAAAGCACTTAATATGTGGAGCTTTAACCAAAGGCAAAGTCTAGTGTTTAAAGGGAGATACTTCCCAGATTCCAAGTAGTTATACTCAAATGGAGTTGGGGGAAGCGGGGAATATGAGGTGGACAAGTGTCCTTCTGTTGTCCAGAGATGCACCTGTATTGAATTTTGGCCGTAGCAGAAAACTGAACTTCATGGACGTGATTATCATGGGAGTGCAAAGACTGTTAGGCAAGAGGCAGAGTGGTTACTGTGCTCAACACCCCAGCGTATGAAGGGTAAAGGGGCGTGTGAACAAATAGAGACATAACGAGGAAGAAATGAAGAAAAAGAAAAAGAAGATTTGGGTTGAGAAGGGAGAATATAAGCAATCAAAAGAATGTGACCTATGTGAAAAGCTAAATTAAGGGAGTGTGTGCAAGACAAGGCTGGAGAAGCCAATTAAGAAGAGAAGTACAGGTGTGGAACATTCCCTCGCTTAGTGTGGGGCATGGGGCTGGAGTCTCCCAGGGAATTCTGGGACCCTGTTCGGCGGCAGAGAAAGGTTCAGGGAGCGTCTGGGGAGGGTCACACTCTGCTAATCTGTAAGTCTGTGTGTATGCACATTCTTATGTAGAGTACTGTTCCCTAGATTCCTTACTCTGGACCACATCTTTGCTGCTGACTGACCAACTGCATTGTGGTGCTGTAGAAAACTCACTGGGTTTCCCCTTAGGAAGCCTGGTTACTTCCCACTTTCACCTCTGATTGTTTGACTTTGGGCAAATCATTGCTTGGCTCGGCGTCTCCCTTTCCTCATTTGTGAGATACCATTTCAGGCTTCCTCCTGCATTCACACTGGGTTCTTCTATTAGACTCACTTATCATGGAAGGGCGTTGCTAAACCAGGGTCACTGAGCATTTCCCCAGCTCCACGGCTAACAGGGGAAAGGAAGTCAAACACAGACACTTCGACCCTCCTGAAAAGGGGATTGTTGAGTAGTGGCACAAGGGCATTTAGTTTCCTTCCAAAGATTCGATGTGGACTTATTTCTAACTCATACCTCATAATAGATTTCCTCTCTTGCCCAAAGAGTTTGTTTAATGTGAAAATGTTTCCAGAGAGGGGGAAATGGCCAGCTGAGTTCCATGTCTGTGATTTCTGACATAGTTCTCATCCTTCCAGGAATTTTTCTTTAAATGTGGAGCACACCCAACCGCTGACAAGGAAACATCAGTGGCTTTGAACCTGATCACAACAAACAGTCGAGGCATCACCTGCATAACATGTACCGACATCAGGTAAGGATCCGAAGACGCTGTCACCCTCCACATGCTGCTTTCCCGTGGTGGCTTCTCACATAAGCCTCCTCAGTGGTTTCTCCTTCTTGAGGAGTGTCTGCTTTGCTTCGACGCCGTTTGCCCAACGTGGGTATATTTCACTCTCAGACTGTTCAAAGTGCCAAATCATTCGTGTGGTCAGTGGTCGAATAGGATCCCAAGATAGAAAAGAGATGACTTATGTCTAAAAGTAGTGTAATCTTAAAAAATAAACACATGGGTTGATATCGGTGAGTTCTAAACGGAAGTAAAACATGAAGCTAGTGTTAGGAATGCCATGACAATTTATGAGCACCATTTATTCCTGGAATACATGATCCATAACATTTTGTTTGAAGCAATCTCTACAGCCAATGTGGGACTCGAGCTCACAACCCCGAGATCAGGAGTCGCATGCTCTTCTGACTGAGCCAGCCAGGCGCCCCAACATTTTATCTTAAAAAGGTCTCTTTCATACACTTCTGTTCTTCCACGTAACTTGCCTGTATGTGTGTCGGGGCTTCGCATGTATCCATACGCCCCAAATAAAAGCATGTAGCTAGTTGGGGAAATCTCAGTGAATACAATGGAAGAAAGAACGTGTGGAGATGCCTCGTTGGGAAAACAGGGATAATGACTAGATTTGAATTATAGCTTGGGAGGCAAGGACCGAGTGGAAAACTCTGCGCCTATTTAATCTACAGAGTTGATGTCTGAGAGTAGAATCTCTTAGTTTATGTTATTCAAATGAACAGAGTAAAAGAAATTAGCTTTAGTACATATTCTCTGCGGTCGTCTAGAAGCTCAAATTGCAAGAGCGGGGTCTTAGCCCTGATATCAAGAAGAACTTTCTGGGAAATGCCAAAACGCATTCATGAATAAAGTCAAAGAATCCTGCTTATTGCAGACTTTTAAGCAAAGACAGATATATACCCTCGGCATTTCAGGGTTGCCTCTTTGGCCTTGGGGACTGTGTTAGGTGGCCTTTTAGAGTTACCTTAAACTCTGGGATTTCGTGATTAGTGGTTATTAATACTTCGAACATAATACTTCTGTCCTTTAATAAATGTAAACAAAACAGGTTGACTAATAGAATCCTAAAATCCTTAACAGCCTCAGTTGGACACACTTGTTTCCAGAAAAGGGAGAAAAATGAGACTTTTTTTTTTTGCTGCTGCATTTTTAGTTTCTGCTGTGAGAGAGAATTCCACAATATTGCCTAAAATGCAGCTTTTCAACATCCCTCGGTAAGGTGAATGATTGCACATGGCTAACGTTTTCAACATGCAAGAACAGCTGATTCTTCTGGTCTTTCAGGGAAGGGGCTGGGAGTCCTCAACTGCTCTGAAAGCACCAGGCAATTAATTAACATCACGTCTCCGTTTTTCAAAGGAGAAATGGTTTCTCTCTAAGTCAGAATGCGGCCACCAGCCAGTATTTAAAAACCTTCCATTAAAGTTGTTAAAGATGGCATTAGGGTGTGTGGTGTTGATCGTGTTCCCTTAACTGTGGGCATAGCTCTCTGTGCTTGCCTGCCACTGAGCTGTCGGCTTTGTATTAGCAGCTCCTAACATCCATTCAGGGAAGAAAGGCACTTCCCAGATGCGCAGGGACAGCACTGCTGAAAAATAATACCGTCTGTGGCAATAAAATCTTTCCTAGTATTATTTTTGGGTGATCTTATAAATAGAAGCTACTGTTTTCAGTTAGACTGAAGTGTGTGTGTGTGTATAACCAACCACTTGACTAGGTGAGGTCCCTTCTTGTATAAGACAGCAGGGGGATGCCCTGTATGTAAAATAAAGAAAGAGGCCCCCTCCTCTTATACTGAAAGCTCCATGCATAGGGATGTCATAAAAGCCTACATGAGGACACAAGAGTACCTTATGTTGTACTTTGCTGATTGTTATGGGTTTTTTTTCCTGCTAATGCTTTCTTTTTTAATTTAGAAGTGATTCACTCACAAAAACAAACAAACACAAAAAAACCTAAAAATGTTAGTTGTTTACCCTCATGGTTAGCAAGATTTGGGTTTAATTCTTTCCAGTATCTTAAATTCTTAAGCCTAAATATTTGCATATATATATATATATATATATATATATATACACACACACACACACACACACACATACATACATACACGGTGTGTGTGTGCATACGCGCTATATGTAATCATTGTATATATAGTTTGTATCTGGCTTTTTTCCATTTACATTACATCATGATAAATTTTCCCTGCTATGAAATATCCCGTGGAAACAAGTTTGGTTTCGTTGTTTTTTATTTTTTTTAATAGGTAGCTGATATTTCACCATTTCTCTATTGCTGGTGATCTGAATTTTTTCTAATTAAAAATATGAGGTTAAGTGGTGCCTGGGTGGCTCAGTTGCTTAAGCGTCCGACTTCAGCTCAGGTCATGATCTCACAGCTCATTGGTTCGAGCCCCTCACTGGGCTCTGCACTGACAGCTCAGAGCCTGGAGCCTGCTTCAGATTCTGTATGTGTCTCTCTCTCCTTCCCCTCTCATGTTCTGTCCCTCTCTGTCTCTAAAAAAAAATTTTCAAAATATATATTAGACTAACATTTAAATTTATATCCTTTTCCAGAAATCACTGACTGCATGTTTTGAGTCTAAAAATAGTATCGTAGAAGTAGTAACAAAAGGTCAATGTTCATGGACATGTTTAAGGTGCCTGATGCATATTGCCAAGTTTATTTCCCTTGTAGACTATGGTTGCCTGTCTTCGAGACGGCTTCCTGCTGCATCTTCAACACTATTAAATGTTAATACTTTTAGTTTTTGCCCATTTGCTAAAGAACATTAATTTTGTCATTAATATTTTTTTTAATTTAAAAACTTTTTAAGTAAAAAAAATTTTTTGAGAAAGAGTGCATGCACACACACGTGAATGGGGGAGGGGCAGAGGGCGAGAGAGAGTGCACGTGTGCACGCATGCACCCATGGGCACAGAGCCTGGTGTGGGGCTGGATCCCATAACCCTGGGCCATAGTCAAGAGTCAGATGCTCAACTGATTGATTCACCCAGAAGCCCCAATATTTTTTAAAAATTGTTATTAGCAAGTTTGAGTATTTCTCCCTTGCTTGTTTGCATTTTTTTTTGCATTTTCTATTGTGAGACAAAAGTGCAAAACTTTCTCAATATGAAATTTTTTGAAAAAAAAATCTAAAAAAAAAAAACTGGCCTCTGCAATTACTTTCTCACTCAATACATAATATCCGTGTGTCCTTTATTAATATGACATTTCCTGACCTGTGAATTTACATTTAAATATATTTCCTTGGTTTTGGTTTTGAAATATCACATCTTCCTGGAAATAAGTTATTTAATTACAGAATTGAAAATAAAAATTTGGGGTATCTATTTATATTTTACGTTTCTTTTATTTATTTTTGCGTGTGCCTTAGTCATACATCATTAGTCAAATTAGGCATAATTAACTACATAATAGATTAAAACCAGAGGGTTAATTTCAAATTCCACTTATGCATTGCTGGTATATGGGAAAGTGATTGACTTTTGCATATCAGGCTGGTATCCTGCAACCTTGCTATAACTGCTTATTATTTCAGGAATTATTTTGTGGGTTCTTTCAGGTTTTCTACATAGATTATTATGTCATCTGTGAACACACATGGTTTCATGTCTTCCTTCCCTATCCATTTACCTTCACAAGGTAGTTACCTTCCATTCCTAGTTTTCAGACAGTGTTTATCATGAATGGGAGTTGGACTTTGTCAAATACTTTTTCTGTATCTACCGATATTATATGGTTTATCTCTTTTAGTCTGTTGTTTAAACTGTTTTAGTTTGTGTTGGATTACATGAATTTATTTTTGAATGTTGAGTCAGTTTGCATACCTGAGTTCAGTCCCACTTGACTATGGCATATATCTTTTATGCTTTTTTGTATTTGACTCATGAATATTTTGCTGGGGATATTTGCATCTTTGCTCAGGAGAGAGATGGTCTGTAGTTTTCTTATATTGTCTTTGTCTGGTTGTAGCTTTAAAGTAATTCTGGCTCAGGGCATGTGTTAGGAAGTATTCATTCTGTTTCTGTCCTTTGAAAGAGTTTGTAGAGAATTAGTAGCAAGGTAAAAATTTTATTTATTGTTGTGCTGTACAAACATGTACTTTTGTGTAAAAAGAGATTGACATCACTTTCGTCTACCTTCTTAACAATACTTCTCAACAGGTGTATAATAACGTATATTCAAGGGTCTCCAGTGCCACTAAGCTAACTTTTTGACCTTAGAAAAATAACATAATCTCTTGGACCTTCAGGTTGCTTACAAAATCCAAGAATTGGAATAGGTAATCTATAAGGCTCTGACTGGTTTTAAAAGCTTGCAAAAGGTAGGAGAAGTGCTTTTTCACAGCTTATAAATCGATCGTACCATTTGAGAAAACACTCATTTGTGGTCCTGCCTGCTGACAGATGCAGAAATAAAAGATGAGGTTTTCAGTGACACTCCCTTCCAGAGCCCACATATGTGGTTATATGTACAAAATATATAGAAGATAGCGGTGTTCTTCCTTTCCAGATGTTAGGCTGAAAATTTCATTCAGGTACACAGTTTGTGTCCTTTTGATAAGGGAGTGGGGGGCAAGCTGAGGGCAGAGGACAGGCTAACAGCACCTCTCTGCCACCAGGTGGGATCTGTGTGATATTCCTCGGACACTCCTGGCTACCCGAGAGCAAAGGAAAGAGGTTTAACTGCTTGCCATGGTGATGTGGGAAGCTAAAGCAAATGAAACATTAAATTTCCTTTACAGCCTACAGCCCGTAGACAAGTCCTTGAAACAGGCAGAGTGACCTCCCTCTAGGAGCTCAGCTGCCTTAAAGATGACACTTGGCTGGGGCAAAAGGGAATCTTAGCTTAACATTATCCTGACTCCCGAGATCCTGTAAGTCTACTTTAACATATAAAAATAATTCCTTTGGAAACTTCCATTATGTCAACTCCTCCAAGGCATATGCTAGCAATCATACTCCAAGCTTATGGCCCCCCAGTATACATCTGAGGGTCTCATGACTGAGGTTTTACTAAACAGTGATAAATAATATTTTCCTAACAGCAGCTAGCCCCTCGAGGTCCTGGAAACTTTGCTTCCAAAATACCTTAGAGACTTACTCGATCCCTGACTCCCTCCCAACATGAGGGTATGTAATGAGTTACCCGTCAGGACCCTAGTGCAGCTCTTCCTGCTCACGGGCCCTGTCCCTGTGCTTTAATAAAATCACCTTTTTGCACCAAAGACATCTTCAAGAATTCTTTCTTGACCATCAGCTGCAAACCCCCTGACAATCACCCCCAAACCCCATCACTTTGAGTTTACATTGCATGTAAAATATTTTCCTCTCCCTTAAAGAAAAGAAAATGGACTATTTGAGAGCCAGAACACCCTGAGATTTTATGTGCACCAGCAGGTTCCCATCTGCCATCCAGCCTTGTGGTCCTCTCTACATCCTTACAGTAGTGAGTTGATCGGTATCCACTCAAGGTTATCAGTTGATAGTCTTACATGTGAACAAAAAGTAGTGGACTGAATAAAAAGCAAAAACTTGAGCTGAGAACAGAAAGTACAGCACTTGAAGGTAGAGTGACTATATTATCTATTTCCAATAGAAATGACATCAGAGAGGTTCAGAACGTTCCTGGATACCTCAGTTCAGCTCGGGAATAATGATACTCTGTCATATGAAGATGACAGGGCAGAACCAGAGTGAGACTTGTAGTGTATTTCTGACCAGAATGTGGTTCTTGGAACTCACCCTGACGTTGGGTGCCCACCCTGGGGAAAAGAGTATTTCTGCTTGCTGAATTTTACTTTGCAGTAGTATTATTCTTAAAATTCAAAATGTAAAGTTTGAAACTTACAAAATAGAAAAATTATTAGCATGGTATGATTGAGCAAAAAGAGAGAAATCATCCCCACTTTTCTGCTTCTAAGGTTGCCTAGTGAACTCCTGCACTTTTTTCCTTTTTCTGCCGTTCTTAAGTTTACAAAGCTCAATACAAACTAAAAAATAACCAGGTTTTACACAGCCAAGATTTAACTCGCCAGAACCATGTTTTAAAATTCAGCTCCTAGTAGGACATTAAATCTAAAAACTGGTCCTACCCTGTAATTATGCTTAACTCTTCCAGCAAAGACTTATGTTTCTGATGTCATTGTTGTTTGATATAAATTTTTTTTTATAATTTTCTTGCTTTCAGATTTGTCTTAAAATTCATTCAGCCTGTCGAAATAGTGCTGCCCTGGGATTGCAGACTTAAAAAATTTACTTGCTTTTGGAGATTGGTAGAGATTTATCTCAAAGTCCATTTATACTTGCTCTTGGTATCCAGGGAGATAGTGATTTAACTATCATTTGTCAGTATTTTGGTATGCATTCGTTCATTCATTTAACAGAAAGATTTAAAAAAAATAGGATCTTAGTTTAACTTTCCCTTTGAATACATTTGTTATATCTTAGGCTTCTCCTCTTGATTCACATTTTAATCTTAGTTATATTTGGCATTTATTTTGTGATTTAGAATTAATATACAAGTCATTTTTCTGTCTAGACTTGAGATAGTGCTCAATGGTCATATTTTATCAACCTAACCCTTTCTAGTCATTTTTGGCATTAGACGGGAGCTGATGGTTTTATACAGTCATTGGCTCCAAAGAGCATCTTCAGATACAGTGACACATAATTCAGATACAGTGACACATAATTTAACTGAAATCTTTAACATGGCCTTTTTCAGTACATGGCTTTAGTTCTAACAATGGAAAAATGTTGTGTGTGTGTGTGTGTGTGTGTGTGTGTGTGTGTGTGTATGTGTGTGTGTCTGTATGAGAGTGATAGCACTAGAGACCTTCTTTGTGCATACAAATCTATATATTTCTCTTATTAGAGAAATAGTTTGTATACTCCTAGGTAATGTAACAAGCCAGGAACAAAAGATAGTTTTCATATAAGTAGGGACATATCTCGGAGTATCTGTTTTACACAACATTACAGAGAAAGGTAAATCAGAATACCACACTTGTATCTTAATAAACAGGAATATGTAATAGAGTAGAATGGAATATCTTACACCTTTTTAAGATGAAACAGGGAACTTCAAAGATACGTCTTCTAGCTGGAAGCAGCCTACTTCACACTGTGCCCCAGACCCCACGGGAGTTAGTTCACTCTGCTTATACTGTGAGTGATTCTTTCCTGAAAGAGTGTGGCACATGTCAGTCGGATCCAATCTTGAGAGAGAGCTGTTATAGACCCTCCCAGAAAGGAGAATTCATCCTGTGGGTGAAGTCTCCCATATAGGACATTGCATTGCCTCTTTGAAATTCATAGGTAGTGCTTAATTTCCTATAATTCTTTCCCTACATTAATTTCAAATTATTTGACTGTCTTATAGTTGAAGAAATTGAGGCTAGGACATTTTAATGATTTTTTTACTGTTTACTTATTTTTTGAGAGAGAGAGAGAACAAGAGAGAGAACACACGTGGGAGAGGAGCAGAGAGAGAGGGAGACACAGAATCCGAAGCAGGCTCCAGGCTCTGAGCTGTCCACACAGAACCTAACGTGGGGCTTGAACTCGGGAACCGTGAGATCATGACTTGAGCCGAAGTCGGATGCTTAACCGACCGAGCCACCCAGGCGCCCCGAGACTAGGACATTTTAAACATTACATCTGGTCCTACCTCAAGGAACTGGTTGCATCAGCCTACACCCAAGGTCCATGTGGTTGGTACTGTCTCTCCAGTCACACCTTACCCCCGGCAGATCTCAGTTTTCTCTGTAGAGCAAAAGGAAAGGCTGTCCACTGAGGGTGGAAGGTGGCTTTGCGTATGAAAAGGAGATGAGCAGTAAAGTGAGATACAAAGACAGCTGACAGACAGACAGGAGTTGAAACACTGAGCACTGTACAAAAGCCCACCTGCCCAGCTAAGTTGCCCGCTGCCCCAAGGACAAGGTCCTAGCCTTGTTGTACAAACCTGCTGATGCTACACCATCAAAGAGATCAATGCGATTTCGATAAACATTTACTGACTTGAATTCCAGTAAATATGGTTTCATGCAAAGGAACAGAGAATGAGTTCCTTTTATATGGAACACTTCTGTTTTACAAAAAATACCCTTCTGGGGCACCTGGGTGGCGCAGTCGGTTAAGCGTCCGACTTCAGCGAGGTCACGATCTCGCGGTGCGTGAGTTCAAGCCCTGCGTCAGGCTCTGGGCTGATGGCTCAGAGCCTGGAGCCTGTTTCCGATTCTGTGTCTCCCTCTCTCTCTGCCCCTCCCCCATTCATGCTCTGTCTCTCTCTGTCCCAAAAATAAATAAACGTTGAAAAAAAAATTAAAAAAAAAAACAAAAAAAATCCTTCTGTAAGAGTGTACGTATCCTGATGGGCACTGAGTAATGTATAGAAGTGGTGAGTCACTGTGTTGTACCCCTGAAATGAATATAACACTACAGTGATTATACTGGAATTGAAAAAATAAATAAGTAAACAAGCAAACCAATAAAGAAAAGGGAAAAAAAAACTTTTCTGAATTTAATGGAATTTTCCAAAACAGAATGAAATAAATTAATCAGAAATCAATGGAGAGTTTTTATGGTGCTGTTAGGAGTAAGGGAAAAAGTCAAGTTTTGAAGTCCAACCTTCAGATGTAGATTTCACAGCTATGTTGTTTGGGGTCAGTTACTTAGGAAAACAGAAGAAATATTTTAGCAACACTGATACTCTGAAATGTGAGCCATGTCAGTTTTAATGTCAGTCAGTGACCTTCATTTCTCCTGCAGCGAACCCTGTAGATTTCAGATACAAGTGGCTGCATCAGCAGGGTTTCTTGGAGATGTTACAGATGCTTGTGTATGAAATTCATATGCCTCACCTTTTCATTTAACTGTCGCTGTGGGTACACAGCAGCTCCTGCTGGCACTAGTAGGACAATATTGCAAATCCTCTTGGACCAATTTTGTATTCGTTAAGGTCAACTTCGCATGTTGTAACTGTCTGGATTTTAAGCAATTCATTTTGGGATAGTGAATGTTAAGAAGCAGCTAGATCCCTAAAGCATCCAGTTGGCTTTGCTAGAACTTTGTTGACAGCCACACATTATTTTTAAGGTCCATTTTCATTGGAAATAAGGGATCACATAGATTTTAAATAGTAATATTTTGCTTAGAAAAAGTAGTATAAATGGCTTTTTCACTTGTTCTTAATTGCAGTTTTATCCTTGTAATTAGCAACGGTTATAAATTTGGTGAGGGGAAGACGTTATTTCCATTGCAAATATTTGTGCTGATTCATACCCTTAGCAAATTTCTAACTGCTAGGACATACCTTTCCCTCTGTAAGTGTCATTTATATAGCTATTTTTCCCATGACGTGTAGAATTAAGTATTTGCAGATTTGCCCTTTGTTGCTTCTACAACTAATAGAGTTATTTACAACCAAATAAGCAACCGTCTCAGTAACCCGGAGTGCAAACCACGTTATTTACTGAAGTAAGGGTTAGGATGCGTTGTATTCGGTTTCTTGTTAACTTGGAAAATTCTACACCAAAGAAAGCATGGCCCCGACTCCTTATGTGCAGTGCGCCAGAAAAGAAATCTCAAGGGTTTCTAGCTCAAGGTATAGATTTCCACAACACTCAGGTCTACTTAGTGTCCTCCTGTGATAGCCCTTCCACCATCACGTGCACACGTTAACGGGAGGAAGCACGCGCCCGGGTACCGGTATCCTCCCCCAGTGCTCTCAGGGGCAAAGCAATTTCCTGCAGGTGTCTGCCATCTTGAGCATTTCCTCTATCGTTAGAACTTAAAAGTCGATCTGTTTGCTCAAGAGATATTTAGCGAGCTCATCTACGTCTCAAGTAACTGTTGTAGGTGCTTCAAGCTGAGATAAAGTGTGTTTTTGATGGGATGCAGAGGGAACGGATGACCGCTGTATAGGCTGGCAGTGAGCGGTGGGGTGGAAAAGGGCTGGTTCAGGCAGGACAGAAGGTAATAGTACCTGAGTGCTTTTGCAGGGTGTCATTCCTATGAAACGGGGACCCAAACTTCTCTTCTTAGGCCACGTCTTTCCAGTGATTCTTTGAACTTGGCCCAGAGAGTATTAAAAATAATAGAGTGATCTGTGTGAATTTCAGCAGGGTACACGTTAATTTGCCGACCCCCTATTTTATTTTATTTTATTTTATTTTATTTTATTTTTTACTCTTAGTCAGCTGGCTGCTGACATGGCTGCTGTGACTCCTGCCTACAGCTTACCCTAGAAGTGACCGGACCTTAATTCCAAAGCCAAACTCTGAGGCCCGCTATGTCACTGTCAGTCTCCAGTATCTGATTCCTCCTCCCAAGCCAAGTGAAAGCGTACTTTATGGTGTTTTCTGACTGTGTAGGCCTATTTTCATATATGCTCCGGCCAGACCCATTTGTATGCCAGGACAATCTGACATAAATATATATTCCACAAGGCTCAACGGTGGGTAACAGTTTCTATTGCTATTCGGTTGGCATTTGTTAGATGTTTTGCATGCATGTTGGTCTTCACTTGGCCTCTCAGAGATGAATGTTATACCCATTTTACAAATGAGAAAAATAACATACAGAGAGGTTATCTTACTTGCCAAAGGTCACAATGCGCTTGAAATGGAGAGAGAGATGAGTCAATATTTGTTCCACAATAATACTGACAACAAAACCCCTACCCTTAGCTTCCATGCTGTGTGGCCTCAGGAATATGTGCATTGCCTCAAAAAAAAATCATTAATTGTGGGAAACGAGATTGTAGCTAGAAGATAGGGATGGGCTGAGGAGGGGTGATTTCAAATAGAAGTTTAATGTTGAAGGAGTGGCTGTAGAATGGTGGCTGTTGGTTTATCTGGGATTAATGGCATCACCTAATGAGCAGGCAAATGAGGGGCCTCGGGGATAACTCTAGTCTGGGGCTTCTATGAGAGTAGTTACTCTGTCCAAAGAAGGCATCTTGTGGGTCCCTGATGCTTAACAGGAGAGGCTATGTTCAGGGCCCGAGGGCTAGTGAGCTAGTCAGTGTAGAGCAGCTCCCTGGGACAAACATCTGGGGAGGCTCCAGGGGCAGCAGTGATGGGGGGCTGAGGAGGCAGTGGTGCCCACCTCACTAGGCATGGAGTGAGAAGATCTCACCTGAGGTCCTCAAGGAGAGATGGCCAGGGAAGAACACGCACTGGGTGACAGGTTCTGGTACTTCTCAGCCAGGCTGTTTCTTAAAAACAACTTTTTTAATGTTTGTTTATTTTTGAGAGAGAGAGACGGAGAGGGAGACAAGAATCTGAAGCAGACTCCAGGCTCTGAGCCCCATGTCGGGCTCAAACTCCCAGACCATGAGATCATGACCCTAGCTAAAGTCGGGCACTTAACCAACTGGGCCGTCCAGGTGCCCCTCCCAGCCAGTCTTAATCATTGTTCCCCTTGACAGTATGTGCTCTATTTCATCATCCGATTGCTGTTGCTTGTGTATTCCTACCTGAGGAAGTCTTTTGCCTGTCTTCAGTCTGTCTTAGGAAAGTTACATTTTTCCAGCTATAAAATTATTTTGTTAGGCTATGTACCTAGATTCAGACTTCTGTCTAGATATGGTCACTTGATTGTAATCAAGTAGCATTACAGTGGTACCTGGGTGGTTCAGTCAGTTAAGTGTCTAAGTCTTAACTTCAACTCAGGTCATGATCTCCTGGTTTGTGGGTTCGAGCCCCACATTGGGCTCTGTGCTGATAGGGCAGTCTGCTTGGGATTCTTTCTCTCCGTCCCTCCCCTACTTGCATGTGCTCTCTCCTTCTCCCTGTCTCCCAAAATAAATAAATAAACTTAAAAAAAATCTTTAAAAATTGACATTACAGCTGGGGGAAGAGACAGTTTGTTAAATGAATAGTGCTGGGTGAAGTGGTTCAGTGTTCAGGTTTAAAAATGAACCTTGGGGCACCTGGGTGGCTCAGTCGGTTGAGCGTCCGACTTCGGCTCAGGTCATGATCTCGCAGTTTGTGGGTTCGAGCCGTGTGTCAGGCTCTGTGCTGGCGGCTCAGAGCCTGGAGCCTGCTTCGAATTCTGTGTCTCCCTCTCTCTCTGCCCCTCCCCCACTGACACTCTGTCTGTCTCTCTCCTTCAAAAGTAAATAAACATTAAAAAAATAAAACAATAAAATAAAAGTGAACCTTGACTTCTTATCTCACACCATACATAACAATTAATATCGAGTAGATTTGGATATCTAAATATAAACATTGAAACAATAAGGCTTCTAGAATATAAAATAGTGCAATCACTTTATGGCTCTAATGTAGAGGAAGATTTATTATACAGGATGAAAAAAATCAATTATAAGAGGAAATATTGATAAATTTATCTACATTGAAATTTGGAACTTAAAACACATTAAGGGAGTGACCTGACAAGCCGCAGAGTGGGCGATTTGGCAACACATATAAGTGATCAAAGACTCAATGCATAAAGGACTTCTACACATCAATAAGAAAGACAACACAATAGAAAAATGGGCAAAATAATAGACACAAAATGAGATTATCCAAAGATTAGTAAACATTTGATAGCAGGAAATGGAAATTAAAGTGACCATATGTTACTAACATATTCCCAACAGAATACAGTAAAACCTTGGTTTATGAGCATAATTTGTTCCAGAAATATGCTTGTAATCCAAAGCACTTGTACATCAAGGCAAATTTCAAGAACATTGGCTCAGTCGTGACCGTATGATGTTCGGTGTTACGTGCTACTCGTACCACAAAATATGGCGCATTTATCAAGTTAAAATTTATCAGGAATGTTTGTTTGTCTTGCAGAACACTCACAGAACAAGTTACTCGCAATCCCAGGTTTTACTGTATCTAAAATCTAAAAGACTGATGACCCCCCCCCCCCCACCATGTTTTGGTAAGGATATGAAGAGCTGCATCTCCCATATGCTACTACGGACATGAAAGCTGATGTAGCCATTCTAGAAGACCGGTTGACAGTACCTCCTGAAGACGAATGTGTGTGTATCATATGACCCAGTAATTCTACCTGTAGGTGTGGGCCACTCATAAATACATGTGTATGTTCATCAGAAACACATGTAAGGAACATTCATAGCAGCATCATTTATGATAGCTGAGAGCTTAAAATAAACCAACTGTCCATCAACGACAGCTTGTGGTGTGAACATAAAATACCATACAGTGATGAAAAGAATGAGTTAAACTATATGTAGCTATGAACATCATGTTGAGGGGAAAAGCTGGGCACTAAACTCCAGCATCTAAATTCTTCCCTTTCTTTGTCTCTATGATTTTTCTTTCTTCCCTTTTTCCTCCATTAGTTGTGCCTTTATGATGATGGCTGATACCTTCCCTGACCCCTGCATTCATTATTATTCTTAGAATATTTTATTGGCTCTTCCCTGGACTGGGTAAAAGTTCATTGGTCAGAGCAGGAACTCTGAGGAGGGAGACAGTCTTAATATTTGCTGGACATAGCAAGGGACATGTGTGGCAAGGGGGAGCAACAGAATATGTTTGAGAGTGAGAAAGGGCACTAAAAATAATTGAAATTATATAGTCTCTTGAAACAGTATTTTACTGGATGGTAGATAAGTTTTAGTCTGTTGCTAAACCTGTAAAAATATTTTACTCAAAAATGGTTTTAAAAAATAAGATCCATTCTAAATATTGTATGTGTATATAAATAACATATAATATATTTTTTATTTTTTATGTTTATTTTTTTTTAACATTTATTTATTTTTGAGACAGAGAGAGACAGAGCATGAACGGGGGAGGGTCAGAGAGAGAGGGAGACACAGAATCTGAAACAGGCTCCAGGCTCTGAGCTGTCAGCACAGAGCCCGATGCGGGGCTCGAACCCACGGACCGTGAGATCATGACCTGAAGTCAGCCGCTTAACCGACTGAGCCACCCGGGCGCCCCTTATGTTTATTTTTGAAAGAGAGAAAGAGAGCATGATGGGGGAGGGAAAAAGAGAGAGGGAGACAGAGACTCTGAAGCAGGTTCCAGGCTCTGAGCTGTAAGCAAAGAGCCCGATGTGGGACTTGAATCCACAAACCATGAGATCATGACCTGAGCTGAAGTCAGATGCTTAACTGTGAGCCACCCAGGCACCCCAATATGCATAATTTTAAATATTATATATTTTATGTATAGTAAAGCAAAGTATATAAATATATGATATTTAAATATGAAAATATATAAATATATATATTATATACTAAAGCAAAAAATGTGAACCTCTTTATATGGATTATATCAACATACAGAGTATTTATTATTGGCACTTATTTATGCACTTTAATATGTTTATTAGCTATACTATCTGTCTCTGACACAGTGTATTCAGTATTTAGTTCAAAATGTATTTTTGTGTTATTTTATTTTTTAAAAATTTAGAAATACAGTTTCCTGCAATCTTCAAAGTTGTGGTACAACTAAAGCGTTTGAAATTGTTAACAACTCCAAATGATATTTCTCTGTAAATCATAATGTTTTCGAGAAAATCTCCCTCTACTAGTTGTAACCTTAGAGATTTTGATAGAGATGGTTCTCAATTCTAATATTTTTTAAAAAATGAATAAATATTACTGGCAGGATATTATCCCAAGTATTGTGTTTTGCTTCACTCAGAGAACCTCTCTTTGACAAATATTTTTATAAAACAGTACTTGTCAATTTAGTTATTTTTATTTACACATACTTTGAAAGCCCCACCCACCACATTTAGATGCAGCAAAGTCAGAAGTTTTTCTCAGTTTTACTTCTTTATGATAGAAATATACATTTATCTGATTAAAAATAGGAGTTCTATGAAAAGATTCTTCCCGCAAATTGAAATATCCCAAGAGATCAATTATAGATTCCAGAATGGAAACCTCGTATTTCATTTCTCCTTTACTTTTATACAGATTAATTTAAATGTCTTCTCACAGACTTTTTTTAGTGATTTATATTTACTTCAAACTTCAAAAGGTGGAAAATTTGGGGCACTCCATTTAATGAAATGCTATGATTAAAGATTGCAAACTGATTTTAAACAAAATGCAAACAAATTTAGAAGACTCTTGTAAAGTGGTTAATATTAGTGTAGAAGAGGAAAAAAAATATTTTCCCTCTACCCTCTAGCTTCTCCACCTGGGGTACTGACACAAGACAGAATAATAAGGGAAAAACAGAAGCTGGTTAACATGTGCATCACATGTGCGGAGAAAAAGGATCTCTTTTGCACTGCTGGTGGGGATGCAAACTGGTGCAGGCACTCTGGAAAACAGAATGGAGGTTCCTCAAAAAACTGAAAATAGAACTACCCTACGACACAGCAATTGCACTACTAGGCATTTATCCAAGGGATACAGGTGTGCTGTTTCAAAGGGACACATGCACCCCCATGTTTATAGCAGCACTATCGACAATAGCCGAAGTATAGAAAGAGCCCAGATGTCCATTGATGGATGAATGGATAAAGAAGATGTGGTATATATATACAATGGAGTATATCAAAAAGAATGAAATCTTGCCATTTGCAACTATGTGGATGGAACTTATGCTAAGTGGAATTAGTCAGAGAAAGACAAAACTCATATGACTTCACTCATACGAGGACTTTAAGAGAGAAAACAGATGAACATAAGGGAAGGGAAACAAAAATAATATAAAAACAGGGAGGGAGACAAACAGAAGAGACTCATAAATATGGAGAATAAACAGGGTTACTGGAAGGGTTGTGGGTGGGGGGGATGGGCTAAATGGGTAAGGGGCACTAAGGAATCTACTCCTGAAATCATTGTTGCACTAGATGCTAACTAATTTGGATGTAAATTAAAAGACAAAATACACTCATTCAGAGTTTGTTGACAATATCTAATATTTGAAGTTGTACATAATTATTAAATGTGTGTTAAGTGAATTTGTGTCTTTTAAAAATTAATTCTAGTATCTAACCTTTGTAAGTATTTGAAAGTGGCACTGATGGAGCTGGCATCAAAGTGACAATGTTTTGTGGAGGACGTGTTATCTCCACGTTATCAGGAACTTGGTAAAACTTCATGTGTAAGTACCCCCCATCTTTTCTGATAGATAATTATTGGGGGGTTATCACCTTATATTCAATTATATTCAATAATACCTAATTTGCAGTTGTTATGAGTATGTAATGAAATAATGTGTGTGTGGAGGGTACTTGGCTCATATTTAGTGTACAATAAATGTTACTTTCCCCTTCTCTCGTTAAAAAAAAGGTGCGTCACACATATTCATGGGGGTATCCAAAGATGAGTAACTAAAGGGGTAGGTAGACCTTGGGCTCATCTAGCATCTTCAAAACAACAGCAGCAACAACAAAGAAAACCCAATAAATTTGTAGAGACAAGGCGAAGGAAAGGGAATTTGAAATTCTATAGCAGCAAATTGTTGGAAGGTAAATATATGGGGAACTAATGGAAGATAACAGCTCGTTCCTGGAACTTGTTGTATAGATTCTTCTGTGCTGTCTGTGGGCTGATAAGGGTCCAGTGATTAACTTCTGTCCTTCCCGATGGTGGTGGTTGGCAGAGGAAGGGATCCCTCATGCGTTTATGTCTTGCTTTTAGGCAAATAGGGGGATGGTGAAGAGCTTTTCTTATATCTCCTTCTTCCAAGTTGCTTTCAGTTCAAAACGATCATCATGCCAGTGGTTGTGTATTTTGGCCTAGTTTAGCACCTTTTGTAGACAATTTACAAAGTGGTTTTTTTAAGGCTGAAACTTTCCTAAAAGTATGATTGATGATGGGCAATGAAGAGAGATTTTTTTTTTATCCAACATCGGTTTTGTCACAACTTTTTGTTCAGTTACTCTATGTAAAAATATTTGTAAATTTTGGCAACCACAGCTCTGCTTTGATGGGTGGAATATCGCAGCTTGTTTGACGCAACTATGAGTAACATGCATACCACAATTACTTCAAGCATGTTCCACAAGTTCCTAAATTTAGTAAGGACGTTGTTTACAGCCATAATGTTATATTCCACCAAAATATATATTCATGTTGTCACTTTAAAAACAAAGAATATATTCAATATTGAACTTTTAAACTGAATTACAGTAGAACTCACAATAATGTCAGATATTTCACTATTAAGAGTACATTTCTGGAAGCTTTACTTTGAGTCAGTGAATTACATGAAAAGAAAAATTAGACAGTTATTGGAATTAACAGATTTCCATTTTTATCATATAGTGGGACACTAATAGAAGACCATTCAATTTCACTTGTCATGACGTTCCACTAAGCAAGCTAACACTAACAGCCATCACTTACCTTCTTGTACATACACAAGAAAAGTTGGAATCAAAACTGAGCAAATTAATTTAGAATAGTCATTTGATCTAAATGAAAAGCCACACTTCACTGAGTAATATGCAAATGTACTTTCTGAGCTGCCTGTGTAAAATCACATTCTTTGAGCACAGCATTCTTAAAATAACATTGAGTTTGTAGTAGGCTCTCCTATGCTGCAGCAGGTTTATGTCTCTGGTCTTTGTCTGGTGAGTGATATTTTAAAAGTCCCTCTGGTAGATGGAAAATGTGGCCTGACACCTACACAACTTGCATATTCATCATAAACTTTCTGGAGAAATAGAAATTCTTTCCTGTAATACTGTGATCTATAGTGAGAAATACCTATTTGGTCTTTGTTCAGAGTTCTAAAACCCTTGGAATTTCCTAAGAGATGACAGCAAAAAGATGGTGTCTTTTCTCTGTTAATGAGGTTACTTTGGGACCCTCACCCAGAGATGGGGGCTGGTTGTCTGAGGAGCCAGCCATGAGATGTGAGGGTTGGAAATTTCAGCCCTACATCTGACCTCCAGGGAAGGAAGAGGGTTGGGAGATGGAGTTCAGTCCCCAGTGGTCAATGATTTGATCAGTCATGTATTGTAATGAAGCCTCCATAAATACCAAAAAGGATTGGGTTCCGAATGCTTCTGGGTTGGTGAACACATGGAGATTTGGGGAGAGTGGCACACTCAGAGGCCACAAAAGTTCTGCGTCCCTTTCCTCTCACCTTGCCCTATGCATCTTTTCCATCTGACTCTTTCTGAGTTATATCTTTTCATCATAGACTGGTAATCCAATAAGTAAAATGTTTCTCTGAGTTCTGTGAGCCACTGTAGCATATTAACCAAACCCAAGGAGGAGATCATTGGAACCTCCAGTCTATAGGTTGTGGGTCGTAATCTCTGATCTTTAGGAGGTAGGTCAGAAGTCCAGGTGACAGGCCTGGACTTAGGATTTGGGGGACATGTTTTTGTAAGACTGAGTTCTTAAACTGTGGAATTTGGTGCTATCTCCTGATAGATAGTGTCAGAATGGAGCTGAATTGTTGGACACCCAGCTAGTGTCCAAGAATTGCTTAGTGGTACATACACACATTGGCATTGGCACTAGAATTTTATGTACATAATATGTACTCCCTCTTTTATCTTATCCCTGTTGGCAGGGTTTATTACAAAATAAATTACTGGTACCAACAATCACATTAATATTTACAGATTTGTAACCAGTACATGATAAAAAGCCTTCTAACTGCATTTATATACTCTCTATAGTGTCCAGCTTCTATTTTCTATACATGTTTCATGTACAGTGGACCTACAAGTAGCTATGATTTCCACTGACGCCACCTACTATTGGCCTGTTGGCTTCATGCATCTCATAGACCTCATCCCAGTCCTGGCACAAATGGACACCATGCAGTTCGCGTGCTAGACAAGATCGCTTCTTACAGATAAATGCCTCTGATGAGAGTCCACATCCTACTTGTGACCCTTCTCCTGCACAGGCCGTGTGTCACTGTCTATGAGTGACATGGGCTCTTCTGATGGGAAGACATGGAAATAGGAAGGTGTGGTGAGCAGTGGTACAACCCAGAGAGGGCTCAGCCTTCATGAATTTCTCTTCTTGCCTTTGGCTTGCTGGAATGCAAGATGAAATTAGTAATGTTCCCCAAATTTTGTAAATCAAATTCGTCTCTCTCTTCACTAAATTCCAAGTTGGGATGTTGTCTTCACTGAGGCTTGTGGAGGGTTGTCCCGGGAGAGGTAATAATAGCTTGTGTTACATACAAATAGGAGCATAGGACCATGTGTTCCTGTTTTGCTTTCTGTATGTATTAGTGAGAATTCCCAATGATAAAGGGAATTATGCTTCACTTTATTCTTAAACTACAGTTAGAAAAGCAGAATGCCTACCAGGTAGGTGGGGAATTGGTATTTGGTGTTCTTATGTCCACAGACTGACTTCGATTCCTTGTTCTGACAAAGACACTTTATTCCAAGCAAGACAAATTGACTTTCTGTCCTCAGCAAGCTACAATCCTTGATTATTTCCAGCACTGACCCCTTTGCTAACGGTAACTAATCCTCATTCCACATTGCTTTCGCATTTCACTTAAAACTCCTCTCTTTCAGAATGCCTCTTTTGGTGAAGGCTTTTCCTGGTTGTTTCTCTCTCTCAAATACAGAAATGTGTATAGACGGTTAATCCAAGAGTTTAATGATTTAGAGGCATGTATTATCACACATGTGGTCTTAAAGCATCCCCTAAATTCTTAGATCCTTACCCCATGTTTCATTCCCAACAGCTAGAGGAGAGATCGTTTCTGCTTCTTCCTTCTTCCCTTCCATTTTCCCTGTTTTTCACAGTTAACGTTGGAGTATTTTGGTTTGCAGTTAGTCTCGAGTGGCCTTTCCAACTCCCAAGATGGGTAGGTAGTGAGGGTTACAAGAACTGACTTTGGAGACAGTGGGTTCAGAACATAGCTCTGCCTCTCCTCACCCCCGTCTTTCTGGATGGGATGGGGGTCATCTTATCATTTCTGTGAAGACTGACTCAGGTGTGGGGACGCCAGCATGGCAAGCCCACCTAGCACAGTCCTGCCTTAGAGTTCCAGCTTCAAGTGGTAGTTTCAAAAGTTACAGTTTCTAAAGCCCTGGATTTTAAGACCCTGTGCTCCATTTCCTCAGTGAATAAGGAATGCATCCCTTAGGTGTGTACAGGTGTGTAGGGGGCTCCGCCGAGTGCACACAGCTCTGGATGGGAGTCAGAAGAACAAGCTTTTCCTCCTGAATCCACTACCTGAATTTGACTGGGGACAAATCAACTATTTTGACCTTAATTTTACAAATTTGGTTAATTCCTGAGGTGAATCAAGTAAGTTAATTTATGTGAACATACTTTGAGAATTATAGCTCCTTACACAAATGTTACACATCTACACGTCAGTTGCACTGATTATTACTAACAATCCTTTTCCTCTTGGGAAACATTGGCACAAAAATATTTCTTTTGGAAATGAGACATTAATCCAAATGGGACTATCTGGCCCTAAGTATTAGCTCAGAGGAAATCATTTGAGCTAGGAGGGACCCTGTTCCTATAAGTAAATATATTTTACTTTTAATGGGAGGAATTATGTGGGCGTTGATTGTATAAAAAGCAATTGTGAAAGAAATCAGGTCTTGGTGACATAAAAATACTTGGGGACTATAAGACCTCTTTAAAAGGATAGCTTTAGAAATTTTAGTAGAGTTTCACCTTCTTAAATGTGGCTGCTTTAGGAGCCAAGACAGGGGACATGTAGTAGGTTGAGTTCTCCAAAAGCAGATATTGGGACAGAAGTTGGTAAGATTGGTACAATTTTTGTTTTTGTCTGTTTTTTTTACTTATCCATTGGAGACCAAGGCCTGTGCACAGGATTAGGAAGAAGCAAGATGGGCAGAGAAAGGTGAACTAGGTCACAGGCTAACACAGCCTTGGCCAGCTGTGTGGATGTGTGTCACTCAGCTATGTCCCAGAGTGTCCCAGGTTGGGCCACACTGAGCCTTCACAGCTCCGCCCGCGTTGGTCTCCCAGCACAGCTGCCCAGGAACAGTTGTCGATGCAGATCCTGAAGGAGCTGATGGTCGGAGGTATCTACTGGCCACTTGCCTACAGAGCAGAGCTGCAGAGCAAGAGCTTCTTTGAAATGGGAGCTGGGTGACACTCCTCTGTATCTCCTACAGGTCACCGGCAAAGGACATGAAAGAACCTGAGAATTTGGAGAAAAGTTATTCAAGACAGTATTAAAGAATAGAGTGTCCAATAAGAATTAACAAATATAATCACATTTAACCTATTCTGGTGATTGCTGTAATATAGTCACCAGGAAACTTACTCCATTCAGTGAAATAATACACATTTTTGAAAGCAAGAATAGATTCAACTACCTTATTTTTTTAAATGTTTTATTTATTTTTGAGAGAGAGAGAGAGAGAGAGAGAGAGAGAGAGAGAGAGAGAGAGATATGAGTGTGGGAGGGCAGAGAGTGAGGGAGACCCAGAATCTGAGGCAGGCTCCAGGTTGTCAGCACAGAGCCTGGCACAGGGTCCGAACTCGTGAACCACAAGATCATGACTTGAGCCATAGTCGGACGCTTAACTGACTGAGCCACCCAGGCACCCTGATTCAGCTACCTTATTAATTAAGCACTCTGGCATTCTTACAGGTCACAATGCTAATACCTGCAAAAGAAAAAACAAATTGTAATCATTCAATTTTTTAAATAAATACAGTGATGTTGGCTTGATATAAGAACTATTATAAATTGTTGTTATGTCTGGTATAAATTATCACTTTAAAAATAAAAATGACCTAAAACACACTTAAATAGTTAAAATATATCTCAAAGAAGAGTTTAGGGAACATACTTCAAATTGAGTTTCAGGTGTGAAACTCCATATTCAAGAGGCATGAGACAAGATGAACAAGGAGCATATCTTTCACAGTAAGTATTGTTGCTCTAAAAATGTGCCATTGTGCAAATAATCAGCAATGTCTCTGATGGTGTCAGTTCTTAAAATAAACACAAACATTCTATATCTCTTTAATTGTGCCTTTTAACTGTTGAAGGGCTTGATGTCGATATTAACATCCTAAGCTTTACAGAATTCAATGAGCTGCCAGCATGTGGAATTGTATTTTGTGGTCAACTTCACTTCCTCAACTTGAATGCTGTTTTTATATCTATTTTTATTTTATTTTTTTTTAATTTACATCCAAATTAGTTAGCATATAGTGGAACTATGATTTCAGGAGTAGATTCCTTAATGCCCCTTACCCATTTAGCCCAGCCCCCCTCCCACAATCCCTCCCATAGCCCTCTGTTCTCCATATTTAAGAGTCTCTTTTGTTTTGTCCCCCTCCCTGTTTTTATTTTATTTTTGTTTTCCTTCTCTTGTGTTCATTTGTTTTGTTTCTTAAAGTCCTCATATAAGTGAAGTCATATGATTTTTGTCTTTCTCTGACTAATTTCACTTAGCATAATACCCTCCAGTTCCATCCACGTAGTTGCAAATGGCAAGATTTCATTCTTTTTGATTGCCAAGTAATACTCCATTGTGTATGTATACCACTTCTTCTTTTTCCATTCATCCATCGATGGACGTTTGGGCTCTTTCCATACTTTGGCTATTGTCAGTAGTGCTGCTATGAACATTTGGGTGCATGTGTCCCTTCGGAACAGCATACCTGTATCCCTTGGATAAATACCTAGTAGTACAATTGCTCGGTCATAGGGTAGTTCTATTTTTAATTTTTTGAGGAACCTCCATACTGTTTTCCAGAGTGGCTTCACCAGCTTGCATTCCCACTAGCAATGCAAAAGAGATCCTCTTTCTCTGTATCCTCGCCAACATCTGTTGTTGCCTGAGTTGTTACTGTTAGCCATTCTGACAGGTGTGAGGTGGTATCTCATTGTGGTTTTGATTTGTATTTCCCTGATGATAAGTAATGTTGAGCATTTTTTCACGTGTCAGTTGGCCATCTGGATGTCTTCTTTGGAGAAGTGTCTATTCATGTCTTCTGCCCATTTCTTCACTGGATTATTTGTTTTTTGGGTGTTGAGTTTGATAAGTTCTCTAAAGATTTTGGATACTAATCCTTTATCTGATACATCATTTGCAAATATCTTCTCCCATTCTGTTGGTTGCCTTTTAGTTTTGCTGATTGTTTCCTTCACTGTGCAGAAGCTGTTTATTTTGATGAGGTCCCAGTAGTTCATTTTTGCTTTTGTTTCTCTTGCCTCCAGAGGCATGTTGAGTAAGAAGTTGCTGTGGCCAAGATCAAAGAGGTTTTTGCCTGCTTTCTCCTCGAGGATTTTGATGGCTTCCTGTCTTACATTGAGGTCTTTCATCCATTTTGAGCTTATTTTTGTGTATGGTGTAAGAAAGTGGCTCAGGTTCATTTTTCTGCATGTCACTGTCCAGTTTTCAGCACTTGCTGAAGAGACTGTCATTATTCCATTGAATATTCTTTCCTGCTTTGTCAAAGATTAGTTGGCCATAGGTTTGTGGGTCCATTTCTGGGCTCTCTATTCTGTTCCATTGATCTGAGTGTCTGTTCTTCTGCCAGTACCATACTGTCTTGATGATTACAGCTTTGTAGTATAGCTTGAAGTCTGGGATCGTGATGTCTCCTGCTTTGGTTTTCTTTTTCAAGATTGCTTTGGCTATTCAGGGCCTTTTCTGGTTCCATATAAATTTTAGGATTATTTGTTCTAGCTCTGTGAAGAATGCTGGTGTTACTTTGATAGGGATTGAATTGAATACGTAGATTGCTTTGGGTCACATCGACATTTTAACAATATTTGTTCTTCCTATCCAGGAACATGGAATCTTTTTTCCATTTTTTCGTGTCTTCTTCAATTTCTTTCATAAGCTTTCTATGGTTTTCAGTGTATAGATTTTCATCTCTTTGGTTAGATTTATTTCTAGGTATTTTATGGGTTTTGGTGCGATTGTAAATGGGATCGATTCCTTGATTTCTCTTTCTGTCGCTTCATTGCTGGTATATGGGAATGCAACCAATTTCTGTGCATTGATTTTATATCTTGCAACTTTGCTGAATTCATGAATCAGTTCTAGCAGTTTTTTGGTGGAATCTTTTGGGTTTCCCTGTAGAGTATCATGTCATCTGCAAAGAGTGAAAATTTGACCTCCTCCTGGCCAATTTGGATGCCTTTTATTTCTTTGTGTTGTCTGTCTAGTTCCCTGTATTGTTCCTGACCTTAGGGGGAAAGCTCTCAGTTTTTTCCCATTGAGGATGATATTAGCATTGGGTAGTTCATATATAGCTTTTATGATCTTGAAGTATGATCCTTCTATCCCTACTTTCTTGAGGTTTTTATCAAGAAAGGATGCCTTATTATGTCAAATGCTTTCTCTGCATCTATTGAGAGGATCATAAGGTTCTTGTCCTTTGTTTTATTGATGTGATGAATCATGTTGATTGTTTTGCGGCTATTGAACCAGCCCTGCATCCCAGGTATAAATCCCACTTGCTCATGGTGAATAATTTTTTTAATGTACTGTTGGATCCAATTGGCTAATATCTTGTTGAGGATTTTTGCATCCATGTTCATCCGGGAAATTGGTCTGTATTTCTCCTGGGGTCTCTGTCTGGTTTTGGAATCAAGGTAATGCTGGAGTCATAGAGTTTGGAAGTTTTCCTTCCATTTCTGTTTTTTGGAACAGCTTTAAGAGAATAGGTATTAACTCTTCCTTAAATGTTTGGTAGTATTCCCCTGTAAAGCCATCTGGCCCTGGATTCTTGTTTTTTTTGGGGGGGGGGGAGATTTTTGATTACTAATTTGATTTCTTTACTGGTTATGGGTCTGTTCAAATTTTCTGTTTCTTCCTGTTTCAATTTTGGTAAGTGTATATGTTTCTAGGAATGTGTCCATTTCTTCCAGATTGCCTATTTTATTGGCATATAATTGCTCATAATATTCTCTTATTATTGTTTTTATTTCTTCTATGTTGGTTGAGAGCTCTCTATCATCTTGATTTTATTTATTTTGGTCCTTTTTATTTTTGATCAAACTGGCTAGTGGTTTATCAATTTTGTTAATTCTTTCAAAGAACCAGCTTCTTGTTTCATTGATCTGTGTTTTTTTTTCTTTGTTTCAATAGCATTAATTTCTGCTATGATCTTTATTATTTCCTGTCTTCTGCTGGTTTTGGGTTTTATTTGCTGTTCTTTTTCCAGTTTTTTAAGGCATAAGATTAGGTTGTGTATCTGAGATTTTTCTTCCTTCTTTAGGAAGACCTGGATTGCTGCATACTTTCCTCTTATGACCACCTTTGCTGCATCCCAGAAGTTTTGGGTTGTGGTGTTATCATTTTCATTGGCTTCCATGAACTTTTTAATTTCCTCTTTAACTTCTTGTTTAGCCCCTTCATTCTTTAGTAGGATGTTCTTTAGTCTCCAAGTATTTGTTACCTTTCCAAATTTGTTCTTGTTGATTTCGACTTTCATAGCATTGTGGTCTGAAAATATGCACGGTATGATCTCGATCTTTTCATACTTGTTGAGGGCTGTTTTGTGTCCCAGTATGTGATCTATTCTGGAGAACGTTCCATGTGCACTGGAGAAGAATGTATATTCTGCTGCTTTAGGACAAAGTGTTCTGAATATATCTGTTAAGTCCATCTGGTCCATTGATTAGATGATCTGTCCATTGCTGTGAGTGGGGTGTTCAAGTCCCCTACTATTATGGTGTTGCTATTAATGAGTTTCTTTATGTTTGTGATTAATTGATTTACATATTTGGGTGCTGCCACATTTGGCACATAAATGTTTACAATTGTTAGGTCTTATTGGTGGATAAACCCCTTAATTATGATATAATACCTCTATTCATCTCTTGATAGAGTCTTTATTTTAAAGTCTACATTGTCTGATATAATTATGGCTACTCCAGCTTTCTTTTGTTGACCATTAGCATGATAGATGGTTCTCCATCCCCTTACTTTCAATCTGAAGGTGTCTTCAGTTCTAAAGTGGGTCTCTTGTAAGACAGATACCATATGTTTTCACTCTTATGTGAATCCTGAGAAACTTAACAGAAACCCATGGGGGAGGGGAAGGGAAAAAAAAATGAGGTTAGAGTGGGAGAGAGCCAAAGCATAAGAGACTCTTAAAAACTGAGAACAAACTGAGGGTTGATGGGGAGGTAGGAGGGAGGGAAGGGTAGGTGATGGGCATTGAAGAGGGCATCTTTTGGGATGAGCACTGGTTTTGTATGGAAACCAATTTGACAATAAATTTCATATATTAAAAAAATTAAAAAAATAAAGTGGGTCTCTTGTAAACAGCATATAGATGGATCTTGTTTTCTTACCCATTCTATTACCCTATGTCTTTTGATTGGAGCGTTGAGTCCATTAATGTTTAGAGTGAGTACTGAAAGATATGAATTTATGGCCATTATGTTGCTTGTAGAGTTGGAGCTTCTGGTGTTGGTCTCTGGTCCTTTCTAGCCTTTGTTGCTTTTGGTCTCATTTATTTATTTTTTTATTTTTTTTCATCTTTTCTCCCCTCAGAGAGTCCCCCTTAAAATTTATTGCAGGGCCAGTTTAATGGTCACAAACTCCTTTAATTTTTTGTTTGTTTAAAAAAGATAAACTTTTTATCTCTCCTTCTATTTTGAATGACAGCCTTGCTGGATAAAGAATTCTTGGCTGCATATTTTTCTGGTTCAGCACATTGAATATATCCTGTCACTCCTTTCTGGCCTGCCAAGTTTCTGTGGATAGGTCTGCTGCAAACCTGATCTGTCTTCCCTTGTAGGTTAAGGACTTTTTTCCCCTTGCTGCTTTCATGAATCTCTCCTTGCCTTAGTATTTTGTGAATTTGACTATAATATGCCTTCATGATGGTTGGTTTTTGTTGAATTTAATGGGAGTCCTCTTTGCTTCCTGAATTTTGATCTCTGTGTCTTTCCCCAGGTTAGGAAAGTTTTCTGCTATGATTTGCTCACATAACCCTTCTACCCCTATTTCTCTCTCTTCCTCTTCTGGGACCCCTATGATTCCGATGTTGTTCCTTTTTTAAGAGTCACTGATTTCTCTAATTCTTAAATCTTGCTCTTTTGCCTTAATCTCCCTTTTTTTTTTTTTTGCTTCATTATTCTCTATAAGTTTGTCCTCTATATTGCAGATTTTCTGTTCTGCCTCATCCATCCTTGCCGCCATGGCCTCCATTTGAGATTGCAGCTCAGTTTTAGCATTTTTTATTTAATCCTGACTAGCTTTTACTTCTTTTATTCTGCAGAAAGGGATTCTAATCTATTTTCAACTCCAGCTAGTATTCTTATTATCGTGATTCTAAATTCTTGTTCAGACATCCTGCTTGTATCTGTGTTAGTTAGGTCCTTGGCTGTCGTTTCTTCGTGCTCTTTCTTTTGGGGGTGAATTCCTTCCTTTCGTCATTTTGAAGGAAGAAAAGTTATTACTGAGGTAGAAAAAATTAAAATTTAAAAAATATTGAAATTAAAAAATTAAACACACACACACAAAACAAATAAATGATCCTAGATCCTAGGTTTTGGTCTGGGTGTTGAAAGTGGCTTGATAGATTAGAGAAAGAGTGAAAAAAAATCAAGGAAGTCATTTGAAAATATGCAAAAAAATGAATACACTGAAGTAGACTAAAATGAAATGATGGAAGTAAAATAGAATTTGAAAAAATTACACAGAAGTAAAAAATATAGTAGAAAAAATTAAACAAAAATATTTTTAATAAAAATTGAAAATAAAAATGATTTTTTAATCTTTATTCATTCAAGAAAAAGGAAGAAGCAAAAAGAAAAAAAATAAAATTGAATGCATGGACTGGTGAACAGACTGAAATATGACTGAATTACTTGGTTTTCCACTAGAAGTCAAACTATGATGCACTTTATATTACATAAACTAAGCAGGTGGTGAGATTTGTGTTCTTGAAGAGCGAGGTTGGCCCAGATGGTAGGGCTTAGTGTAACGGCTCCATTCTCCACTAGATCACGTGGCTTAGCTTACTGGGGTGGACTATTGTGGCGCTCATAGATGTGTATGCACATGTGTGGGAGTGGTGAAAATGGTGTCACCCAGCTATCCAGTCTCTAGTATTGGAACTCTGTTCTCCCCAATCAGCAATCACGCACCTGTCCTTTGTCTTTGGCTTCAGACCACTTCCCGCTTTTGCACAGTCCATGACCAAGCCCCAGGCAGCACCTCCCTCCTGAGTTTGTCTCAGATGCGACTGTTTTTCCCTGGCCCCTTTCTTCTGAGGGACTGCAGCTTTGATCTGCTCTGCCCCTCTGTGGAGGGTCTCACTGAGCAATGGCCGGTGCTGGCCACACCGAGGAACATTTGCAGGACCATGCTGCTGCCAATGCCCAGAGGCTGCAGCCGGGTCCCAGTCTGCCCCCACAAAATTTCACATGATCATGTAGCAGCAGCGTTTCAGGGATTATGGAAAATCACAACACACATCTGGCACCAGGTTTCGCCCTTAATGACCTTGTTCCTGTACCAGCGACTGTGGCTGTTCTCTGGGGTCTGCTGGGACCAGGTGGCCTCACAGCCTCTACCAAATGTCCTTCCAACAGTGGGACCGCTTCTCCCCGTGTGGTCTGAGAACCTCCCGGACCCCACTCTGTTCCTGGGGATTCGCCCTTCCCACCAGAGCACTGCCAGGTATCGAGCTGCAGAGTTGCAGACTCTGCACTTCCCTTGTTTACAGTCTTAATGGAATTTAAACCCTCTCCTTTCTCCTTTCTCTCTTTTCAGTTCAGTCCTGTGGCTGTTTCCAATTTTCCACTTTCTCTCCAATTTCTTTTGGGGAGGGGTGCTTTTCCCGTATCCACCCCCTCCCCCATCTCCTTCCTCTCTCTGCTTGCAAAAGTGACTCCCTGCCCTCTGTGGCTTCTCTTTCCCCCAGTTCACCTCCCTGCACCACGTACCTGCTGAATTCTGTGGTTCAGGTTGTGCAGATTGTTGTGTTAATCCTCAGATCAGTTTTCTAGGTGTGCAGGATGGTTTAGTGTTGGTCTGGTTGTGTTTGAACATCCACACAAAAAACGTCCATGCTGTTCTGCCATCTTGGCTCCTCCCCCCTGTGTTTGTATCTATTTTTCAAGGCTATTGTATTTGCCCAGTTTAATAGATTCATAGGTTAACCTTAAATGATGTCCACGATAAACCTGCACTGACTAGTTTAAAGGAATCTTCCACAAAAGAGGACTAGACAAGTTAATGGATCCAAGCAGTTCACTTAAACTCTGGACTTGAACAGGAGTAATTGAGAAGATTTTGCCACTGACTGGATTTCTTAGTCTCTTTTGCTTGTGTGTCTGGTCTGTGTGGACAGATACTGTCTGAAGGTGGCCTGATGGAGCAGAAAGCCAAAGAAATTGAGATCAGACCTAGATGTGTATGCAGGGCTAATTGCTAGCTGTGTAAACTTGAGCTTGTCTTTTACTCCTGGGCTACATTTGTATTCAACAAGGTTGATAATACCCACTTAACAGGTTCCTCAGGGCTGTGGTGGTATCCAGTAATAACATCCATTGGAACATGCATCATAAACTATAAAAAGTTCTCATCAGCGGGCACTTTGCCCAGGTTTGCCAGTCCCTCCTAGCCCCTCTGGTCCTCCAGAGTTTTGCACATAAGGAATGAGGGAAGGTACCATCTCACTCTCTGATTCGCACTAAGAAACTTGGATGATGGTGGCAAGCTCACCTGTGTGCCCTCCCATAAGGGAGTCTAAGGATTCAAATGTCCCATTGTCATGGGTCCAGTGTGCAGGCCAGCTGGTGTCCTGTGTGCTAAGGGGGCTGCCCAAGTCCCTCCTGGGCTGAAAGACCTTACTAAACTTATACAGTCATCCTTAGAAATTTCTGTGAGCGTCCTTTCAAATCATTAAGATAATAGCTGGAGTGGCTCTTTCACAGGTAACTATTATTACCAAATGTATGCAGAACAGTATTCTAGGAAAATGATAAAATGCATGGAATGTGATGAGCCCATCAAACACATTGGATTTCACAGAGCTGTCAGTGTTCGGCTCTAATCTGGCTTTCTGGAATGATATTTTTGGCTTTTGCAACTCCAAGTCCATATGGAGAGATATTTTGATTCAGGAAATTACAGAAGAAATTAATTCCTGTCTTTATTAACCGTTTTTGGTATCCCATACTAAATTATAGGTATGTTGAGTTATCTCCTTTTATTTACCTTGAAAACTTGGCTTAGTTGAGATAAGTTTATTTTCTCATAAGCATGTAGGAAGACTACTTGCTTACTTCTTGTCCGCAGTGACATCTTTTACACCAGGCTTTTTCTGCAGCGAGACTAGCAGAAGGCATAGAATCATCTTTCCTCCCCCAGTCTCTCACCATGTCTGATTTTCCTATTTCCCAGTTTCCATTGACATTTGTTGGTGAGCATGGATTGATGTGCCCTGGAATCAGTGAGTGACATTGACCTAATCAGTCTCTGGTGAACAAAAGACTGATCTAGAGACAGCCTTGGCTTTGGACAAAAAATGCTGGGTTCACAAGCTCAGTTCTCACTGCCTTTTTTTCTCAGGGCAAATTCCCCAGCCTCTCTGAACTTCTTTGAAAGGTTCTGAAAATTAAATGAGATAAAGCTGGAAAAGTGACTGGTGCAGTAGCAAACATTGTAAATCTTAGCTAAGATTTGGGCTCTGAGTTACTAACCAAGAGAGTACATTGTAGGTGAGTCTTTACGGGTCTTGTCTCCATATTTTGTTTTCCAACTTATACCAACCATGGTGTTATGAAGCATAACTAAAGAGTACTTAATCTTTACTGTAACTGCTGTGCCTGCTTCGCATCCCAGACATCATCTGTCTGATGAAACTTCTCATAAACAAGCCTTTTTTTCCCCTTGATAGCTGAATGAGATTATTTTTCTCCTCTGAGAAAAGTAATGTTTTAGGCACAGCAGTGTTAAATTTAGTCAATACTCTATGCAACCCTAGTTTTCCCTTTTAATGCTATGGAATGAGGCAGGAAAATGTAGCTGTAATATCCTGACATAGGTGTAGGTTAGTTCTCAAAACAGGGGTGGTTTTTCTCCCCGGAGGACATTTAACAATGTTTAGAGGTATTTTTGGTTGTCATAGCCTGGGGAGAGGTACTCCTGGCACTAGTGTGTTGGGGTCAGCCATGATGCTAGATAACCTGCAAGGCTCAGGACAGCCCCCCCCCAAAAAAGGTTTCCAGCCCCAAATTTCTATAGTGTTGAGTTTGGGAATGTGTGCTGTGGGTAGACAAGGATATAGAGCTGCCCCCCCTCTGATGCAAAGAATGTGCAGCTTGTGCACATGAACGCCTTGCCCTTCACATTCAGCCATGGGGCTGGCTCTTTTCCATTGGATCTTGATAAATGAGGACAACTGGGCTCAGCTAGTATCAGAAAACATGCTTCGTGGGTCTCAATTAGAGCAGCGATTAGGAAGTATGTACTGTGAAGAAGAGGCCATTCTGAAAGTCATCTTCCTAAGCAACAAACTGCACTTCAGTTCTTTATTTTAAATACATTCAGGGAAACCTTCTTTCAGGTTTAAAAGGTATCATCCTTTTATGTTTATGTTATGTTAACTGGGTTTATGTTAACTGGGTTTCCCTGGGGTTCTTTGTTGTTGTTGTTGTTCGTTTGTTTGCTTTTGCCCCATAGTAGAAGTGAATCCATAAGTTCATGAGGAATGGAAACACATAGGCAGTTCTCTAGTAAAGCAGTTACAAAAGTCACTTAATTTCCTTCTGGAAGGAAAATCCTGTATTATGCATCAGTGTGATTTCAAAATTACTGTAGAAATTTTCCATGCTGTGGGGAGAAAATAAGGAGAATGGAGTGGAAGGTCAGGCAAAGAGCATTTCGCCATTGCTCAAGTTCAGTCTTCCTGTTGGTCTCCTTGACATTGGTGATGTAGAAGGCAGAGTTTCAGTGGCATTCATGCATCCTGGTGTACCCTTGATCCTTGCCAGGCTCATAATGGGTTTCTGGTCTTTAGAGGAACTGGTGAGACACTTCTCAGGGCTGCAGCCCACATTTGTAGGATCCATATGTCTCCATGTATTATGGAAGCCACATGTGGGCTGCACGTGGCCATCTGAGATTCCCATCAACTAAGTCCCATATTCTGCTGGAGCCAGACCAGGCTGTGAAAAATCTTTTCCTGTTCAGACGTCTCATGGGGGTGTGTGTGCTAAGTGTGTTCACAGGCATCACCTCCTTTACAGCTCAGAATCTCCCCATAACCATTATTGTTCCCAGACCTCATATAAGTCACCTGAGGCTTGGAGGAAGGAGGTTTGGAAACATTTCCAATGTCACCTAGCTGATAAGTGACAATAGGGTCTCAATCCCAGGCCATATACTGAAGTGTATATTCCTAAGTGCACTCCGCATTGCCTGGTTATGACTGAATACCTCTGGGGAAGACCTTCTCCAGGGATCAAAGATCTGGGCGCATGGTGCCAGGTCACCACCTGTCCCACTACTGTGATACCTAGTCCTCCACGTGTTCTCATAATGCACTGACATATGCAATACAAATGCTCTACATGTGTGGGATTTTATAGCAATAAAATTCAACCATGCCTGCGCTCATGTGACTCGTGTATTGTTTTTTACTACCTGTTCAGTCTTGGCACTCTCCATATCAGAACCGACAGGGCTGATGTTCAGGGCGTGTGCAGAGATATGTCTGAGAGGTGACCATTTGATGCATGACTGTTGCCCTGACAGTGAGCATGCTTTATGGGTAACCTGGCTCTTTGTATTGATTCTTTTGTGAATTACTTACATTGACCTCCCCCATCCCAAGTTTTCTATTGAATGATTGTCTTTTTTTTTTTTTAAATAAGGTCAGAGGATTTCTTTATATGTCAAGAATGCTAGCACTCTTCTATACATATGATAAATGTAGCATTTCCCCACTTAGTTTCATTTCTCTTTTACTCTGTTTTGAGTGTCTTTCTATGCCAGGTGTTAAATTTGAATGTATTCAGCTACAGTGATTTTGATTTTTCCGCCATCTTATAAGGTTGCTTCTTGGCCAGTGCTGTTTTATTAATTCGATTTACCTGTGTTGTATTCTCATAGTTCTACAATTCCATTTTTTAAAATATTTTATTCTTTGACCTTTCTAAGTATCTGTGTTGGAGAATGCTGAAAAATCTACTTTCCATTGCTTGTTATCATTATTTTATTATTGCAACCCCATTTATCAATTAATTTGAAATGTTATAGATTCATAACCTGAAATCACACTGATAATCTGTGTCTCTCTTGGACCTCTATCAGGGAGATCATCCACTGCTGTTCCATTAGTCACTCATTCTGTGCCAAGGGCATAGCTTAATTACTGTAATTTTATTTTATTTAAAAAAATTTTTTTTACACTTATTTATTTTTGAGAAACAGAGTGAGACAAAACGTGAGTGGGGGAGGGGCAGAGAGAGAAGGAGACACAGAATCTGAAGCAGGTTCCAGGCTCTGAGCAAGCGGTCAGCACACAGCCTGATGCGGGGCTCGAACCCATAAACTGTGAGATCATGACCTGAGCCAAAGTCGGACACTCAACCGACTGAGCCACCCAGGCGCCCCAATTGCTGTAATTTTAAATACAATTTAAAATATAGTTGGAAAAATCTCTCTGCATTGGCCATCGTTTTTCAGAACTTTTTTCACTATTCTATAATTCTTCATTCATAACATATTAAATGAATTTTTTCATGTTCTAAAGAAGATAAACAGAACAGAGGGGAGCAACTCAAATTCTGCCCCGCTCACATCCTGATAGCTCAGGTGGCCATTAGCTTCCTAAGCATAAATGGAACTCCACTTTCAATATGGCATCAGTTGGCCAACAGGCACATGAAAAGATGTTCAGCGTTGCTCCTTATCAGGGAAATACAAATCAAAACCACACTCAGGTATCACCTCACGCCAGTCAGAGTGGCCAAAATGAACAAATCAGGAGACTATAGATGCTGGAGAGGATGTGGAGAAACGGGAACCCTCTTGCACTGTTGGTGGGAATGCAAACTGGTGCAGCCGCTCTGGAAAGCAGTGTGGAGGTTCCTCAGAAAATTAAAAATAGACCTACCCTATGACCCAGCAATAGCACTGCTAGGAATTTATCCAAGGGATACAGGAGCACTGATGCATAGGGCCACCTGTACCCCAATGTTCATAGCAGCACTCTCAACAATAGCCAAATTATGGAAAGAGCCTAAATGTCCATCAACTGATGAATGGATAAAGAAATTGTGGTTTATATACACAATGGAATATTACGTGGCAATGAGAAAAAATGAAATATGGCCTTTTGTAGCAACGTGGATGGAACTGGAGAGTGTGATGCTAAGTGAAATAAGCCATACAGAGAAAGACAGATACCATATGGTTTCACTCTTATGTGGATCCTGAGAAACTTAACAGGAACCCATGGGGGAGGGGAAGGAAAAAAAAAAAAAAGAGGTTAGAATGGGAGAGAGCCAAAGCATAAGAGACTGTTAAAAACTGAGAACAAACTGAGGGTTGATGGGGGGTGGGAGGGAGGAGAGGGTGGGTGATGGGTATTGAGGAGGGCACCTTTTGGGATGAGCACTGGGTGTTGTATGGAAACCAATTTGTCAATAAATTTCATAAAAAAAAAAAAACAATATGGCATCAGTTTTAACTTACAAGGATCAAACATCAAACATTCTTACCAACTGGGGGATATTGTTTTCATGTTTTGAAAAATCCTAGAATTATAGATTTCTGTGTCTGATAGGTGCTATCATTTATATTTCTCCCTGTAGACAGGAATACAACTAAACTGAATGCAAGAGAGGAATATGCCCCTCCCTCCATCCCTTCCTTCCTTCCTTCCTTCCTTCCTTCCTTCCTTCCTTTTTTAAGGTTTTGGCTTATCTAGTCCACATCACAAATTTGCAGCTCTAATTTGACCTTGAGTCCCCTCCAAACAGTGTGACAGTGTCTCTACTTTGGGACACCCCCTTGGGCAACCTGCTGGGGACTTTTCTTTCAAAGACTAATTTCCTGACTCTCTGGCTAAAGAGAGAAGGTTAATAGTTTAGGGAGTTTGTTTACAGGCCATTAGAAACAATTAGCACATTGCAGAGATTAAAAGCACTTCTCAAGAATGTTGGATGGCCTAGAAAGGAAACAGGACTTTTAGAAACATCTATTTTTAGCACCTAATTAAGGCAGACTCTGAGATCTTATCCTCTCTTGACGTACGATTTCATATTTTAATTATCAAGAAATTCTTAATTTCCTCCTAGCCAAGTCCTGCCTATAATAACTTCAAGTAATAGTAACTTGAAACCCTATTCATGGATTCTTATGAACAAATTTTTAATAAATCACCACTTAACCTTCTTTTTAGGCGGAATATTTTCAACCGCTGTGCTTTCTTTTTTGACAATTTTTTTCTTAATATTCTGATTTATCAACAATCTTATTTTTCTTCTTTGTTCCAAACAAGCGGTTCTTCTCGATGCCCACCAAACACACCAGCCTTTCAAGTTCATGTCTGAGCACCTAAGCCCACTGTTCTTTCTTCCGAAATACCTGCCCCTAGCCCCTCACCTGGTTCTTTTAAGGTTTGAAGACCTACTATAGTTTTCACCTGTTGTATATGAAGTTTCTGAACCTTCTTTATTTTATATTGAAATCCCACTCCATTTTGTATCAATATGGAAACGCTCCCCCAACAACTGTCTCCTCCACACCCTTAATGACCTCACGGTCCAGTAACAATTCGTCGAACTGAATTTTATCAGTGTCCTCTACTACCTTTTGGTTTGTCACCATTTTTTCCTCTTTTAACTATTGTAAAGATAGAATCAACTTAATACTTAATATACAGTTGGGTCCATTAGTATTTTCTGTGTTGTGTTCTGCAATTCCATATGGATATTGATCAACTACCAGACCAGTAACGTTTAATAAAGGAAAAAGGTAGTTCTAGTTCTCAAACACCTAATTGGAGCCCACTTCTGCCAGCTTCCTTTTACCTAACTCACTGTCTGCATTCCACAGCTTTGGTCTTTCTCTAGTTCTTTGAGCAAACTGTGCTCCCTCTTGCCACAGGAACTTGGCACATGCTTCTTCCTTCACCTCTAAACTTCTCCTAATTCCCACCCCCTACACACACACACACACACAACTTAGCCTAATGAGGGGACGCTGTACAAAAGATCTTGGCCATCAGGAAAACCTGGCACCAACATCTTGTGACATGCTGACTGCCAGGCAGATCGGGCTGACCTGGCTAACCAGGTGTGAGTCCTCTGTTCTCCTCAATGCCATGAGCTGCCCTCCAAAAGCCATAACTCTGACAGGACAGAGATGGCGAGATGTCTTATAGGATCAACAGTAGGTTACCATGCAAAGACATTGTTTGGTCATTTTTGGGAGAGGGGTACCATATGCCATATCATAGAGCCTGGTCTGTATTGGCCCAGATTGGAAGTGAAGTAAGGTGGAGTCTGACCCCAGCAAAGTAAAAGGGGACAGTGTAAGAAAGGAATCTTGGGACCCACTTGCAAAGAGCCTTGTAAGACCTCCCGAGGAGTTGTTGCTGTCACTTAATCACTGGGGAGTCATGAGAGTTTTAAGTCAAGAAAACATAGTAGCCAGTTTTGTTTTTTAGGTGTTTTTTGTTTGTTTTTGTTTTTGATTTTTGTTTTTTTTAGAGGGAGAGAGAGCGTGCAAGTGAGGGGAGATGGGCAGAGGGAAACAGAATCTGAAGCAGGCTCTGCGGTCATCACAGAGCCCAACACGGGGCTCAATCCCACAATCCTGGGATCGTGACCTGAGCTGAAATCAAGAGTCAGATGTTCAACAGACTGAGCCACCCAGGCACCCCAAAATTTCATTTTTAAGAAGAGAATTCTGGTGGCTGCGGAGAAGGAGCAGGATTTCTCCATACCATTGTGCAGATTATGTCCTATAGGAAAGTGTCAGCTCAAATCCGTCCCAAGTTGTGTTTATCAAACTGCCTGGAACAAGAATTTTCCATCAGATCCCCTCCTGCTCTATAGACAGCTCCCCTCTGGCCTCCTTCCCCCTGCCAGGGGGAATGTTCTCCTGTAAGAAATTGGAGAATTGGAGGGATTGGAGAACTGCACTTTGGTTGGAATTCTGGGGCAAGTTCACAGACCTTTATGTGACTTTTTATACTATATACATAAGAACATATACACGGGGCGCCTGGGTGGCGCAGTCGGTTAAGCATCCGACTTCAGTCAGGTCACGATCTCGCGGTCCGGGAGTTCGAGCCCCGCGTCAGGCTCTGGGCTGATGGCTCAGAGCCTGGAGCCTGTTTCCGATTCTGTGTCTCCCTCTCTCTCTGCCCCTCCCCCGTTCATGCTCTGTCTCTCTCTGTCCCAAAAATAAATAAACGTTGAAAAAAAAAATTAAAAAAAAAAATAAAAAAAGAACATATACAGAGAACTACAGGCTTATTAGTATATACAAACTAACTGCCAGAAAGGTCCAAGTTGAAATGCCAGCCTTACACAGACATGTATTTGTTGACACACATCCGTGTCCACCTCACCTCCACGCCACTGTCGCAGTCCTTCATCTCTGTGCTCCAGACACACAGACTTTATTCCTGTTTCCAAGCATGCTGCAAACCTTTTTTCACTACAGGGCCCTTGCATATCTCATTGCACATGTCACATCCAGCTCCTCAGGTCAGTGCTTCATGTCCCTTCCACAGAGAAGAGCTCCCAGTCCTGATGCCTGCAGCCTGTCACCACTGCCTCACCTTCTTCCTTACCCTTCATTGTGGAGATAATGCAGTATGGTCTTCTTTTATTTATGACCTCACAGGATCACAGCCCGCCGCCCTCATTGGTTTGAACTGTGTTTGGTTTACACCTGTACTCCCAACACATAACCAGAGCAAATGATAGGAAGTAGGAATTTAATAAATATCCGCTGAATGAATAACAGTCCAGCATGAAGATCTATAATATTTAGTGGAAGCTGTTCTAGAAATTACATCTTGAGATGCACAGTAAGGAAACAGAAAACAGATATTTCTAGCCCAAAAACATGCTTTAAGAGGCTGGCATAGGAAAATGTGCCTCTGGTCTGGTTTCAGACTCCAATCTAAGGGGAAGGTGACTTTAGGTATTATTTAGTATGTGAGGCTAAATCAAGTATTTGTAAATCAAAGTACATTTTAAATGTACTAAGGCAGCTCATTTAAAAAGTAATTCTATATTAAATCATCTTTTGATATGAAAAATACCCTTTAAAACTGAATGTGCTATAACACTGTTTCACAAAAAAATGAACTGTCTTTAAATCAATAACAGTGGCCTGTTTGACAAACAAATTCACGATCTTGTCCTATGACAGGCATCTGAATATTAGAACATTTTATCAGTGCCACATGTGTTTGGCATTTCCCATGACAGGGTCAAGGAAATGAGCCCGGCTGAGGCCCAGGAGCCTCAGAGTAAGCCTCCAGAGTTCCTCCAGGGCCAGGCAGGTGTGAAGGCAAGGTGAGTGGCCTGGGGCACTGCTTTCCCCTGACATCACGAGGACACCTGCTTCAAATGATCATGCACACAGCTTAATTGTGAGCCATTTGTGAACAGCAGAGTCCCAGGATGGAGTGACAATGGCCATTCTTAGGGAAGGCCTTCAGGTATATTGCAAGTTTGATTCATAATGGGGACATGCCCTGAAATAAATACCACAGTGTTGAACTCCTAAACTCTTTCCTTTTATATATATATATTTTTAAGTAAGTGAAATAAAATTGCACTCCTCCCTTCTTTAAGCCCACGCCAAAATGTATTTATAAAATTATCCAGATCATTCTATGCTCTTTTTAATCCCTGATTATATCTAAAAATCTGTAAAAATATGTATACACACAATTTATATATATTTCACATATAAACAGTAAGTATAAACACTTGTACACATATGTACATATGTGCATAGATGAGTACATGCCCGCACACACACACGTATACGCTCAAATTTACACATGCACATGTGTGCATGTTCATAAGTACGTGTACACATGCACAGGATATTACTTTTAAATAAATGACATGCACAATATTTTCAACAATTTGGATTAATTTCCTTTTTTGTGCAACACATTTTTTTATGTTTAATAGTATGTTATCATCAGCCTCTTAAACAAGGACCTGTAGACATACCTCCTTCTTTATTATGGCTGTATTCTATCGTACTATAATTTATTTAACTTTGTTCTGTTTGTAGACATTGAGGTTGCTTTCTTATTTTCCTTCTCCAATTTAACAACAGTGTACATATGTCTTTACAAGCCTTGCTAGTATTTCTGAAGTATTTCTAGGAGTAGATTTTCTAAGTCCTAAAAATCACCGAGCCCTAAGATGACACCGAACAGATTAGTATGTATTTTGCTGGTTCTCAGAAGTCACTATTTGAATGTTTCATCAGTGACACCATTAATGCTCTGAAATATACATTTTAAAATTCTATAGGTTCAAAGCAGATTTAAGTCTGTCTCTTAAAATACATACATATACATACACACACACACACACACACACACACACACACTTATTTTCATCTCCATCCCTCTTAAAGTTTCTGAACCAAGACATAATTTTCCTTAATAACTGCTCTAGGTAAAAAAATTAGAAACACCTCAAAAGCATACTAAACAAACTTCATTATTTTCAGCTATTTTAGGCTTTACGGACATGATATTTATGCTCAACTACTGCCCTTTATTGAAATACTGAGCCAATTCTGAAGGTTCTGAGATAGACAAAACTGTACTTGTATTTTAAGGAAAAAAATGATAATTTCTACTCATTTGGTTAACAAATATTTATTGAGAACTGACTAAGTAAATCCTAAGTACTATGAAGGATGAGAATAATATAAAAGCCAGGTTTTTACCTAAGGAATTTCTCGTTACCCTAAGGAATTTATGGAAATTTATATAGAAATCTAAAAACTATTCCTGGGTTCTTGGCCAGATGGTGGAACATACAAAAATGGTAAGAAAAGGCTCATTCACTCAGGGAGCTTAAAATCTGCATGTGACAAATGTTGTGAGTATAAGCATATTTCTTTGGTACTACAAACGAGGGACACTCTCATTTCTGGCTGAAGGTGGATGTGTGATTGGATCTGACTCTTGGAGTCCGGGCAGGACTTTGACAGGTAGAGATGGAGAAAGAACCTTGTCCTTGTACATGATGGAAAGGACGAGCAGAGATGTGGAAACAGGAAGTCTTTATAGATTGGCATATAATCTGACTTGACCAGAGCTCAGTATATATGGCAAACAAACTGAGGATAAAAGGATAGGTGAGTTCAAGTTACAGAAAGCTTTGGATGTAATAGAAGGAGCTTGTTTGGTGCCTAATGGGAGCTGTTGATGGTCTGGGAGGAGGGAGAGTGATCTTTTCTCAACTGGGCCTGGGAAGATCAGTCGGCATGGTGGCGTTGCAGAGAAGCAGGGTGTTGGAGGGAAGAAACCAGATGGATCAATGGTTGTACTCCTTCAAAGAGAACATTCTGATACACCGTTAATTAGAATCCAGGCAGCATTTTTATAGGTTATACTTGGCTTAAACTGAAAGAGTAATTCTCTTAGAGAGTCATAAAGGCTGTATCATAATTTACTAATGAATGAGAAATGAAGTTCAAGCTACCACATATGGGAATGTGGATACAGAAGTATTATGAACCAGGAGAGGTGCCCTGACTTGCACCTCCCTGAACCTGAGTAATGGCCCCACAGAAAGACAATGACACATAAATCCCTGCACCTGGGTAATGGCCCTACAGAAAAGGAATGACACATTAAGACAGCTCGACGTGATGTTTGTACATAAGGTGGAATCTCCATCACTGAACAACCTGAAGGGACCCTGGCGGGAAAAGCATTCAGCATGCCTTGAAGACATGAAGAACTCCCCAGAAAAAAATAAGAAGGAAAGCTAGTAGCTAAATCTCCTAAGGAGAGCCAGGAACAAAAGAGAATAAGCAGGGAACCGCGATCATTATTGCCTGGGAAGAGCTGATGAGAACTTTTTTTTTTAAGTTTATTTATTTATTTTGAAGGAGCACGCATGCACGTGTGAGATGCGGAGGGTCAGAGAGAGAGGGAGAGAGAGAATCCCAAGCAGACTCCACACTGCCAGTGCAGAACCCAGTGCAGGGCTCAAACTCACAAACCGTGAGATCGTGACCTGAGCCGAAATCTGGAATCTGACCCTTAACTGACTGGGCCATCCAGGCACCCGCGAGGTCTTCCTGAATTCTCTTCCTTGCTGGTGTTGCCAACAATGGTGAATGTGGTGATGGTGAAGTATATGTTTCTGCTTTAACGAGAGCCCAGGCCTGCCTCTCATTACAGTTTTGCAATGGATAAATCAAAGGTAGGGACACTCGTGGGAGGGGCTGAGCAGTGGTGCACTCTGGTGGGCAAGAATCCATTGTCGTATGTTTTTAGGAATTTCAGGAGCCAGTTGTTAAACACAATTACCATAAAGATTATATCTTATACTTACAATTTAGTAAATTATATTTTCAAATGGGAACAAACACTCTAACTCGATATTTAGTGATCATCTCACTACATTTTGCTATTACTTGTGTCTGTGTTTTTGAGGTCATTTTCACCTACAACATCCAGGTGGTAGAAATACTATTAGTACAGGCTCCTTACTGAGCATCCCTGCCTGACACTGGTTTCGTGGCTTCAGGCTGGCAGCTTGAAACAGGCCATGCAAAAGTATTGATATCATAGAAATCAGCAAGTGCTTCACATGAGACCTTCCCCTCACCCCCTGCTGCCCGCAAGACAACCTGTTGGTAAATGCGATTGTGGCTTCAGTGATGGTGAGAACCCAGGGCAGTCAGTCTCTTAGCCCCAGTCTCTCCATTTCTGACCTTAATAGGGTGAAATAGTTTTCTCCAGTGCTGGACCTTGTCTTTGAACCTGGATTCTCATACCTCTCTCCAGGAACCCCAATTCCTTCTGGATTCCAAGAGTCTGGTTCTAAGAGCAGGAAACTTTTTAGGTAAATGGAAGTTTGTATTTCACTTTATCCCATGTTACTGGACACCTGGCATCTTTGCCTACTTGTGCCATGTGGTCTGCACACTAGCCGATTACATTGTAGGGCTTTGATGGCAATGCGTTTGTTTCTCACTTTACTAAAACAAACAAAACAATGATTTGTATGTCATTGTAAGTAATGAGATGTCTCCTGTAAGTCATGAGATGCGCATTACTTCTGCTTCTTATTTTGAAAGACATATTCTGTCTGGGCTTCCAATGACTGAGGCTTTCTCTCCCATTTCTGCTTTCCATTCAATATTTTTTTTAACGTTTATTTATTTTGAAAGAGAGAGAGAGCAGGGAAGGGGCAGAGAGAGGGAGAGAATCCCAAGAAGGCTCTGCACTGTGAGTGCAGAGCCCGATGCAGGGCTTGAACCCACGAATCATAAGATCATGACCTGACCCAAAATCAAGAGTTGGATGCTTACTGACTGAGCCACCCAGGCACCCCTTCATTCAGCATTTCTCAATTTATTTATATTCGTGAGACTAAAGTCAGTCTTGGTATTTTCCACTGTGTTATGATTCTCTACTTGGAATGGATCACTCAGACAATACAGACAAATTTAATCATCTTCATATATAACTTGAGGATAAAAGGTCAAATAGGAAGCATGTTTCTCTTTTCTACAGAAAAAAAAAAGTAAATAGTTACTTTCCTTTGAAGTTCCTAAATATAGCATGTATTCTGTGTTCTTTATAGCATTAAATAGGTCATTGTGATCCAGCGACAATTAAGTCTTCAAAGTGCCTGGCTGAGAAATTCCCTTCCAACGTAAGCTTCTTAGCTCTGATAAAATCAATCAGTTGACTCTGTTCTTTGCTTTTTAAGGAGTGTGTTCATAAGGCAAATGTTTGGGACAGACTCCTTTCTCCTTTTCTTCAAAGAACTCAGTGATATTCTTCTGAGCAGACACTGTTCTTGGCCCAAGAAGGAGAGAGATTCAGTTGTCACCCTTGAAAGTTTCACCATGGACAGTAAATAACAGTAGAAGGGGCTGTCATTCAGCAGAGGTGGATGGAAGGCACAGAGGAATCAGGAACTTTGCTCTGATGAGTCTGCAATGGCCCCAAGGAGGGGGCAGAACAGAAAGGAGACCGTGACTGAGCAGCGAGGAAAACAGCAGCTACTGTGTGGTCTATCAGAGTCTAGAATGTACCTGGCTTTGCAGGGAGGTGGGTTTGATGGAGGCCTGAGGTTGAAAGAGGCCTACAGGTTATCCTGGTAAATAAAACCTTCCCAACTCTTCGTCAAGTTACCAGATCCCGTAAGCCTCCAGTTGCAGGGTTTTAGGGACAATATCTTGAAATTCTATCACAATACAGATTATGGATAATACAGAACGTGGTGGAGAAGGTGGGATGAAGTGCAGTAATGACTTCCATTTTCCCTGCAGTCTGAGAAATCTGTTCTCTCTATTACTTATTGAAAAACTCTTTAAAAGCATAAAATGGTCGTTTTTGAAATAGCATGCAATTGTTATATTCTCCAAAATACATTATCTATATATCACTTTTCATATCTAAAAGATACTTATTCATTTGTGCATTTGAAAAAAAAAATGAAGTAGATTAAAATCAATGACAAACAGTGTCATCGTCCCCTGGACTAGCACAGACCTTGGCTTAAAGTGTACCAATGACTTTGGTAAAGACATCAAATAGTTCTGTGGTTTGTTCATTTATTTTTTTAAATTTGACCAAATCATTTTCTACCTACTGCCACCTTCATAAAAGAGGCAAGGCACTGGCAGGAGATGGTAATATGTCTATAACCGTCTGATGGACAGTGAATTTAATGGAAAATCTTTAAGTTCACTGTTGAGGTTAATAAGCCTAAAATATCTTAAAACTAAATTAAAATACTTTTTTGCCTTAAGAAGGCCGTAAAGAAAAAAAAAGTTTGATGGCATTTTAGCGGGTTCTGGAAGTAAGTAGCAGTTCTGAGGCAAAAATTGCCATTTACAACACAGATAGGGATAAAGATTTCTTGTCTTCCCTGAATGTGTCTTAGAAAGAAAGCAGTCTTCAGTAAGAATCACCATTGCAAATGTCTAATTTAAATTTTTGCCTCAAAATACCGCGTGGTGGTTACCTCGCTATTTTTTGCCTCCTGATAAAGGGTTGCATGCTCTATTATTTAATTATAGATATTCGATAGAAATTTTCCTGCCCTTCTCTTGGATTGTGGTTTCCATCTCAATGTTGCCAAATAAATGCTATCAACAGTCTTCCCTCATTTACTCTGTTTCATAAAGATGTTCCTATTTCTTGATCCACTCTCTTGAGCTTTTTTATTTTGAATAAATACAATGAGGGCAATTTGCAATTCCAGGGTCTTGCAGTCTGTTTGAATTGGAACAAAGGAAAGCATGGAATAACAAAACCTTGCTGAATGGAGGAATTTTAAATGCCTTTAGCTCCAGTAAGTTTGGAGAGCAGCAGTAAAATACTTTTACCTCTCCCCAGAGGTTCTCACTGTGGCTTCGCTGAAGAAATTCCGTAATTGTAAGGACTACAAATGTGCTCCAGTAAATTTGGTGGCTCAGAAGGCCATATTTCAAATTGTCTGTAATTTATAGGGATGTGTCTTTGTTTCCTTGTCTGCTCGTACTGACACTCTTATGCTTTAAGAAAGGCATTTTAATAAACCAAATATTTTAATTAAAAACTTGAGCCAAAGTTAAAATGCATCATTAATAATGCATTTGTATCTTGTCTTAAAATGGTACGTTAATCTGTTTTTGCATACCCTCTCTGTCAAATCCCATCCCTTTATTGTGATCTCTATCAACATCTATAACCAGATAGTGACATCTTCCAGTTCTGTCCTGTCAGTAATAGTATTACGTGGCCAAACAAGGTGGCCTGTATGAATTTCTTGGTCTGTGCAGGGAGAGTCTAGTGTATCTGGGGAACAAGCACACCAAAATTAGCTTTGCTGTAGAGGAACAGCTCTGAGATGCTACAGTTAGCCTTGCGGAAACTGGGCATTTGTAGGTCCTGCATTTTTAATGCACAGATGTAAAGAGAAGGAACTGCCCTTCTTGTTACACATAACGTAGACATTCTGATTTTAGAAGAGTGACTTTCTGGCTCTTCTTCTTGGGGGTCTGGGATGACCATTAACTTATGTTCAGGAACTGAATTGCATTATGGTTTTATAAAGTCTGCAATAGACTGGCACAAAGGAGCATAAAACCATAAACTTCTTGAGTATCTAAGAAATAATAATAAAAAAATATGTTGTCAGTTTCTCTAAACTACTGATGTTTCAAATAACCGTCTCTTGGGTGTAGGTTTTTAAGCTGACAATGTTAAGACAAATATCAGATGTATCAGTGGACTGAGTCAGGATTTCTAGGATTCTTTCAAATGGAATCAGACTCCTAATCCAAGATTCCACAACACAAGTGCCATTACTTAGGATTGAATGAACTGAGGAAGACAATTTTATCTTCATTATTTGCTTGCAATATTGTTGATGTAATATTATTCAATTTTCTGAATATCTCACAAAGCCCTTTGTCATTTTAAACTTTCTGTTCTGTACAAACATCCAGTAGATTCTATTTGTCTATACCAAAATCAAACTTTTCAAAATACTATCTGATTTTTACTGCCACTGCAGAATTCAGATATTCTTACTAAACTTCCCTTACTTTTCATGGCAATATAATAGTTTGCAGAGATTGGATAAAGTTTTTTTTCCAGAGTATAATTGGACAAATAAAGTGTACAGCTATGGACAATCTGAAATATCATATTTGAGAATGAATCTTATTTAACCAAAACTGACAAATCTTTTAGGGAATAATTGTTGACTCTATGGGACCACCTACCACTCCCAAGATTATCCTCTCACCTAGTTTGTAGGACACCAGCCTTGCAAGTAAAAAGACAGATCTGTTCCTGACACGCTATGAACCTTAGCACATTTTCAGAACTTCAAGAGAAGAATTCACCCAAATTTCTATGTTATGAAGGTGTTATCTGGTGGGGAGAGTCTTGAGCTTAGTTTTAGAGTCAAAAAATAGCAAATTGTAGAGATACAAAAAATCCAGTCTGAAATGCCTTACGAAAGCTATGAACAATGTGATGGCTTTTTAGTAGTTACTTATATTGTATGGTACTAGACTTGAGAAGCAAAGTCAAGGAAGCCTATATAGTAAATTAACATTCCTGCCCCACCTGAATACATAATCAGGCCAAGCCTAAAGTCTAACACCAGTCTTTTTAGTGAGCATTATTAATATTTGTGATTATTATTATCATAAGCCAGGAGAGACAGGAAAAAATATGAATGGCTTGGAAATAGCAAGATAGATAGATATATATATTTTATATATATATAGATATATAGATATATAGATATAGATCAATATATATCTAGATATAGGTAGATATACAATATATATCTATCTAGATCTAGATATATAAATCACTGAGAGTTTTGTGGAATGCTAGACCTGTCTAGCATGCTGACCACATTACATTATCTGGTTCTATGGCGGTCTACACCATTCATCGTGTTTGAACTATTTAATTTTTTTAATGTTTATTTTTGAGAGAGAAAGTACAAGTGGGGGAGGGGCAGAGAGAGAGGGAGACAGAGAATCGAAGCAGGCTCTGCACTGTCAGTGCAAAGCTGGATGTGGGGCCTAAACCCACGTACTGTGAGATAATGACCTGACCCAAAGTTGGACTCTCAACTGACTGAGCCACCCAGGCACCCCTGACCTATTTTAAAAGCCTGGAAATTAATGTGAAGTACTTGTTTATATAAAGATATACACGTGGATTTTGTTCCTTCCTCCCTACAAAAAAGCCAGTATTGCATCTGTTAGTTTCTGCAAGGCTACCTGTAGCCCCTTAGGGCTATGCCTACAACCCAGGTTTCTCAGACACATTAGACACTCCCTGTACATTTCGACATCCCTACTGCCTACATGTGGCTGCTCTCAGGGCTCTCCTCTGAACTGGTTTTTAACATTTTGCTGTTCCCTTAAAGATTGGTAAGTTAAATAATATCTTTGACACATGTTTATTTTATATTTGTATGAGAATCATGGCTTTCTCCTTTCAAAAATAATATACTTGTAATAATTTAAATAAGTCAACAGTACCAGGGGATCGTTCCTGACTTTGAAAAGACAAAATGGAAATATCAAGCAGCTCAATCCAGGACTGTTTGGAAACTGGATTGAAAAAATAAATGGGCAGTATTAAAGATCATTTGGTGACAAATGGGAAATTTTAACATGTATTACGTTTTAGGTAAAATTATTTTATTTAAATAACTTCATTTTACTTGGTGAAAATAGCCAAATTGTGGAAGCAGCCCAAGGGTCCATCAATTGATGAGTGGATAAAGAAGATGTGGTATATATACAATGGAATATTATTTAACCATAAAAACAATAAAATCTTGCCATTTGCAGCAACGTAGATGGAGCTAGAGAGTATAATGTGAAGAGAAATAAGTCAGAAAAAGACAAATACCATATGATTTCACTCATATATGAAATTTAAGAAACAAAACAAATGAACAGAGTGGAAAAAAGAGAGACAAGCCAAGAAACAGACTCTTAACTATAGAGAACAAAGAGATGTTTACGAGAGGGGGGTAGGCTAAATAGATGATGGGGATTAAGGAGTGCACTTGCTGTGATGAGCACCAGGTGTTGTATGAAGGTGTTGAATCACTATATTGCACACCTGAAACTAATATAACACTGTATGTTAACAAATTAAAAAATTTTTAAATCAGTATAAAAAAGGTTTTATAGTGCAGAATAATGGAGTTATTCTTAGGTCATCCATGCTGAAGTGTTGAGTCACATATAACAATATCTGCAAATTACTTTCAAAAGATATAGGAAAAAAAAGTCTGTCCATGTGTGAGCATAAAGGAAGAAAAAGATAAATCCAATAAAACAAAGTGTTAATAGTTGATAGAGCTAAGTAGAGGGTGTGTGGCTAAGTTTTGCCTAACAGGTAATTTTCAGTATTCTTTCACTCATTTGAAGTCTTCTGAGTATCCAACAATATTCTATTAAATAATGTAATGTTAGTCCAGGGTTTCAAGTTACCTAAAGATCTTGGATATTATCTTTAAGCTGATATTCTACAAAATGTAATTAGACTTGATACAAAAAGTATATCAAAATAATTATTCAATGAACACAAACATTTTTCATCATCTTAAACATTATTTAGAAGTAACGTTAGCTTATTTGAATAGGACAATATAGAGGTTAGGAAATACAAACACACCTGAAATAATATATATGCTTACTTTATACTTAGTGATAAATTAGAGAAAAGTCTTCTGAATTTTTTTTAAGAGAGAGAAAACAGTGGGAGGGAAGGCAGAGGGGCAGAGGGAGGGAGGGAGGGAGAGAGAGAGAATCTTAAGGAGACTCCATGCTCAGTGTGGAGTCTAAAACGGGGCTTGATCCCATGATCCTAGTATCATGACCTGAGCCGAAATCAGGAGTCAGACACTCAACTGACTAAGCCACCCATCAGGTAACCCAAGACATCTGAATTTTTCAAGACATTGTTTTAGAGCAGTATGGGTACATAGCTAAGTTGAAATGAAGGTAGAAAGATTTCCCACAGATGCTCTGTACCCACACATACACAGCCTCCCCATTATCAACATCCCCCACCACAGTGGTACATTTGTTAGAACTGATTAACTGATACTGACACATCATAATATCCCAAAGTCATAGTTTATATTAGGGTTTACTCTTGGTGTGTACATCCCATTGGTTTGAATAAATATAAAATGATGTGAGTTAGTTTTTGTAAGGAAAAAATTAATGTAGCACATTTAAAGTGTAAGGTTAATTCCTTTTCTGGAGATTCTGGGAATTTCAATTTATATACACACTTATTTACCATTATAAAGGTAATCAGAATGGAACTCCTTTAATTTATGAGATTTTATCATCTAGCTCATTAATGCTTTCTGGGATTAGGTAAACATTTCACACTCTCACAGTGAGAGGTAAAGGCTTTTCTGCATTAGGGACTCAGAACTCATACACAGAGAACTTGGGTTTCAGTTTTACAACTTGAGTTGTGTAGTCAAGAGTAAACCTAGAAACACCAAAAGGCATTGGTCCAGGTATCTGAGAGCTGTTCTTTCCAGTGGCCACAAAATTCTTGATTAGTTTGGAATCAAACTAGACAAAGAAAAACAGAACCAAGTCTTTGTCCTCTGCCTCCCAAAAGAGAATAGATCTCTGTCATCTATCTGCAAACCACCCAAGTGTTCAGACTATAAAACCACATTCTCAGTCTGTGATGCCACCCCAGGATATTAACTGATTGGACGTTCACAAACTAGAAAGAAAAGGAAAACAGGATCTGCAGAAAAGAAAAAGTACAAGAGAAACAGCAAGGTTAAAAATCTATTTCTATTTCCATTTGGCTTTCACTTTGGAAACAAAAGTCATGCCACACTTCCGGGGTGTGGGGGGGGGGTACACTTCTTCATCTACATAGTTTACCTGGCCTGTCGCATAAATTCATTGGCAGCTAGGGAGATGGTATCCAAAACTGTTACGGTAATTTTACAAACTCATGAAATTATGACTCCCATACAAATATAAAATGGATACATGTCAAAGATTTCACTTAAATCTTTAATTAATGAAGGAATCAGTAAAGTATTTAAAACCCATTCAGAGGAGAATCCAAATAGCAGAAACGTACATAAGCAATCGTGAATGCTGAAATAAGTTTAATACATGCAAATAGCTGGCTTCTTTGGGCTGAGGAGGGAAAATCAGTTGTGCTTCTACTGGACAAAATTTATATACATGTACAAGTAAGAGTCACAGCCTTCATGCTAGTCTCCTACACTCCTCGGAGTTTTAAAAGAGCTCAGAGTTCATGAAAAACATGAAAAACACCAACCACACTATAGAATCCAACAACCTAGAATGTTAGACACAGCCCAGAATTCCAAAGGTCACCCTGGCTGGCTTTCTTGTAAAATGTGCCAACTTCTGGATTTGTCTGATTGATTCTCCATAGGTAGGTTCGTATGAACCATTTTGGGCAAGACCATTTCATAGGTGATGAACATTCTGATACTGTTTTAATCACTGTCCCAGAAGTCAGGGGTATAGTGCTGAGTGTCTGTAGTCTAGAACATACACTGTTATCTAGGGAGCCAAATATGGAACAATTCATTATAAATGCAACAAGTAAGTGATGTAAAGGATGATTAAGGTATCTGCCACAACATACCTGAGTGCTTGAGGATCAGAGAACAGAGCTCTAGTAGCTAACATGTAGCTCAGAGGTAACTTTGGTACTGGGAAGTTGTGTGTGGGACGGAAGGGGTGGGTAGAAAGGAGGGGCCCAGAAAATCTACATTTTTGGGTTGCTGTTTACTTCACATCATATGGTAAATATAACCCAATGCTGTAACCAATCCTCGCTAATTCACGGTGCCCACATGCCCCCCACTTTCTATCATCCATACCTTTCTCCATGCCATTCCTTCCCTACCAGAATGTCCTATCATCATAAACCAAAGGTTATCATATAATAGTATTACTTTAAACTGCCAAGGACCACAAAAAACCTTGCAGTTTAACCCTCTCCTCTTACGAATGAGGCAGTGCTGGCACAGAAGGGTGTTGGGCACTTGGTGGGTAGATGAGTCACACTAGCTTTCAATTCTCAGCGATGTATTCATTTATGTTTCTATGCCTCTCTCCAGTAGTGTTGAATGCCTGCCTTGTGTCAGGAAAGAGCTTTGCAAAGAAGTAGGCTTTAGCTGAGCTTTGAAACATATACAGGGATTAACCAGGTGGAGAGCAGTCCAGCCCAGGGAAGGAGCTGTGTTAATGTTTCAGAGTGGGAAAACATTTGCCCCCCCACCCCACCCCCAAGAGTCAGTGCCTCCTTAAATCTGCAGCCAGGGTGTCTCCTGCTGTCTTTGGTATTTTAGAGAAGATAAAAGGAGGGCCAGATGACTGCCTTGTGGTGAGCTAGGTGAATGGTGCAGAGGGTAGACAATAAATGAGATTTCACTGACAATTGTTGACAGAACTGTAGTTATTAAGAAATGAAAGCAATACAAATGAATTTTTTATGGGGGGGGGGGGAGTCCAGATACATAAGAGCAAAAAGAAAGGAAGAAGGTGCCAGGAGGGAACCATTTGAGGGTAGGCTAGCACTAGGAGCATTGAGTGGAAGGCACTGAGTAGGGCAGATGAGAGTGGGTAACAGACATCCCTCAGATACAGCAGGAAGCAGAAAGAAGAGAGGCAAGATTTAAAGATCATGTGTAAATGAGGCTTTTAAAAATTATATGAAGCTACATAGCTGTTGTTATGATGCTCATGTATGTTGGGGATGAAGGGAGGCACTATTAGTAATGTTCTGGGCAACAGAGAATCTGGGACTTCCTGAACAATCCAGACAGATGAGGTATCATTCAGTTTTGCTCTGTGACCATTTTAAATTCCACGTGACATAGAAAGAAAGGATGCATCTCTTGCTTCTATAGACACAGGAGGTGTCTGCACGTCAGCTGGGGTTTGGTTCTCCGGGCTGGACTGAGCTCAGCAGGGCACCGAGGTGTCGGGTTCACTTCCTCTCCGTGTCCCGGGACCAGCAACCAGCAGAGCATGATCTTCTCAAGACGACTGAAGAAGAGCGAGAAAGCAACTCAGCTGCCCAAGCCCATGTTGCCCCCTGCTCACGTCACACCTGCAAGGTCTCATTGGCCAAAGGGAATCCGGGGGAAGCACAGCTCACTTGCCTTGAGAACAGGCAGGTGGCATGGTGGTGACACTATCGCTGGAAGCGAATGAAGGGAGTGCAGACATGAGACGATTTAACTTAGCACACCTCATCATCCTACTTGCTATGAATATAGATCCTTTTTTTTTTTTCAAAATTTGGAAAAGAGAAGTGGCAATTAGTAAGAGCAACATTGGGATTCTGTAGGTGGGTCCTATTTTTCCAACTTCTCTAAAATAATTAAAAAATTTTCACGGGCCTTATTCTCATGCTGCAATTTAGCTTCCTCCATATGCCTTTAGTCTCCTTACCGTTGTTATAATGTCATTACTGGTATTTTCTTTCTGATCTTTTTTTTCTTTTTGTATGTTTCCCTCATTCTGCCATCATGTAGGGCCCCACTGCTTCTCAGGTAAGGGAGGAAAAACAACAGACGTATTTCCATATAGAGTTGAAAACAAATTCTAGTGCCATTGTCTTGATTTCTAGAAGACTTTTAAGTTGTGGGGATTCTTTTGGATTATGTGGCGATACTTCCTTAAGCTAAGTGAAGTCATGTTGTGACTCTTGCACTCCATGTGACAAGGCTGCAGTCACCTCTGTGGGCCAGGTGCCTTTCCAACTGTTTCTGTTACAAACATTCTGCTGTTTGACCCCAGACCCCTCATGTTGGTCTCGTGGCTGAGCAGAGTTCTCCTCAACTCCTGTTCAGCCAAGTTTTTGACTGACAACCTCAAGGCACCTAGAGGCTCTTTAAAGGAATAGTTTGACATGAAGAATCTGTGGACGCTTTTCACTGTCCTGCTAAACTTCTTGATAACCTTGCCTCCAGTGAATGAACTGTCTTCCTTTCCTTTTCATGCTCTGCAATTTCCCGAGTGGTAAGAAGTGAACTGGTTTCGTTTTCTTGAAATCACAGCTTTATGGTACTTCCTTCCCTAATATTGTGTCTGTATGTACTTTGATAATCATGGCTGCGGAAATAGTTCTGCCTTCCAAGGGGGAAAAGTATAAATGATCCACAAGTGGTCATCAATATCAATACTTAAATGCTTGCAAAATATTATTTCGTGTTTTTATTTCTTTTTCAATTCAGAGGAACTATTCAGTTCCGGTTTCTTTTAGAATGGCATTGGTTCTAATGGCATTGTTAAAATAGAACGCATCTTTCTCAGAGAGGTTTGTGTTGGTCAGACTGAGGAGCACGTTGATGCTTTAAGAGGTGGTGTGGGCACCGTTCACCTGTGGAGTAGATGTGTCCTGCGCTCAGGGGGCTCCACCAAGATATCTAGTGTCACCACATAGACTGTGTGTCAGACAGAAGCAGATTCCATCCTCAAGTCTTCATGGTAATAGAGGTTTTTTTTCTCATAAAAATCTCTTTACATAGCAAAAATAATATGGAAACTTTCCCTAGAAAAACCAATGGGGGTAGTCAAGAAAAAGTCAAGGTAGTCAATGCCTTCTGGCTCTGAACTACAGTGATGAACAAGACCTAGTAACAACCGTTTGACCTACATCCACATGTAGCAATTCCTCAGTGTGAAAGAGAAGATACTGCTGTGTGTGTTTCTTCTCTTTTCTCCCACTATGACCACACAGTACGTCCAAGACCAGATGTATGGGTGTTTTCCCCACATCAAGCAATTCTTTGACATCAGTTGGGGGTCCTGTAATCTAACTCAATTCTGACACTGGCTACCTGGAGATAGCCTCAGACCCCTCAGGTTAGGGGCTCTATCCCATGAGAGTGCCTGCTGCTTCAGATGCCAACCACAAGTAGTAGGTTACCCACAAGTTTTGCCCAACTTGGATATAAATCGGAGGTTCCAGTGACACCCCCACTCCTCGTATTCGATTATTTGCTAAAACAGTTCACAGAACTCAGGGAACGCTTAATGTGTACCAGCTTTTATATAATAAAGGATATGATAAAGTATACAGATGAACAGCCAGACGAAGAGACCCTGAGCAGGTGGAGGGGGTTGTCTAGAAGGGCCTCAAGTGCAGGAGCTGCTGTCCCTGTGGAGTTGGAGTCTGCCTTCTTCCTGGCACGTGGATATGTTTACCAACCCAGAAGTGCTCTAACATCCATGGTGTGGGGATCTTTGGAACCAAAATCTTGGGATTTTTGGAGGCCTTGTCATGTAGGCATGACAAGTTATGCCTATCATCTCCAGCCCCTTTCTGGAGAATAGGGACAGGATGGGGGGGGGGGATCACTGAAAATTTCAAGTTTCTAATCATCGCTTGGTCTTTCTGGTGATCAGCCCCCATCCAGAAGCCCACCAAGGCACCTCATTAGAACAAAGGACATTCCTATCACTCACGAAATTATGAACTCTTAGGAGCCCCACATCAGGAACGAGGGTCAAAGGCTAAATGTTAGAACAAAAGGTGCTCCTAACAGCCCAACTTACAAAGGTTTTAGGAGCTCTGTGTAAAAAACCAGGGGCAGAGACCAATGTATTTATTTCACACTTGGTTAAAAAAAAATGTATATGTTTGAGTTCCACATTTGGATCTGCAGTATGTACACCATTCTTATTGTCCAATGATCCAACTATAAAGATGGGGGTATTCATACCTGTCTTGTCTTCAAGTGTACTAATTAATCTTGTCTCTTATAGGTTCTATTTCTGATCTGTTTCGTAATATATTTTTGCCCCATCCCTCTCTTTCACTGTCATTACCTTCTTTAAAATGTGTACTCTCTGGCTGGAGAATTCAAAGCTCCCAGTGTGAGCACTGGGACAGCACCCAACATCCCTGGGTGTTTGATGGGGGATGCCTGTATGCTGGGGTCAAGAGGACACAGCATAGCTAGACGAGGGCTCAGATGCAGATTAGTGGGAGGGGATCCCTGGTTCAACTTTCCTAGAATTTCTGGGGTCACAGAGGAATTCTTTGTGATAACAGTTTCGATAGTCACTCAGCCCTGGTCCAGACTACTGTGAGGAATTAGCCACCAACGCCAGGAACTCCAGAAGGCTCCTGATAACCAAGGTGTGCCAGGACCCTCTCTAGGTACTTAGTGGTTCTGACTGTAGAGTCCAAATGCCTGGATAGTGGTGGCATTTAGAGTCAGAGTTCAGTGTCTTGAATTTCACGTCTTACTCTGTTTCCCACATTTTCCCACGTAGTTTTACGCGTTTTGAGAGTCACTTGCCACCCTTCACTCATTTTCTCCTCTAATTGGGATAATAATGCTGACTCTACTTTCATATGTGGGGGATCAAATGAAGACTTGTATGTGGAAGTGTTGTGAATGTCACAAAACCTCTGGGTTAGCGACATACTTACTCAAAGTGTGCCCTTGAGAGCAGCAAGGTTGTGATCAGGAGCTAGTTCAACCAGACTGAGTAGCCCTCAGGCTTCCTCTCTCTCTCTCACAAATGTAACTTCTCTTGTCTGCAGCCATCCCTTGAGCCTCTGGGAGAATGGCTGCAGGTGCAGATTCACCTCCCAGTACCTCCTCGGGACTTTACATAATGTCTCATGGTGTGCTGGGTGCCATGTCTGTTCTGACAACACACATCCATGGGTAGTCAGTCAGTCAGTGTATTAGTTATCTTTAGCTGCTATAACAAATTACAATGACTTGGTGGCTTAAAAACAACACAAGTTTATTATTTTATGGTTCTATAGATCGCAAGTCCTAAAATTAAGGTGTTGCCGGAGCTATGTTCCTTTCTGAAGGCTCACAGGGAGAGTTCATGTGCCTTCTCCAGCTTTCTGAGGCTGCTAGAATTCCCTAGTGCTCATCCCCTTCAAAGCCAGCAGTGGCAATGGAGTCTTTCTCACATTTCATTATTCCAACACTGACTATCCTGCATCCCCATTTTGACCCTTGCTATTATGTTGGTACCACCTGGATGATTCAGGCTCCTCTTCCAATTGTAAGGTCAGCTGATTAGCAACCTAACTTCCACCTGCAACTTTAATCCCCCCCCACCCCCAGTATATTCACAGCTTCCTGGGATTAGGGCTGAGACATTGTTGGAAGCAGTTATTCTGCTGACCACAGTCGTGCAATCGGTCATGGATTATTCAGCAGTTCAGAATTTTTACTATGTGCAGGAACACCGTGCTTTCACAAAGGGCTCAGCCATGTAGTTATAGAGAAAAAAACCATCTTCTATTGCAAACTCTTGCATTTAAGTAGATTGCTAAATTTGACGAACCTTTCTTTGATCTATTATCACTCAGTCCACATTTGTAGGACAATCTTTTCTCATTTTTATCATGACATACATCATTTTCCTAATGTATTGCTTTGCAGCGGGCACTTTCTGGATACTATTTAACATTTAACCTATCAGAGACAAAATGAAGCCATACCTTATTTCATTAATACCATATTAACTTATAACACTTTTTTAGGTTAGAAGATAATGTTGCAGTCACCCATCTGGCCTAATCGCACCCATGTCTGTAGATGAGTAAAATGGCCCCAAGAGTGTGTCACCTGCCTAGTTCATATGCTTCCTGGAGTCAGGCCAGAAACTCAGCCTTCTGCTCCCTGATCTGGCTCACTGTTGCAACTCTCACCTAAGGGAGAAAGCCGGATGCAGGAAGATGTAGCTCTGTTGCGAAAACTTCCTCATCTTATTGCAAATGCAATATGCATGAGGCAAAGGAAATCTCTTCCTTGTTTATTCTGTCATGGAACCAGAGAATCCCAATTTCTTCTTATAATTTCTAGAAGTGCTTTGAGCCCATTTTTCAAGGTAAAATTCATACAATGGAAAACATACAGTGTAATATATCATGCAGTCATACAGTGTAAAACAACATAAAATAAGCATTCTATGGAACGATCTAGTAGCATTTGGTACATTCCCAATGGTGGGAAACCACCACCTCTAACTTTCAAAACATTCTTACAGCCCAGAATAAAACTCCTTACCCATTAAGCAGTCACTCCCCCATGCCTGCCCCCTGTTCCAGTCCCTGGCAACTCCTAATCTTCTTCCTGTTTCTACAGATTTGCCCGCTCTGGACATCTCATATGAATGGAATCATAAACTACTTGTTCTTCCGCGTGTGTTTTCTGTCACCTAGCATAGTGTTTACCAAGTCCATCCGTGGTGCCACATGCGTCAGTGCTGCATTTCTTTTTACAGCTGAACAATATTCTGTTGCATGTATATATCATATTTGTGTATCCACTCACCGGTTGATGCGCATCTGGGGTATTTTGACCTTTTGGCTATTGCGAATAGTGCTGCTAATGAATATTTGTGGACAGGTATGTGTTGAGAGCTTGTTTTTACTTCTTTGGGGCAGATACCTAGGAGTAGATTTCTGGGTCATGTGGTAATTCTAGGTTTAACTTTTTGAGGAAGCTGAGCCCATTCTAGTGATAGATCCAAAACGGGCTTTTAAGGAGTGCCTGGGGGCTCAGTTGATTAAATATCCAACTCTTGATTTCAGCTCAGGTCCTGATCTCATGGTTTGTGGGATTAAGCCTTTCCTCCCACTCTTGCACTGACAGCGTGGAGCCTGATTTGTATTCTCTACCTCCCTGTCTCTCTGCCCCCCTCCCTCTCAAAATAAATAAATAAACTTAAAAAAAAAGTTTTCAAAATAGGCTTTTAAGAAACTCTCTCATGAGTCCCCATCTTAATTCCAAAGACTTAGGGGGTAGTAAGATGCCTTGAAAAATAAGCAGATACCAATCCTGCCATTGGGGAACTATGTCGTGACCTTGATTAAGTTTCTTAACTACACTCTGAGCCGCTGTTAAAGCTGAAGTAATAATACCCATCTCACTGGGTCAGTTGTGGGAATTCCAGGAAATAATGCATATGAAGGATACATTAATCCTATACTTCTATATAAGGATGCTAGTGCGTACGAATGTTTTTCAATTGACATATTTTCCCCACAGAATATCTATAGCTTTAATATGTGCCTGGCTAGTCATTGTAGGGTGGGTTAGCTTTAGAATTAAGTTTTCTTATCTCCCAAAGCCTTATATATCAAAATATGAATGAGTATCTTAAAAGGAAGAGCAAAAGATTGGAATGGCTTTCTGTAAAGGCTTGGTATATTTGATCATGCTGGAAGACTTCCAGAGTGGATCTTATTTGAACTCCCTGTAGCCCCTCAGAGCTTGTTTGAAGGTCTTATAGGGAAAGGCAGTCCTTACCATTTTTCTCATCTTACAACTTGCTGGACTTTGAGTGAATTTCAAAGAAACCTTGTGTGTTTTCATTTTGAAGTGTGTTCTTTCACCTGCATCCAGGACACCAGCTAGAGAAGAACTGGACCTAATGTTCACCGAGTAGGGAATTTCGCCAATTTGCAAGTAGCAGAAATTGGGGATAAGACCATTGAGGACAGCCTTGAAAGAGGTTGCATGCCCCCAGGGAGGGTTTGGAGAAGAATAAGGGCTTCAGGCGCTAGGGAGCCAGCCCTGAGGTGACCTGGGTGCCTAAGCTGGCCTCCCGCATTCCTTGAACTTCAAGTCAGTGCTTCCTCCTTGCAAAGTGCCTGGAGGGGGAGGTGCTGAGGTGAGCAAAGCGGGCACCTTCCCTGCCCCTGGAGGGTACATCACGTGGGAGAGACAGACCTCCATCCAGTGCCACAGCAGGAAGGTCAGGTTGAAAGTGTGAGCCACACACTGAGCTACAGGAGCATTTTACAGGGGGATTCCACCAGGGCTTGACCCGCCCGTTTTAGGTATTTGAGTGTGCAGTCTCTTAGGATTATTTAACAGACTGTAGTACCTCTGCCTCATCCAATGCCTTCCTTCGAGCCCACGGCCGGAATATGGCAGCTCCTGTGATCCTGAATGTTAACGCTCTCCTTTACTTAGAGGCAGCCCTGCACCTTTCATACAGGGCAGTTTCTTCTGCCTGGTTCCTAAAATAGATCATCCAACAGAGTTCCACTTGCACTGTGACCACAAGCACTGAGTGATTCGGAACAGTTGTTTGACCTCTCTCAACCCCAGTTTTCTTAACTTTAAATTGGGAGCAATAAACCCAAACTTCAAAGGCGCCCGGTGAGGAGGAAACGAGACGAGATGACTAAAATATTCAGCACGCTGGCTGGTGCATGGCCAGCGCTGAATACCGTGTGGAACTATCAACACCTCCGTCGTGGCCGCCACCGCGGCTAGAAGAGAGCCGGGGGTCCTCTTCCAGTGAGTTTTGACTGTGAGTGCTCTTAAAACTGGGGAAAGACACCTGAAGTTTGTGAATGACTTGAATCATATTTTAATGCATGTTATATTGCAAGTAGACTAATGACCTGCAAAATGAATTTCCCGTAGATGTAAATTTACATAGAAATGGAAAGAGCTTTTTAGAGAACATTTTTCTAAAGTCAAAGACATTCTATTATGTTCGATTTTTAAATGTATATCTTCATGTTAGCCCATCACGTAAATCATTATACATGTGGATTTTGCAGGACATAAATTTGTACGATTTTACTATATCCGTAATCCTTAGTAAGGTCAAATTTGGAAAACTTTTATTCGTAGACCTTGGAAAAACTTCCACTTTAATCACTGAGTAGAAGTTTGATAAGTGGCTTTTTTTTTTTTTTTTTGGTGGGGGGGGGTTGTCAAGGGGAAAAATCAGTGTTGTTGCCAGTGGCTCTTTACCTTTGACCTTGATGACGCCTGGTAAATTGCAAGCATGTTCTTGAACTGCCACCAGCTGCATTTGAGTCCAGTTCGTGGGTGTGATTGGAAGACTGCCTGTCCCCTCGTTTGCTCACCTGCTACTGTGTTTACACTGCCATTGACTCCTCACTGTTTTATTTGACTACCAAATGGGTCATCTCATCTTCCTGCCTGTTAACTTTGCTTAAAAAACAAATCTAACATTGAATTCAGGGCTGAGAAGACGGTGAGAAACTGACTGCTCAGAAGAATTAATTCGCTCATGTTTTTGTAACAGCTTGAAAATCAGCACACTTAAAGTTTCATGCTGCATGCAAATCACTTTTCCTGGGTGTGAGGGTATTTCTGAGTCCCCGAAGAATGAGGAGGTGTTGTACAGCTTACCTACTTGAAAAATCAATTGCCAGCCTCGTTTGCAAAAGTTATTTTGGCCATTAGATCCTGCAGTTTATTCTGAATTTGAATTGCTGAATTTCTTTCATTGATTTAAAAAAGCATTTATTGAACCCTTACTGTGTGCCAAGCACGTGGCTAAGTACCCACCTTACCAGGTTGAATGAGTCTGATTTAGTCACTCTTGCAGAGGTTTCAAACAGCCCCTGGAGGAAACAAATGATTAAAAATACTTCCAAAAATTATCATAGGTGCTCTTAGAGGTAAAGTGCAAGACAGCCAAACGGACAGGCAGGGCCATGAGTTCATATTTGGGGCTCAGTAAGGCCTTCCCAGAATGGGTGGGGTTTAAGCTGAGGTCTGAGAACACAAATGTGTATATACATACTGGTAAGTATGTTTTGGATGCTGACCTTTCCCAGGTGATCTTCTAAGCTGCTGACCTCAAGCATCTCACTGCAACCTTACAACATCCCATGAGACTATTCCTTTTCCCATTTTAGAAATGACAGTTAACTAACCTACCCACTCCCTCCCTCCTTCCCCGATCCCATAACTAGTAAGTGACAGAGCCTGGATTCAAAACCAGACACAGAATCAATTGCAAGTTCAGGTAAGGGAAGAACAGAGATGGAAAAAGAGTAAGGGAGTTGCATTCATGAGGGAACAGAGGCGAGCAAGGGAGTGTGCTCATGAAGCAGCTGACAGTTTGGTGCATCACAGCATAAAGTGCAGAGGTAGTGGGCAGCCCGAGAAAGCTGAAGCTGGATGGGCCACATCAGGAAAAGGCCTTGCAAGTTGTATCAAGAATTTTCATGAACTGATTTGATGACTGTCTGGTCGTTCGGTACAGAGTGTCCTTTCTCTTAGACGATAACTGACTTAACTGGGATAAAGGGTCGTGATAGCTGCAACTTACTCTCAAACAGCACAGCAAACCTATGACGACAACAATTATATATATACATACATATATGTGTGTATATGCATATGTATACATATATATAATTGATAAGTATATTCATAATATATATATAAGATCATGCTAGCTCATGTTTGGTAGGGATTTCATTAAATCAGTAAATTCCTTTGTGTATGGACATTTCAGCAATCTTCTTCCAATCCATAAGCATGGAATATCTTTCCATTTATTTCTTTCATTAATGCCTTATTTTTAATATACAGGACTTTCACCTCCTTAGTTAAATTTATATCTAGGTATTTTAGGGGCACCTGGGTGGCTCAGTCAGTTAAGGGTCCAACTCTTGATTTTAACTCAGGTCATGATCTCACGGTTTGTAAGTTCGAGCCCCACATCAGGATCCATGCTGACAGCGTGGATCCTGCTTAGGACGCCGTCTCTCCCCATCCCCCCACTCACTCACTGTCTCCCACAATAAATAAATAAACTTCTAAAAAAATTTATACCTAGGTATTGTATTATTTTTGACTATAATGAGATTGTAAATGGAATTGTTTTTCTTAATTTGTCTTTCTTACAGTTTATATTAGTGTATAGAAATGCAACAGATTTTTGTGTATCAATTTTGTATCCTATAGCTTTACTGAATTTACTGGCCCTAGTGGTTTGTTGATGGACTCTTTAGGGTTTTCTATACATAATATTGTGTCATCTGCAAATAGAGATAGCTTTGCTTCTTCCTTTCCAATTTGGATGCCTTTTATTATAATATTAGAATAATTTATAAAATTTATTAATATTTATAATATAATATTTTTATTATTTTATTTTATTATATATTTATTATTTATTATTATTTTCTATTATTTTTTTGGCAAGGACTTCCAATACTATGTTGAATAAAAGTAGACTTTTCTTGCTCCTGATCTTAGAGGAAAAGCTTTTAGCTTTTTACCATTGAGTATGTTAGCTGTGGGCTTGTGATATATGGCCTTTATTATGTTGAGGTACATTCCCTGTATACCTGCTTTATTGAGAGCCAAAATTAAGGGTTGGGTGCTTAACCAACTGAGCCACCCAGGCTCCCTGAGAGTTTTTATCATAAATGGATGTTGAAACTTGTCAAATGTTTTTTCCTCATCTTTTGAGATGGTCATATGATTTTTATCCTTTATTTTGTTAATGTGGCGTATCACATTGATTTGTGGATGTCGAGACATCCTTACATGCTGGAGTAAATTCCACTTGATCATGGCATGTGATTCTTTGAATGCATTGCGCATTTGATTTGCTAATATTTTGTTGAGGATTTTTACCTCTGTGTCAGAAATATTAGTATGTAATTTTCTTTTTTGTGGTATCCGTGTCTGGTTTTGGTATCAAGGTAATAATGGTGTAATAAAATGAGTTTGGAAGAATTCCCTCCTTTTGTATTTTTTAGAAGAGTTTGAGAGGCATTGGTATTAATTCTTTTTTGAATTTTTGGTAGAATTCACCAGTGGTGTCGTCTAGGCCTGGAGTTTGGGAGGTTTTTGATTTCTGAGTCAGTCTCTTCACTAGTAATCAGTCTGTTCAGATTTCCTATTTCATCATGATTCGAACTTGGAAGGTTTTATGCTCCTGGGAATTTATCCATTTCTTCTAGATTGTCCAATTTTTTGGCCTATAAATGTTCATAGTAGTCTCTTATGATCTTTGTATTTCTGTAGTATGATTTATAATATCTTGTCCTTCATTTCCAATTATTTATTTGAATTTTCTTTTTTTATTGTGAGTCTAGCTAAAGGCTTATGAATTTTGTTTAACTTTTCAAAGAACTAGTTGTATTTTTTAATAGATCTCTATTGTCTTCTTAGCTTCTGGTTCGTTTATTTCCGGTCTCGCCTTCGTTATTTTCTTCTTTCTACTAACTCTGGGTTTTATTTGTTCTTTTTCTAGTTCCTTGAAGTGTAAAATTGGTTGCAAAATTGACAGGTTAGTTAGAAAGCAGATATGATCAATTTGATAACAAGTGGTTACTGAGTGAAGGACATATGTTTCATAGTATTATTTTTATAATTTTTCTGTAAGTTTGTAACTTTTTCCTAATAAAAACTAAAAGAGGGATGAGGTAGAGAAGGAAGAGGGGAAGAGGAGAAGAAGAATTTACTTCATACAAATGTTTGGAGTTCCAGTGAAAGGGTAAGCTAAGGAGTGATGTGATGAACTGTGCATGGTAGGTGGGCTGATAAAATCAGGAACAGGGAGGCTAATTGGGACTGGCTTGAATGGTTTAGGCAGGCAGAGAGAGTGGGGGAGACGAAGACCTAACATCCATAGGTGGCTGCAGTAGGACATAATGTGATGCACACTAGAGTCATGGTTCTGTTTAAACTTTAAGTGTTAAATATAATCATAATTAGAGTAAGAGCATCCATTTTTTATTACAGTTAATTGAGCCTTGTTTGCTATAAAACCCAACGTGTGTTAAATTAGGGCTAAAACTACAAAACCCAAAACTATCCAGAACCTTCTCTGTTCGTATTATCTAACACTGGCCTCTTTATTCTTAACCTTCTTTGTAATCATTGCCTCTCTTTCCAGAATTAAGATGTTATCCTACATTACACAGTATCTAATCATGTGTAATGCATACTCTAGAACTTTTGTATGTCAGCCTACAATGCTGACACGTTCGTTCATTTTATTCAGTAATTACTTCGTGTACCTGTGCTGCCTCTCCATAAGTTATGGAATTCTGGTTTAGGACCTAGAAAATGAGGTCAGTCTCCATGTATGTATGGACATAGGGGCACACACGTGCTCATGCACACACACGCATAGCTGCATTTGCCCCTATCCCTGACAAATTACCATGAGAAAAAGAGAAGTAAACCAGTGTGTGCCTGTGACATCAGAAATGATGGACATTGTTTTGTGTGCCATGGCAAAATAGCAGAGTAATATCTAGCTCAGACTGTGAGGAAGGTGGCTGGAAGTGGGGCACATAAAGGGGTTAGGAAAAGCTTTTTAAAAGGTGCACCTAGGTGGCTCAGTTGGTTAAATGCCTGACTCTTGATTTTGGCTCATGTCTGGATTTCATGGACCAAGCCCTGCAGCGGGCTCTGTGCTGGCAGCATGGAGAATGCTTGGGATTCTCTCCCCACCCCCACCCCCACCCCCGCCTCTTTCCTGCTTACCTGCACTCTCTCTCTCTTTCTCTCGCTCTCAAAATAAATAAGCATTTTAAAAACATAGATTTAATGTGACATTTATTTTTTTTTAACACTTATTTTTGAGAGACAGAGAGATAGAGCATGAGGTGGGAGGGGCAGAGAGAGAGGGAGACACAGAAGCCAAAGCAGGCTCCAGGCTCTGAGCTGTCAGCATAGAGCCCCATGCAGGGCTTAAACCCACGAACCGTGAGATCATGACCTGAGCCGAAGTCAGATGCATAACCGATTGAGCCATCCAGACACCCCGTTTAACGTGAATTTTAAAGGACAAGCAGGGAATATGTAGAAAAAAGACAGAAAAGCAAGGGTTCAGAGACAGTTAACATTCCACCAGATGGTCCTGCATATGACAACAGAGAGGCTTATTAGAGACTCTTTGTCTGAATCTTGAGTGGCAAAAAAATGTTAATAAAGTATTCCTTGCCTTATTGTAGGTAACTATTAATTTTCTGGTCTTTTTAAACATAATAAAAATTAGATATGGGATTTCTTATTATTTATGAGAAATTCAGTCAATGATTCTCTGATTCAACCGATTGAGGCTGACATCTGTCTTGTAGCATCCTGGAGAATCCAGTTTCCCTTGGTAATTGAAATGCCGTTCAACAAGAAATGTTGCAAAGGGCCTTCTGTGTGTTTTCATGTCAGCTGTCAGTCTATTATATGCTACCGGTGTTCTTACTAAGAATTAAGAGTGGATCAGAGGATGATGTTTCATAAAGTTGCATCAAGGGACTATCTAGCAGAATCAATAAACGCCACCACCTCATAGCTGTAGGACGTACTTGTGATGATTTCCCTCAACGGGTGAAGCAAATCATTTTGGTAATTAAAAGCCCATGCTACCACCCTTGCTACAGAGGAAAAGAATCTGATCTCTCAACTCTTTCCTCTGTGTCACTGTCGTTACTTACAAAGCCGTTGAAATGCCAACATGATTCTTTAATCATGTTGTCTGGTTCCCTGGAAAATCTCCCTGACACTTTTTGCCATGAGCATTTTCCCTGTGCAGTCATTGAATGGCTTAATACGTACTGCAGACCGGTCCACCAAGGGTCTGGCTACCCATTTAAGTAAACAAGCCCACCACCTGAGGCATTTGGTAAGACCTCTCAGTGGTTTGGGAACTTGAATGTGCATAGTGGTCTGATCAGGTAAAGGAATACCTGAAACCTTTCTGCATATACGCAAGCTGTATTAGTTTTCTGAAAGAAGTCTCAGGATACCCTCTCTAGGAGAAGCATAATGCTATTAGTAGGTACTTACGGCATACTTATTGACTTATTTTTAAAGTCAACTTTTAAAGCTTGTGAAAGTGTCCAAGCGCTCACACATCTTAAGTTTATGCCTTGATGAATTTTGATAGCTTCATTGGTGTATAATTTACATATCATGAAAATTGCCCAGGGTAAGTACATGGTTTGATAGTAAATATATGCCCATGTTTATCCACCATCACAGTCCAGTGTTAGAATGCCTCTGTCATCCTATTTTTTTCTCCTACACATTTGAGACATCCTTACTCCCACCGCCAAACCCAGGCAGTCACTGATGTATTCTCCATTTATAGTTTGCCGTTTCTAGAAATTTCATATAAATGGATTCATATAATACAATCTTTCATCTACCTTATTCCCCTCAGCAGAATTATTTTGAGATTTTTTTCAGAGTTTTTGTATGGGTCTGTCTTCTTGATGAACAAAATCCCATTGAATGGATATATCTAGTTTGTCTGCTCACCAGTCGATGAACATTTGTATGTATTTCGAGTTGAGATTATTTGAGTTGAGCCATGAACATTGGTATACAAGTCTCCATGTGGACACATGCTTTCATTTTTCTCAACTAAATATGTAGAAGAGGAATCACTGGATCCTATGATAATATGTGTATCATTTAAAAATATTACATAGGGGTGCCTGGGTGGCTCAGTCGGTTGGGCGTCCGACTTCGGCTCAGGTCGTGATCTCATGGTTTGTGAGTTCGAGCCCCACATCGGGCTCTGTGCTGACAGCTCAGAGCCTGGAGCCTGCTTCGGATTCTGTGTCTCCCTCTCTCTCTCTTGGCCCCTCCCCTGCTCATGCTCTGCCTCTCTCGCCTTTAAAAATAAACACTCAAAAATTTAAAAAAAATATATTACATAAATGTTTTCAGTGTGGCTGTAATATTTTATATCCCACCATCAAAAGAAAGGAGGTCCAGTTTTCTTCACATATTCACCAACCCCTGGTATTGTCAATCTTTCTCATTATAGCCATTCTAGGGGGTGTGAAGTGGGCTATTCTTGTGGTTTTAATTACATTTCTCTGAGTACTAGTCATATTAAGCATCTTTTTTCTTGTTTTTTTCAAATTTTTATTTAAATTCTAGTTAGTTAACATTTAGTGTAATATTGGTTTCAGGAGTAAAACCCAGTGATTCATCACTTACATATGACACCAGTGCTCATCATAACAAATGCCCTTCTTAATGCCCATCACCCATCTAACCCATTTCCTACCCAACTCTCTCCATCAACTCTCAGTTTGTTCCCTATCATTAAGAGTCTCTTATGGTTTGCCTCCCTCTCTCTTTTTCCCCTTCCCCTATCTTCATCTGTTTTGTTTCTTAGATTTTACATATGATTGAAATCATATGGTATTTGTCTTTCTCTCACTGACTTATTTCCTTTAGCAGAATACACTCTACCTCCATCCATGTTGTTGTAAATGGCAAGATTTTATTCTTTTGATGGCTGGTAATATTCCATTGTATATATACCACTTCTTTATCCTTTATTCAGCTGATGGGCATTTGGGTTCTTTCCACAGTTTGGCTATTATTCATAATGCTGCTATAAACATTGGGGTGCATGAGCCCTATATATTCAGTATTTTTGTATCCTTTGTGTAAATACAATTTATTCAAAGTAGTGCAATTTCTGGGTCATAGGGTAGTTCTATTTTTAACTTTTTGAGGAACTTCCCATACTGTTTTCCAGAGGGGCTGCACCAGTTTGTATTCTCACCAACATTGTAGGAGTGTTCCCCTTTCTCCACATCCTGCCAACATCTGTTCTTTCTTGTGTTGTTAATTTTAGCCATTCTGACAGGTATGAGGTGGTATCTCATTATAGTTTTGGTTTGTATTTCCCAAATGATGATGAGTGATGTTGAATATCTTTTCGTGTGTATAGGCCATCTGGATGTCTTCTCTGGAAATAGGTGTATTCATGTCTTCTGCCCATTTCTTAACTGGGTTATTTGTTTTGTTTTGGGAGGGGTTGAGTTTGGTAAGTTCTTCACTGATTTTGGATAACCCTTTATCCAATATGTCATTTGCAAATACCTTCTTGTGTAGACTGCCTTTAGTTTTGTTGATGATTTCCTTCACGGTGCAGAAGCTTTTTATCTTGATGAAGTCCCACTAGTTCATTTTTGCTTGTGTTTCCTTTGCCTCCAGATCTGTGTCTAATAACAAGTTGCTCTGGCTGAAGTCAAAGAGGTTGCTGTCTCTGTTGTTTCACAGGTCTTTCACCCATTTTGAATTTATTTTTGTGTACAGTGTAAGAAACTAGTCCAGTTTCATTCTTCTGCATGTTGCTGTCCAGTTTTCCCAACACCTTTGTTGAAGAGACTTTCCTCTTTCATGCTTTGTTGAAGATTAGTTAACCATATTATTGTGTGTCCATTTCTGGGTTTTCAATTCTGTCCCATTGATCTATGTATCTTTGTGCCAGTACCATACTGTCTTGATGACTACAACTTTGTAATATAGCTTGAAATCCAGAATCGTGATGCCTCCATCTTTGTTTTCTTTTTCAAGATTGTTTTGGCTACTTGGAGTCTTTTGTGATTCCATATACATTTTAGGATTGTTTGTTCTGGTTCTGTGAAATGCTGGTGATATTTTTATAGGGATTGCATTAAATGTGTAGATTGCTTTGGTTAGTATAGACATTTTAACAATGTTTCGTTTTCCCATTTCTTTGTGTCATCTTTAATTTCTTTCATAAGTCTTGTATAGTTTTCAGAGAAAGATCTTTCACCTCTTTCATTAGGCTTATTCCTAGATATGGTTTTTGGTGCAATTGTAATTGGGATTGATCACTTGATTTCTCTTTCTGCTGCTTCATTATTGGTGTATAGAAATGCAGCTGAATTTTGTACATTGATTTTTTTATCCTGCAACTTTGCTGAATTCATGTATCAGTTCTAGCAATTTTTTGGTGGAATCTTTTGGGTTTCCTAACAGAATGTGCCATCTGCAAATACTGAAAGTTTGACTTCTTCCTTGCTGATTTAGATGCCTTTTATTTCTTTTTGTTGTCTGAGTGCTGAGGCTGGAATATCCAGTACTATGTTAAATAACAATGGTGAGAGTAGATATCCCTGTCTCATTCCTGACCATAGAAGAAGAGCTCTCAGTTATTCTCTATTGAAGATGATATTAAGTGTTTATCTTTTGTATATGGCCTTTATAAATTTGAGGTATGTTTACTCTATCCCTGCTTTATTGAGTGTTTTTATCAAGAGTGGATACTGTATTTTATCAAATGCTTTTTCTGCATTTATTGAGGGAACCATTGGTTCTTATCCCTTTTTTTTTATTATTATTAATGTGCTGTATCACGTTGATTGATTTGCAAATATTGACCCACGCCTACAGCCCAGGAATAAATCCCGCTTGATCATGGTGAATAATTCTTTTAATGTACTGTTGGGTTTGATTCACTAGTATCTTGTTGAGAATTTTTGCATCCATGTTCATCAGGGATATTGGCCTATAATTCTCCTTTTTAGTGAGGTATTTGGTTTTAGAATCAAGGTAATGCTGGACTTGTAGAATGAGTTTGGACGTTTTCCTTCCATTTCTATATTTTGGAACAGCTTGAAAAGAATAGGTTTTGACTCTGCTTTAAATGTCTGGTAGAATTCCCTGGGAAGCCATCTGGCCCTGGGTTTTTTTTGTTGGGAGATTTGGATTACTGATTCAATTTCTTTACTGGTTAGGGTCTGTTCAAATTTTTTATGTCTTCCTGTTTCAGTTTTAGTTTGTATGTTTCTAGGAATTTGTCCATTTCTTCCAGATTGCCCAATTTATTGGCATATAATTTTTCATAATATTCTTATAATTGTTCGTATTTCTGTGGTGTTGATTGTGATCTCTTTCATTTGTGATTTTATGTATATGGGTCTTTTCTCTATTGTTTTTGATAAGTCTGGCTAGGAGGTTAATATTTTTTTTTTATTCTTCCAAAGAACCATCTCTTGGTTTTGTTGATCTGTCCTACTGTTTGTTTGTTTATTTCAATATCATTTGTTTTTCTGCCCTAATCTTTAGTATTTCCCTTCTTCTGCTGGCTCTAGGCTATTTTATTTTTATTTATTTTTATTTTTATTTTTATTGTCTTTATTTATTTTTGTCGTTGTTCTTTTTTAGCTCCTTCAAGTGTAAGGTTAGGTTGTGGAACCTTTTCTTGTTTCTTGATGTAGGCCTGTATTGCTGTATACATCACTCTTATGACTGAATTTACTGCATCCCAAAGGTTCTGAACTGTCATGGGTTCATTTTCATTTGCTTCCATGTATTTTTTTTATTTCTTCTTTAACTTACTGGTTGACCCATTCAGTCTTTAGTAGCATATTGTTTAATTTCCATGTATTTGTGTTCTTTCCATTTTTTTTTCTTGTGGTTGACATCAGTTTCATGGTGTTATCGTCAGAAAATATGCATGGTATGATCCCAGTCTCTTTATACTTTTGAAGCCTGATTTGTGACCTGGTGTGTGATCAATTCTAGAAACTATTCCACATGTACTTAGCAAAAATGTGTATTCTGCTGCTTTAGGATGAAATGTTCTGAATATATCTGTTAAGTCCATCTGGTCCAGTGTGTCATTAAAAGCCATTGTTTCTTTGTTGAATTCTGCAATTTTCTGTCAATTGTTGTAAGTAGGGTGTTAAAGTCCCCTATTACTGTAAGTAGGGTGCTAAAGTCCCCTATTATTATTATATTATTATCAATGAGTTTCTTTATGTTTGTTGTTAACTGATTTATATACTTGGGTTCTTTCATGTTGGGGCATAAATATTTACAATTGTTAGATCTTCTTGTTGGGTAAGCTTTTTTATTGTGATATGATGCTCATCTGCATCTCTTGTTACAGTCTTTGGTTTAAAATCTAGTTTGTCTGATATAAGTATGGCTACTCTGGCTTTCTTTTGATGTCCATTAGTGTGCTAGATGGTTCTCCATCCCCTCGCTTTCAATCTGGAGATGTCTTTAGTTCTACAAATGAGTCTCTTGTAGGCAGCATATAGATGGGTCTTGGTTTTTTTTTTAATCTATTCTGATACCCTATGTCTTTTGATTGGAGCATTTAGTCCATTTACATTCAGCATAATTACTGATAAATATGTATTTAGTGCCATTTTCTTACTTGTTGTTTCTGGATTTTCTCTGTTCCTTTCTAGTCTTTGTCATTTTGGTCTTTCCTTCCCACACAAAGAGTTCCCTTTAATATTTCTTGCAGGGCTATTTTAATGGCCATGAACTCCTTTAGTTTTTGTTTGTGTGGGGAACTCTTTATGTCTCCTTCTATTCTGAATGGCAGCCTTTCTGGATAAAGTACTCTTGGCTGTATATTTTTCCCAATCAGCACGTTGAACGTATCCTGCCCTCCCTTCTGGCCTGACAGGTTTCTGTGGATAGGCTTGCTGTGAACCTGACTTGTCTTGCCTTGTAGGTTAGGGATTTCTTTTCCCTTGCTGCTTTCAAGGTTCTTTCATTATTTCTGTATTTTGTAAATTTTAATATGGTATGTTTTGGTGTTGGCCAGTTTTGTTGATTTTGAAGGGAGTTCCCTTTGCTTCTGCATTTGGATGTCTGTTTCTTTCTCAAGATTAGGGAAGTTTTCAGCTATAATTTATTCAAATAAACCTTTGCCGCCCCTTCCCTCTCTTCTTCTTCTGGGACTCCTATGATAAGAATGTTATTACACTTTATGGAGTCACTCAGTGTCTTAAGTTTACACTCATGATCGAATTTTTTCTCTCTTCTTTTCAGCTTCATTATTTTCCATCATTTTGTCTTCTGTACCACTTATACATTCCTCAGCTTTTTCCATCCTTATGGTCATTATATCCAGTTGGTTTTGCACCTTTGTTATAGCATTTTTTAAATTTCAGCCTGACTGGTTTTTAGATCTTTTATCTCAGTGCTAAGGGTCTCTCTGGCTTCTTCTGTGCTTTTCTCAAGATGAGCTAGTATCCTTATGATTGTTACATTCTGGTTCAGGCATATTAGTTATATCTCTTTTGATTAGCTCTCTATGAACTCTTCTTGTTCTTTCTTTTGGGATGAATTCTTTACTTTTGGAATTTTATCTAGGACTCTGTCTTCTGTGTTTGTTTGGAACTGGTCCTGTTTCCACTAGATCTGAAGCTTTGTAGCACTGTATGATCAGTAGATTTGGTGCATGTGGGAGGTTGTGCTGGTCCTCTTGAAGAGGGTTCTGCTGCTCATCTGGCTCTCAATCACATTTTCCCTAGTTAAAAAGACACCTAGAGAGAACAGGGGGTTGGGGCTTGGTCTAAGTGACTTAAGCCTCCACTGCATGCATTGTGCCACTCACTGAAGTGCGTCAGTGCTGATGGGAGGAGTGAAAAATGGTGTGGGCCTGCTTTCTTCCCTGGAGAGTGGAGTTCACATCTGCTGATGTTCAGGAAGTCCTCAGAGAAGAGGAAACAATATCTCCCCTTATGTGTGTCTGGCTTCCATCAGATCCCTGTCTTCACCTTGTGTCTGAGCCATCTGCCCACCTGGTGGCACAGTGCTCCTGTGTTTTATCTCAGGCAAGAATCTTTTCTCCCCCACATCCCATCTCTGCACCTTCTATGTTATGGCCTCTCTTTTCCCTGTAGTTGTGCAGTTTGTTCTTTCAGTCCTCAGATTGATTTCCTGAGTGTTCAGAATGATTTGTTTAATAGCTGTGTTCAAGGGATGAGGGGAACATAGGGTCCCCCACTCCTCTGCCATCTTACCTACTCCAAGCATCTTTTTCATGTGCTTATTAACCAGTCCCATATCTTGTTTGGTGAAATGTCTACTCAAATTTTTTACTTAATTATGGCATTTTATTAGTCATACCATGCATTGGAATGTTTCTTGTGTACATAGAAGTTAGAATGCCCTTCCTTAGAAGTACAAGAACTTACCTACTGAATCTTAAAGCATTTTATTGGATACAAAGATAACATACCATGGTCATGTCACCTAAGAAATATTTGTATAAAAGGCAATATTTTCCATAGCTAATGAGATTCTAACTTCTAGATTCAAAACCATTATTATTCTCCCATTTGGTACTTTTTTAATTGTATATAATTATTTATAATTCATAGGTAAAAAAGCATAAAAGCTGTCTGTCTCACAAGGGGTTGAACTGGATCCCCCTACAACTTTTCCATGAGTGACTACTCATTGTTAATTATGATTAAAACAATAACTCTCTAGCAAAGCTTAGTAACTCAGATTAATCAGCGGCTTTCAGGCAAGCACTTCCTGGGATCCCTAGAGTTTTCATCAGCAAATTGTAGTAATGACGCTGCTTTGCACGCTGCTACTGTTTCAGCGGTAAATATGTGAATTTATTACCCATGAGCCCAGGTTGTGATGTACTGTTGTTTTCCTTTATTCTTTATTATGTTAGGAATCCTACACAGCAGGGGGCTGGTATCCACTACAGGGTCACCTTGGGACTTCTAATATGGAAATCTAAATGAATTCTTTGTTGCTATAAATTACAAACAGAACAACAGCAGCCTGCTTCCACACTTATAAATATGTATGCCCTCCCCACCAATGAAATTATGGTGAAGGATAGATCAAAGTGAATTAGCACCTGTCAAGGAAATTTGATAGGTCATTCTGCACTGTAATTTTATTCCCTTTTCTTCCAAGTGTGACATAACAGCCCAACCCTGCACTGAGCTCTCCTTCACCCATTGTGGTTAACAACAGTTCAAATGTGGAAATGAATCACCTGGTATATTACTTCTGTGCAGCAGGAGGCAAATTGAAAAACTAAATTTTTACAATCAAAATGAGTTTGACTGTATTTGGACTTGAATATTGCTTAGTATTTGTGGCTACTGTAGTATCATGCCATTGTGTACCTAAACATTGTAAAATCAGCTGTCTATAAATCTCTTAGGTTTTCATTAAAAGCTTCCAAAACCAGCAGTCCTAGCGATCTATCCACTTGACCATGTAGTTTTCCTGACCTCATTAACCATAAAAAGTCTACCATCACCATAATCTATTGTTTCTCTGCATGAAAATACTAAGAAATCATCAAATAAAATCTCATTATTACCACAAATATTAATCCCAAAATGCTTTTGAAAATGTTATGGAATTTTCTTTAAAGGGAGAATCCCAAACATGTGACATGAATTTGAATTAGAAATGGAAAAATTAAAGATCTACATGGTCTATGTTTATAAGATTCTTATAATTCAGCAAAGAAAGATAAGGAAAGGGGCCTTCTGGCAGGTGAGTCATAAAGCTTAAAATGAAGGAGGTTTGGGTTGGGTTGAGGAGTTGGGTTTTCCTATCTTACAAATAGTCCCATATTCTTGATCTTTTCATGACTTTTCTCTCACTCTCTCATTTCTCTATAATCTTGCCAGAGTACCTTTTGGCTCTATAAACTGAAACACCAAAACAGACCTTAATTTTCTTATTTAAAAAAATCTTAAATCTTTATATCCAAATGTTAGTGTCCTCAATAGCTCTGCCACTTGGTTGTGCAGGGTCCCAACTAGGTATTTCTTCCCCTTCCCCCCTGACTTTTTTCCTTTTTGCTTTGTAAACAATTAGGGCTAATGCTTTTTTGGGTTTTTTTGTTTGTTTTTAGTAAAAGAAAAAAAATATATATATATATATGTATCTCCTTTGCCAGTTGTTATGTTTAAAATCAATGATATCTATGGTTGTTTAGTCATAACTCGGGCCTCACATTCATGATCATCCCTCTGATTTGCACCGAGGGTTCATGCTCACTCGTTCGAGAAAATGGTAACTCTCTCTCTCTCTCTCTCTCTCTCTCTCTCTCTCTCTCGTATGTATTCATATTTTTGAATTACAATACTGTGTCTGTTTGGACATTTCCCAGTTATTTATTTACATATCCCAGAACATTTTCCAAATGAGAATGCTAAATGAAACTATCACACGAAGTTTGCATGTGCACTACCCTGCTAAGAACCACTAACTGATTGGCATGCCTGTTTGACACACAGCATGGTATAGGTAATGAAAATGTTCCGGTTCCACAAGATTTTCAAGGTCTGCTTGCCTCCAACCATGTTTTAGATTTGGTCTGTCACACACGCATAACAGAGATCAATCAGTCCTCACGTTTACAAGGGATGATGACACAAAAGATATTAAGAAACCTTAACACTGTGACATAAAGGCTTGTGATTTTTTATAAGAAAACTAAAAATCTATTTTGGTTTTTAAGCCCTAAAAAAACATTTCAGAATAAGTGTATGTAAGTGAAGCTTGTGAGCGAATATGATTCTGTTTGAACAGCAAATAATAAGATGTTGTTCCACAAAACACCTGTCAGATTGAGGAAAATTAATCTATAAAGGTTAAAAGATTAAAATGGCATCACTGTCAGGGATCCCTGTCCATTTCCTCCCATCTGAATTCAGAGTCTGGGCTAAGAATGTGGAGGGTTCCTTAGGGGCTCCTTAGAGGACTCACTGCTCTTCACACAGCTTTATTACTGGTAAGATTGGAAGGGAAAGAAAAGAACCCTTCTCCTACTTGTTAGTGGATATTTTGGCTGCTCATATGCATGAGTCAAGGCATCAGGAGCCAGTGTGGCAACTGCAATTTTCTAGTCTCTCAGTGAACTCCACACGCCTTCCCAATCCTCCTGATGACTCACCAACCCAGGAGAGAGGGACAGTGTGTGCATAATGTCACCAGTACAACTCGGTATACATCTATGAGCCCAAAGTAAAGATGAAGATTATCAGTGCTCCTGTGTTCTATGCCTTGGGGAACGGTGAAGCTTTTGACACAAAGGCCTTTGGAGCATTTCATTATTTTTCTTTTCTTTTAATAAAAATTTCATGTTAACAACTAACGTGTATAGACAGGTATAGAGTGAAAAGGAAGTCTCTATTCCCACTCCATGCCATGCTGTCCAACATCAGTACTCCCAATCCCCAGACCTAATCACCATTAATAGTCTCTTGTGTCTACTTAGAAATGTTACATAAGTATATCTGTATATAAATATGTAATATGTGTGTGCTTATATTTTTTTCATAAAGGATCACAAATAGAATCCCACAGTACATTCTGATCTACAACTTGATTTTTTTTCACTTTACCAACGTCTAGATATCCTGTTAGATCCATATGTACAGTTCTGCCTTATTCTTGTAAGTAGCTACATAGTATTGCATTGCATAGATTTGCTGCTTTTTTTTCAATGAAATTCTAATAGATAGATGTGTCAAACTCCCCAACATTTAAGATATTACAAATCATGAACATCTTGACTATACTATACTATGCTATGATATACTATATAGTATATATACTATAGACTGAGTAGCTTGAACAACAAAAATTTATTTTATTGCAGTTCTAGAGGGTGGGGAGTCCAAGATCCATGTTACCAGCAGACTCAATTCCTGGTGAGAGCCCTCTAAGTGATTCCTTGCAGATGGCTGCCTCTCTCTGTGTCCTCACCTGGAGGAGAAAGAATTCTCTGGTCTCTCATAAGGGCACTAGACCCATCATGGGGAACCCACCCTCATGACCTCATCTAAACCTGACTACCTCTCAAAGTCTCTACATCTAAATACCAAATCACATTGAGGGTTCAGGTTTCAACACATGAATTTATGGGGGACACAACATTCAGTTCATAGTATTTTACATATCTTTGTATCCTCGAGTAAATATTTATATAAAATATCTTGTTAGTAATTTTATTAGTGGGTCAAATAATATATACATTGTATTTTTTCATAAACTGACAAATTGCTCCCAAACAGTAGTACATGAGAGTGTAGTAGTCCCACATTATCTCCATTCTGTTTATTGCTAAGTTTTAGCTTATTTATGCTAAGCTTTTAAATATGTTGCAATCCAATAGGCGAATAATGGAATCTCATTCCATTTTTTAAAAAAAATTAAGATTGAGCTTGATATTCAAAGGATTATTGATACCACCTGTATTTTGGTCCTTTGAATTACTTCTTAAATAATTTTGTTTATTTTTGTATAGAGTTGTCTTTTTTTCTTACTGATTTGTAAGATCTTTTTTGCTTATATAAGAAACTAGTTTCTTGTGATGTGTATTGCTTATACTTTTCCCAGTTTGTTGACTAATCGAAGGTTCCAGTTATTGTTTCATAACAAATTATCCTATGTCTTTAAAAAAAAATATTCTCAAAATTCTGAGACAGAGCATAGAAGGGGGACAGCGTGACTCTGAGTGACACCTGCTGGCCTATAATGTTTCATATGGCTTCCTGATTATAGCTAGGATGGCTGGTTGCTGGCTGGAATAGCTTGACCATTGTCACAGTTCTGGGGCTTTGGTTCTCGTGTCAGCTTCATTCTCTGGTTCTCCTCAGAGTAGACTTAGGGCTCTCTTCCCCATTGTGCCCCTCCAGAAGAACTCTCAATTTGGTATCTCCTGCAGGAACGCAGGGCTTCTAACTTGGCATTTCAGGACCTCCAAGAGTACAAAAGTAGGAGCTTAGGTCTGAAACTTTTATCACACTCTGTTGCTTAGAGCAAGTCACAGACCTGCCCAGATTCAAGGGTGGGGGGCCCTACACAAGTGCAGTGTTCTGCAAAGCCGTTGATTAGCAGTCACCAGTATAGCAAACTGCCATAAGGTTGTTTGGTTTTGTTTTGTAGCCATAAGAAAAAAAATTGAATATTCTGGGTAGTCAGATACTTTTATCTACTCTTTATGGGTTCTGGTTTTAGTGCCAGCTTAGAAAGGACTGCATTAGTCCAAAATTATAATAAAAATTTCATCTGCTGTTTCTTCTAATACTTTTGATGCTTTGATTTTTCTACAGTTAATTTTTGTCTTATTTAGCTTCAATTTATTTTTAAGAAGTAAAATGGAGTTACAAATTAAACCTTGCTATTTTTTAAACCTATTTCAGTGCTGTCTGTGGGATGATTTGAAGCAGCATCTTCATTATATGCTCAATTACCATATTGGTGTGTATTTATTTTCATGCTCTCTATTTGCTACTCTTCCTCATTTTCGCTGTGGCAACAAGAGTGCCAAACTGTTGTGAGTAGCAGATTCTTTTGCAATATTTTGGGGTATGTGGAAAACAGAGGCACATTATCCAGGTGACATGAGCTGGACAGAAGGCAGCTCTTTCAAGAGGTAAGATGTTTAGCTGAGTGTAGCAATTCTGAAAGAGAAATGGCTGAGAAAACACAGCCCAGAAATCAACACTTCTTTTTCTGTAGAATGTGGGAGGGGGAATTAAACCTTGTTGCAAATATGAAATAGTGATCCCCGGAAGTTGGATGAGTATGTTCATCTGAATCATATTTGGTGGGCTCAGCTGTAAACTGCCCTACCAAAGAGTCAGCAGAAGGTAGCACTTCCCACCTGCAAAGTTGTGCCCAGCTCTGTGTGATGAGTGACTCTTCCCCCTTCATCACCAGAGCATCTTGGGGCACAGGTCTTGGATTCTTCTGTAGGGTTTCCCATATCTGTTCCCTTTCATCCTGTTCTGGCTCCTTCAGAACATAGGGCAAATGAAGAGAAATGTTCTCTTGAGTTAGAGAAAGCTTATGTGATATTTAAATTTTTGTGATTTTTTTCCTACTGCGTGAATATTTGCAATATGTAATTAGTAATTTCTTCAGGAAAAAACCCTTAAAATACTACCAATCTCTATAGTTAACGTACAGAAACAATTATTGAAATATATCACTATTTTTAAGGGAAACACTGGCATCCATAACCATGACAGAAGTCATTAAAGCCCTCATTATTTCTTTCCTGTTTTCACTTACCAAGTAGTTGAGGCATGTTCCCTGCATCATGGAATATTTATGGAAGTGCATTGTCACAGAGGTAGGATCTCCTCTGGCCAATGTGAAACTTCCTTTCAGGAAGGAGAATGTACATATTCTCCCCAGCAGACAAGGGTCATCACCTGTCCTGAAAGCTCAGGACAGAGAGCCTGGAACCCTCCTCACTACCACCCTGCAATCATACTTTCGTGCACATGTGCTTTCTTACATGAGTTTATAACCACATTTCCCTCTGGTATATACCCGAAAATATTTTCCAAGTTTTTATTCTTCTATTTTCCAGTTTAAACAACCCAAATTGTTTTAACCTTTCTTTATGAGTTATTTATGTGAGTCTCCTATGGATTTATGCCCTCCATGTACTTTATAAACAGAAATCAGGAGGCACCAAAAGGCAAGAGAACCTCTAAAGTTGACTCAATAGGTCAGTGAGCAGTCTGAGAATAAATGCAGAACCCTTTGTATTCTGAACCTTGTATCTTTCATTTTCTGTTAGCTTTTATCATTTCCTTACATAATAGAACAAAACACAGTATAGTTGCTGGAACTAAGGTTCAAGATATATTTTGCAGCTTATATTGTAGGAGGAAATTACATGAATTTCCATTTGCCTTTTTCTCTTTCCATGTTATCATTTGCCAATTAAATGTGTATTGATACAAGAGCTTTATGAAAAGAAAAAAAATCATTCCTTGAGATGCGTTTTTAAAAATTAACAGACTATAGGCTATACCCCTAATTTTGTCAGTGCTAAATTTTGTATGTCCAAATTATAGTACTGCTGTTTCTTTCTTTGAAAAGAATTTTACAGATGTTGGCAATAATTACATAAAAATCTGAGATTTAAATTAAACAGATTTTTATTACTGTGCATGTAAAAAGAATTAATAAAATGTGTCATAAAATGCATTTTTTTAACCTCTGTCAGAATGACTTCATACCATTTTACTATACTTTTGTCATCAAATATAATTCACTAAATCTCCAGGATACAGTTGGTTTTTCAAGTACCAAGGTAGCTCTTTGGAAGATTTAAAAGATATTCCTCCTCTCTAATAGCTGAGTAATATGAGAGGGGGAGAAAGAACATATGGGAAGAATTTGCTGCTGAAGACCTACTTGTGCAGAGATACCTATTATCAATCTGGAAGATTCTCTGAGACCAGGACTCTTCTACATGTGGTCTGCACACCAGTGATCAGCCCCCATGACTGTCACATGCTTGATAGTTCCCGGTGGTGCAGAGCCAAATTGATTCAGTACTGTTGTTCATACATATTTAACAAATGATTTCCTTTATGTTTTGGTTTCATAGAAAATTCTTTTATGTTCTAACAGTTTCAGTGTTCTTAGAGATGCACCTGTGCTCAAAGGACTGTTGTGATCTTTTTAATCTCAGAAATACACAGAACTGTGCTGTTGGAGCTTTATTTTAAGCACAAAAGTAAAAATGAAAATACATACTACAATTTAAAATAGCTCAGCAAGCATAGATCGTGAACAAAATTCCAGTACAATGTAGAATACGTACCTATATCTATGTATAAGGATTATAGATTTGCAAGTGTGGTTGTTTTGCAGAAATAATTGTTTAAGTGCATATAGTAAGTAATATGACCATCTTAACAATGAATAATCCATCAACGCAAGTCCTTTGTTATAAATTATTTTGAAATAATGGCAAAGCTGTTGAAGCTTTTGCCTTATTTTTAGTGAAAGCACAGTGAAGTTTCTGTTAAACCAGTGGAATTCTTCCAAAACCAGCACAAAATAATGCTCTCTGAAATTAAAAAGAGGAGTTTAGTCTCTAAAGACAGAGAAAGGAACAAAACCTTGGAAATAGTGCTCAGAATTACACTCTTCATAGAAAAATTGGATATAACTCACACTGTTCCCTAGAGGGTTGTAAAATCAATCACAAAATTAATGGCAAAAGAAGCTACTGGAAATCTTACTTATCATCTGACCAAGAGAAACCAAGATGGAGTCCCAGAGTAGAGTGTCTTCATTCTGGCTTGGACAGGATCCCAGCCTATCTTTTGAAGAAGTCTCCTATCCACACCAAAGTGAAGCCTGCTGACCCCTTCATGCTGATGCCAGAAGCCAGGAAATGCCCATAATATTCTGGGAAGTTGCTTTCAACTTGGAATCCTATACCTATTCAAGTTTTTATTAAATGTGTAAGTGTATTTAGTCAAGCTCAGAGAGAGAATATATGTAATATCCTATTGGTTCTGTTTCTGTGTAGCATAGAGATTATAGATATAGCTATCAAGGTATAGCTAGGTATCTATACCTATCATCTACTTATATATTTATCGAGAAAGAGAGATTATGAGAAATTGACTCATGCAATTATAAAGTCTGAGAAATCCTCCCACCTGCCATTTGCAAGCTGGGGACCCAGAAGTGTCCATGCTGTTAATTCCAGTCTCAGTCCAAAGGCTTGAGAATGAGGGGAGTCAATGATATAAATCCTAGTCCAAGGGCAGGAGAAAATTGATGCTCCAGCTGAAACAGGCAGGCAGGAAGGAAACAAAAAGGAGCGAATCCCTTCTTGCTCTGCCTTTTTGTTCTATTCAGGCCTTCAACAGATGGGTTGGTGCCTGCTCAAATTAGGGAGGGCAATATGCTTTACCTAAACCACAGATTCAAACACTTATCTCCTTCAGAAACATCATAGGCATACTCAGAACTAATGCTTAACCTGTGGCCCAGTCAGGCTTCCACATAAAATTGACCATCAGAGTGAGTAAGTAAAGATGCGCATAGACATGAAGGATCCAGAAACGTTTACCTCCCATGCAGCTTTTCTGAAAATATGGGACATGTCTGGGGCTCCAGCAAGAGACCAGGGAAATCAGCGAAATGGAATGCATGGACATCTCAGAGTGAAAGCGAAGGATTCCCAGAGGAGGAAAAACAAAATAAGAACTTGAAGATGTACTCCTGAAGAAATAAAATTGAAACCCAAGATGAAGGAAGCCAGAGGCTTCAGTAAGAAAATTCTAGAAAGACAGTTTGGTAGCAGACCTGAAAAGGGAAGAGTTACTCTAGAACAGTCAGTTAATGAGTTAGAGAAAATGTTGGAGGAATTTAGTACTAGGTTGAGAAGGTATTCTGTCAACAAGAAGAAAAAACAGCAGTTTGACAAGAAAAGCAAAAATCTGTGCTAGAAAACTTTCCACATACAAAGCAAAAATACAAAAGCAATTAATTGTGTATAAGGAAGAATAATGCGTTCACTGCACATTTCGGGAAAAAGTTCTCCTTTTGAGTGACCCAGGTTTTAGTATGATAGGACAGGACCTCTCCTTCAAGTTGGATCCAGTGAATACAATTTGCCTAAATTTAGTATATCACTGTGTTTGTTTAGCTCAATTTCTAGAATCCACCTATAGGCAAAGCAGGGGAGATATAACCATGGATGTTACAGAACAAAATGTAAATGTCAGATTGAAAATGTAAAAATAATGGTATAGCTGGGAAAATCTCAGAAAGGAGAGAAAAAAGGTGGAGATACTACACAGGCCTTCATTTCTTCATTTTACATGACAGATGGTCAAGATAAGACTAAATTTCATGGATCAAGATGTAGAAAAGTCTTACGAATACATTTAAAGTAAAACATGAGTCAGTGTAAGAACTGAAAATAAAAATGATGACCAAAAATTGGCTGGGGAAGAACACAGCAGCAGAATCATCCCCTTGGGAACATCTAAACTCTGCTCCTCTAATCTGACCCCTCCTGCCTTATCAGACCTTTTTCTTTTGCACGTTGTCCCGCAGACCTCAGAAGGAGCCTGTCCTCAGTCATGGAGAAAGTTCTCTCTGTCCTACATCTCTCCACATGTCCCCTTACCTCCTTGCTCTCGACTAAGCGAGTGTAGTTGCTTAATTCTGAAGCAAATTTTTGGTCTGCTCTTTGACCACAACTCCAGAGCTACTGTTTTGAACAGGCCTTACAAGGAACAAAATATAAGTTAATGTCCCCTGTCTTAGCCTTTTTTTTTCTCTCTCTCTAAACTGGTTGGCAACTCAACAAGCAATATTTAATGTTCATTGGCCCTCAAAATCACACGCCTTCTTTCCCATCAGTGGCTGCACGGAGGAGGCACTGGCTGTTTGCCCGCAGCTCAGAAACTGGCCACAGCACTTCTCTGCTTTGATCTGGCAAAGTTTGACTTCTGTTTGCTTGGTCAGGCCATTTGTATCTTCAGACTCAAAGCTAGCTGTGCTGGTGAAGGTTTAACAACCAGATCTGGAGGAAAACAAAAGAACCCTGCTTTGTGCTTATTCAGTTTCTGTGATGTAAATACACCCATCTTGGCCAGTTGAAAGCCCCAACTGTCTGCACTGAATACAGACGTGGGAAGGGATGTAGCCACTCTAGTTCTTGAGCCCATGCAAGCTGGCCCCCCGCCCCCGCCCGGTACACCCCATCTGCTTGGAATGGTTGCTTTCAGTTCCTCTCACTGGACCCAGAGACTGGGTGCTGGGGGCCTTTAAATACAGTAGCTATCTGTGAACAGTTCCCTGGACGTGGGAGGCTGGATTTGAGGACAGGAATGATTAACCATCCCACCTTTTAAGCAGAGAACTAGCCAGAATCAGTACTTCAATATACCATCCTGCACACAGCGTTCTGGGAGTAGGTGTTTGTATAGGCAACATTAGGGCTTCTCTCAGCATGTGCCTGAATGCCATTCTTTCCTACATCAGGAGTTCAATATATGTATTTTAACTTCATGTATTTGTGCATATATATATTTTTAACTAAGTACATATTTAACTGTATTTTCTAGCTAAATGTATATTTAACTTTATGCTTAATATATTTAAATACTTAGTATATATTTAACATTTATTATATAAATTTATGTAAAATATATGAAATATTACATACATTGGAAATATCAAATAAAAATACACACACACACACACACACACCCCAGTGACTCTAAATCTTCTCTAACTAAAAATACAATTATTTGGGATAAACAATAGCCTATATGGAACATGTAGACCATTTAACCTAATTTAGATTAGAATTTTTATTTACTCATGGCACATATTTTAAAAAGATTATACACAGCCTGATCTCATGGTTTGACGAGACGTCAGATGGAGAGGCTGGTTTCTCTGGGGCCTCGGCCACCTGGCGATGCTGGACCCTCTGGAGAGCCAGTGCAGGTGGATGGCACCTTCAGTCTTACCGGTATTTTAGCAAAATGCAAACATATGAACTCCTTTTGTCCTCTTTTTCCCTGGTCGAGGGAGAAGTCTGCTGTTGATATAATGACCTGAAACAGAGGCAGAGGAATTTGCCTTCAGTAATGGGAAGAAAACAATATTCAGAAAGGAATTCTCATGTGGCTGCGTTGCTTGCTCTGATTCATCGCTTAATGTGCCAGCCCGGCTCACTGCCAGCTCCATTACCGCCGGTCAGCAGGCCCGTGTCCCCTCCAGGCCTCTCCTCGGGAGCCCGGCAGAAACACTGAAAGCAGCCGCGGGAGGGTCAAAGGGCCCTTTCTGAGAATTTCCTTAACTAATTCCTTCCTGGAAACAAAACCATCCTTATTTTGCCGGGAGACCTATGTATGTTAAAATGCGTGCAGTTATTAAGTCTTTTTCGTGGCCCAGGCGAATTTACAAAATGCAACAAATAAAACCGGTTCTTGCCAATATTGTCTTAAAATAAGTATCTTCGTTTTTACGCCACCCCCCACGTTGTTTCAGTTAGACCCTCACCATTGTTTGTGGTTGTTTATCTGAATGCCATTATTTCTGTATGCTCAACAGTGGCATATTTATGGAAATGTGGAGTAGAATCATTGGTATTTGGACCACCTCAGAAAATCTTAGATGTGTTGTCGTGGAACCTTTGTAATATCCCGATATGTGATCATTTGGACGCGAGGAAGTAAAGACAAGAATTCACTGGTTCAGGGACCTCATCTGTCTCTTGATGCTCTTTCTTGTGCTTTAATCATTGGGAACATTCTTTTTCTCTCTGAATTCATTGTATGTATCATGCCTCTGTTCCTTGGGCCATGGCTCTGATTTTTTTTTTTTTTAGTTCTATTATTAATTGCATTAAATATTATTTCTCTCCCCAATTTGATCAGACAATGAGTGACAGCCGTGTCTGGACTAATGTTTTGTTGGCATCACCCAGAGTATCTGAGCCCACCCCCACGGCTCTGCTTCTGCTCCTTCTTCTAACTGGGCTCCCCTTTTCCTTCCATTTCAACAAGTTCAGATCCTGTGATACTCAAAGAGTACAGTTTACATGCTATCAATTCCAGAAAGACTTTTTTTTGATAACTTAAGCCTTTTTCTACTTTCTCTGAATTCACCCAGAATTTTCCATTTGTCTATATTTTTAAATATATTACTTCTTACCATATTGAGTTCTATACAGAGAGTACAGTGCCTGAAATATAGCATGTCTTCAAGATATATTTGTAGATAATGGGAAAAAAGAGTTTAGAAAGTTGGACAATATATGTTCAATAGCTAGTTGTTGATTCCAGCCTGATAGAGCATAACCAGGTAGTACCATGAATAGGCTGATGAGAGGGGTAAGGCGTAAAACAATAATGTTTTGTTTGTAAAGGTAGTATATGCTATTTTGGCATATGAAAATTTATAAATAATGCCCTTAATTTCATTTCCAGTGATAAACACTATTCACCTTTGATTGCATTTCCCTTATCCCAAAGTCAGAGAATTTTGTAAATATTTTATAAAAACACAAAGCCACATATTTTTAGTTTTCCAGAAGATTCCCTCAGAGTGATATTAGCTGCAGTTATAAGAGGAAAATATTGGTCACCTATTGGGATAAACCTTACAATGACTTGTATGAAAATGGCTTTATATAATATTATGTAGTTCCAATCACAGAATGCACTGGAAGATGTTTCCATCTGGCCTCCTTTTTGGACAATGGGAAATATATGCATGCCAATGTTTTTCTGAAACTTCCATTTTTCAGCCTAATCTGTGAACTTTGTGGCTGGCATAGCAGGTCTGCCCCACTCCGAATTCATCATCAAGGCCATGCTGATGCGGCTGCGGGGTGGAGGGCATCCACGCTGGCCTGGCCTTGCAGGCGGGCAAGAGCTGCTGTGAGGCCAGCTGCCAATCTGGAGTGAGGGAGACTGCAGGCAAATAATCATAGAGTTTCCTGTCTCTTTGCCCTTGACTTCCACCTATGATTTGCCATAGATATATAACCTGGACTTTTGGGGACATTTTTCCTAGTGGCAATGGTAGACCCTCCTTCCCACACAGATTACAAAGGAGCTATGAGCACAAATCTACAATAGGAATTGTGCCACTGCCACACTTCTCTCAAAATTCATGGTGTTCCAAGAGGGGTGAGGGTGGGAATTTGCCAAATTCTCATCTGATCAAACTGTGTCTTAACTATAAATCCAGAAATGCGAAGACTTCGTGAAATTCCCCACGTTACTTTGCCCAATACCAGAATGACATCCTGTCGCCAGCCGAGACTCCAACAATGTTAGCCTCAAAACTCACTTAGTAATTGTGTGCATGGTCTACTTGAACCACAGCATTTTTAGATGAACAATGACTTTGATGAGCCGAACTACCTGTGCCCCCATTTCCTCATCCGCAAGATGCAGTTAACTGCGTTCATTTCGGAGAATTGTTGTGACGTTTACGTTAACATGACGTAGGTGAAGGGATATTATGAAGGTATAAAACAATATACAGAAGCAGTGAATAGATCTTATTGGTTGTGGCACATTCAAGATTCTTTAAAACCTATAGCTCATTTCCCCCCTACCTTATATGCATCATGACTCTTGCTTTCCAGGAAATGATTTTAAAAAATACTTTTATAATTCAGAGGATTCACTCTGCCCATATAATCTGATGGCTCATTAGGACTCATTTGCAATATTTTAGTTTTACCAATTTATTGTAACTGGAGAAGAGGAAGATATTAAACAGCTTAACGTGTCAATTACAAGTACCGTTTACAGTGTTTTGCTGTACTATAGATAATTGGCTTTGCTGCTACTGGGTTTGCTGGATTCACCCTTTCAAAACTCAGTAATCAGAGATTTGCTCTTGATTTTTTTTTTGAGGACGTAGTAGATGAGAAAAGCTTTGTAGAAAGAGAAGCTATTTCATGTCATGAACAACATCCATTATAATGGGGGGGAATGTATACTTCTCAACTAAAATGTGATATGGAAGCAAAATTATTTTTAAAAGCTGACATATACAGTATCTAAATCTATTATTTATCATCTGAAATTGCATGGTTTTGGCAATCTCATCACTAAACCATATATTCTCCAATGTCAGTAAAGCACACTTCTTATAGAAGAAAGGCCTAAGGTACGTCAGCAGCAAGAGCTGGGAGTAGGCCTTTAGATTCTGAAAAAGGAGCTTATGCTTTAAGCATAGTCAGTAGGGTGATAGATAAGTCTGGGAGGAGGGAGAGGAAGGGAGAAGGAGAGGAGGGGGGAGGGGGAAGGAGGAAGAGCAGGAGGGGGAAGAGGAGAAAAGTTGAGTGGGAGGGGGAAGAGGAAGGGGAAGGGAGAAGATGGGGGAGGGGAGGAGGGGAAGGGGGATGATGGAGGAGGGGAAGGGGGGAAGATGGGGAGAGCAGGAGGTGGAGGAGGAGGAGGAGAAAAGTTGAAGGGGAGGGGGAAGAGGAAGGGGGAGGGAGGAGGGGAAGGGGAAGATGGGGGAGAGGAGGAGGTGGAAGAGGAGAAAAGTTGAGTGGGTAGGGGAAGAGGAAGGGAGAGGGGAAGAGGGGAAGGGGAAAGATGAGGGAGGGGAGGAGGTGGAGGAGGAGGAGAAAAGTTGAGTGGGTGGGAGGACAGGAGAGAAGAATCATGAAACACCAGCAGCCCTGGTGCATATGGTATAGTTGCATTCTTCTAAGGTAAAAAGCAGATTCAGGCTTCCAGACTCTAGGAGGCTGCAGGTTGGAATGGATGCAATATGTGTTCGCTTCAGCCTGCACCAAAGGGAAGAGAATATAAGTAGTGAACACTACTGGCTTTCTCAGCAGCTATTTATCTGCTTTCTGGGTCGAGGGTTCAGGACAATGACAATATTAAACATTACAGAGGAGAAAAGTAGAAAGACTGTGACTACCCTGAACACGGTTATCATCTGTCATTGATTAAGTTGCTGGGATCATTTCCTTCCCTCCTTTAATTGTCGTGCACACGAGAGGATGCCCAATATGCTGTACCTTCCCTGTGTAGCTGTGACTATTGTGTGCTGGTAGTTCCCTTCTGCAAGGACAGTGAGTGATTTTTATGCTGAGTTTTCTCTGAACGTTATATTATGTGGGAATAGAACGTGACTAGAAAATAGAGCCAGTGGAGTGATGTCTCTGTTGTTCCCAATTTAATTTCAGCATCGGGATTTGAGATATGGGAAAAGGAAGAGAACCTAGAACCAGAAAGACAAGAGAGGTAATACAGAAAGAGATCCCAAGAACAGTGGTAACACCATCTTATAAAAGCTTGACACTATGAAAATAAGGCTATATTACCCCCAAAATAATTTTTATATGTCCTGTTTTGGGCATCTATCGCTAAGTAGCAAACTACCCAAAAGTTTGACAACTTCAAACAGCATTTTATTATTTCACAATTGTGTAGGTTACAAATTTGTGCAGGGCTCAGCTGGACAGTGGTTCTCTGCATGGATGGACAGAGGCTGGCGGTGCTCGGTGACAGAGAAGCCCACATGTGTGATGGCTTGGTGGGGGTGGCTGAGAGCATAGATTCAGTTGTGGCTATTAATGGGACCACCGACTGTGTTCTCTCCAGGATGGGCAACATGGGAGTTGAGATCTCCCAGGGAGAACATTCCAAGAGACAGGGAACAGCAGCTTCCTGATGCCGGCCTGGGTCCAGAAACTGTCAGAGATTTACTCCCGCTGTTTTCTATTGAGCTAAGCAGTCTCAGGGTCAGCCCGGATTTGAGGAGAGGAGACAGAGTCCCCACATCCAATGGAAGGAATGTAAGAATCCATGACCGTCTTCAATCCTTCCAAAGCCCTTTCCTTTCTACACGTAAACTCAGTGTCCTGTGAATATAAGTGGACTTAATAGCTGCATTTTCTCTTCACTTGTAATTATTCTTCACCCATCACCTTGTCTCCTCATGCCTGCCCTGCTTTGTCTCCACCTGAACTTTTCCTCCAGTGTTCTACTCAAGCAGTCGTTTCTAGCCCCTTATTTTTACTTGTTTGGTTTTTACTAAATGAGCTGACAAAATGCCCTCAACCCTTTCTAGCTCCTTCATCTGGATAATTCATACTTACCTACCTTGCCTAGCTTCTCCAAGAACCCTTCCCTCAAACCCTGGGCCTTATCCCCACTGTGTCTGCATTCATATATTCATTGATTCATTCATTCATTCATTCACCCAGTTATCTATTCAACAAATATTTACTGAGGTATGAGTGGGTGCCCCAGGTAACTGTAGCTGATGATAAATTAGCAGGGCAAACTTAGTAACCTCGGGAGCTATGTTGGGGATTTGAGTCTCCAGGTAATGCATGGTAGTTTTGTGTTTTGAAATCTCGGCCACCTGCACACATCATCAGTACCCTCAGAGTACAGTCAGGTCGGGCCACTATTAGTATGCTCTAGCTCCATGAGACCAGGCCTGCAGAGTTTATTCATTTTCTTTGGCCAACCACTCAGCTCTCTCCCTTGCTGACTTTGTGTCAGTGGGAAAAAGATAAAAATTGCCTGGCTCAGTGAAGTCAGAGGGAGGTTTGATCAGGGTATTTAATAGCTAGGGTTGGAATTCAATTTTGAATTTTCCTGCTGTGATGGTTAAATGCGAGACTTTCTACTCCCATTTCTCTTTCATTCTTCTCAGCTATATTTTTACTGGAAAATTTATCCACTGGTCATGAAAGTAACCAAATATAAGAAAATTCAGTGTATTTTTAAATAGCACCAAGCAAGTGGTCTATAAAATATCATGTTTATTTCATGGAGTGAGGTCTGGTCCTCAGAGATAACATCCATGGCCACCCTGGATGGAAGTTGCTTTGGAAGTTACTCCAAATTTCATCATGTCAAAGTTTGGTGGAATGACCCCATATTAGGCTTTGGGGCAGCACAAAATAATGTCAACATTAAATGAATACAGTTATAAATAACAAGCCACATTTAAGCAATAGTCATACCATTTTAATGTTTATAATAATAATCTGAAAGTGATTAAAACAACAAAGCATGCCTGACCATGATAATGGTGTGTTCATAAGCACATGGAAGAGATGCCACTAAGAACTATGACCACTTGGCAGCATCATTTGAAAAGATTCCATTAACAAAGCCTATTATCACTTGGAACATAACAATAGAAAGAATTTCAAGGGTGAAGATATCGAGAGGAGTGTATTCCAGGTACGGAGAAATGCATGAGCAAACCAAGACTTTGACTCAGGTCATGATCTTGGTTCATGAGTTCGAGCCCCCCACATCGGGCTCTGCACTGACAGCTCAGAGCCTGGATCCTGCTTCAGATTCTGTGTCTCCCTTTCTCTCTATCCCTACCCGACTCGTACTCTGTCCCTCTCTCAAAAATAAGTAAACATTAAAAATAAATAAATAAATAAATAAATAAATAAATAAATAAATAAAGTGCTAAAGTTTAGGCAAGGCACTAACAAGAAGTGAGTCTTGGAAAGGAAAGGGAGTGCCATGCTGAGAATAGATTCAGATCTTATCCTAATGAGTTTGTTTTTACTTTAGAAAAAGGAATGGGACACCACTGAGATATTTGAGAAAACATTGACGTTTGTATAGCTATGATTGAGTAAGATTGATCTTTTAGTCCTATGGAGTCTGAAGTAGAGTTAAGCAATGTAGTTTGAAGTAGTTTTTCCCACCAGAGTGTTTTAGGGAAGAGGGAGTGGGGATTGAATAGGAACAGTGACCAACCAGTGGAAGAGACATGGGAAAGTCATGGCCGGCAGTGGCCATCAAAAGATTTCCAACCATCTGATGGTGAGGAGGAACTGACAGGGTGGGTTGTGCAGTTAACCAACAAGGGCATAAGGGCAGTGTCACAGGTGTCCCCGAGGTTTAGAACATTCTCTGTGAGACCGGGGGAGGAGCTCCTCCATATAGAGCATAGATTCAACTGGGACAGGAGTGGAATCAACAACAAATATGGCTTTTGACCCAGTGTTTATTAATTTCAAAATAATTCATTGTTGGGGTGCCTGGGTGGCTCAGTCGGTTAAGCATTGGAGTCTTCATTTAATCTCAGGTCATGATCTCACGGTTCATGGGTTCAAGCCCCATGTCGGACTCTGTGCTGACAGTGCAGAGACTGCTTGGGATTCTCTTTCTTTCTCTCTCTCCTGCCCCTCCCCCAAAAGAATAATAATAATAATAATTCATTGTGTTCTTCTTTGTACCAAACAATGCACTAAAAAGTTTGGTGACAGAGGACTCATACGGTTCTTTCTAAGAGAGCAAGGCCAGATTTGAGGAGAAAGGCATGAGGTATTCTGAGCAGGTCTCAGAATCAGCACAATAGCAGAATCAGAAAGACTCCACTCCTTTAAACTCCAAGTCATTATTTCTTGCTCACCCTGTGACCCTCATTAGTCATGACCATGACTATCATCATACATTTTTTGAGTTACTATTTGCCAAGCACCCAGCTATATATGTTAAAGATACTATTTAGCCCTCACAGAACCTCTGAGGTAGATACTGCTGAGTAGTTTGTATTTCACAAATGGAAACTGAGGCTCAGATAAGGAATTTTGCCCAAATTCACACAAGTAGTCAGTCCCTACTCCTTCAGCAGAGAAGCAGAAATAGTATAGCAAGAATGCAGGGAGCATGTGAGGTTTAAACCAGACCTCTATTTTACACCATATCCTCTTTAGTATCAATATAGTGCATCCTTAGGGTATTTTGTTTCCTAATGAGAACAAAGGCAACTGGTCGACAGTGACAAAGCCTCGTAAATTCTGCGCTTTAACTGGCTAAGCTGATCACTGATGTGTTAATACTAATTTTGTATTAGCTCTATTTTCAAGTTACTCAATAAAGTCCTGATGACTGGGATTATCTATACCTTGGTTTGACAGAGCTTACTGAAAGCAGCTTTTGATATAATACTATAAAGAGGAATATAGAAGTATTTCTTTTATCAAGCATATTGAAAATAAAATGTTGCTTTCTGCTACCAGATACATTCTCCAGAGCCTTAAACTAATGGCCAAACCAAATTACCATGATATTAAGATAAAAACACATAGGAAAAATGAAGATTTATAATAACAGCTTTGTGGACTGTTTGTCTTATTTTAAACATTGGAGGGGTGCCTGGGTGGCTCAGTCAGTTAAGCATCTGACTTTGGCTCGGGTCATGATCTCACGATTTGTGAGTTCAAGCCCTGAGTTGGGCTCTGTGCTGACAACTCAGACCCTGGAGTCTGCTTCAGATTCTGTGTCTCCCTCTCTCTCTTCCCCACCCCCATGTGTGCCCCGTCTCTCAAAAATGAATAAACATTAAAAAATATTTTTAAAAATTTGGAAAATATCCTTTATAGGATATAGAGATCATCCAAAGAACCCAGTGAGATGTACTGGGAATTTGGAAACCATCCATTTTCCAGAAGACTACACAAACATTTGTAAGTCTATATAAGTACTAAACAAGGGCATCGCCTTTAAAAGCTCGGAATGGTGCGAGGCTCTCAGAGTTTAACATTTGCCTTCCTTGAACCAGCAAATTCTCTCTACCAAGAGCTACAATTAGCTCTAACTGCTTTCTCTATGGGTGGTTCATGCACTTGAAGTCTTTTACCTCTGAAGAACCTAGATTATGTTAGAGTAAAGGTGTATTTGCCTCTTTCCCTGTGGCTGTGTTTGAACTTCACAAAGCCATCATACAATTTGGAGTCCTTGGAAATTTGGAAGGGATGTTTCCGTCATAATGTTACATTGGCCCGGGGGCTGAACCTTTAGGGACATTCTGAGAACAAACTTTCTGTAGCTTCCGAAGAATTACTCAAACTTATAAGCCCTCAAAGTCTTGTGTTTAGGTGAATAGGTATCCAGCAAAATAACCTTAGTTCTTCTCTTTGATATCCAATTGTCAGTCATACACAGAGCGATCGGAAATGGGAGGAAGTAAACAGAAACTGGCAGTACTCACTTGTATCTTAGCTTTAACCTCTCATTACAAAAAGTGCCTTTTAGCTTAAAAAGAAAAGTCACTTTCATAGTAAGATTGTTTTGAACAGCTCAAGCTGTGCCTCGTGTTTCCTTGGGGCGTCCATGAACTCAGTTGTGATATCTCCACAAAAGAGAAACAGCAAAGCAAATGCTGAGATGTGGCCCTCCCGGGGCCACCACCACCCCACCCTCTCCCCTTGTTTTTAAACATGGCCGAGTTCTGACTCGGTATAGCCATAAAACTCTCCTGGTAGCATTTTGGAGGCTTTTAAAAGTATGCCCCTCATAATATGTTCTATTACAGTGGTGATTGTTATTGTTGTTATTTCTTACTTTGTAGCAAGAGTGAAGTCTCCCTTGGGATATATTGAGAATGGATTGAGACTACCAACCATAGATCATAGTAGACTACTTCATTTTCTGCCATAAAGGCCAGCTTCGCTTGCTATCTGGTATCCTGGTTGGCAATGTTCTCCTCTGGAAGAAGCGATTGTTCTAAGACCCTGGAGGCAGAGAAATGGGGAATGGAACTGAGTTGGCTGTGAAATGGCATTGTGAGACATATAAGCTCTATTTAAGAGCTAAAGTGATCATTTCCCTATTGTCTTGTAGATCCACTTATTGGGATTTAGAATTCTGTTTCTCAGATGAACCACAGTGCTTGGAATAGAGTAAAACAGACTTTTTCAGGATAAATCCTTGACAGGGGATTATGTTCCTAGAACAAAGAGCTAGGAGGAAAGTAGACAAGTCATTGGATCTGTCTGCCCATCTCTGTTAGGACCACATGAAATTGAGGTGTCATTGGCCTCTCCATAACATCCTCTCAAAGTTTATATACACCTTCTGGAAGTTCTTTCTCACCAACACGTGAGTCTCCAATTCAGCACACTTTTCTCATATGTAGCATAAATTAAATTGCTATTTTCAAACCTCGTTTGCTTTCGTCTTGCCTAAAACAATGCTATTTTTTTTTAATTTATTTTGAGAGAGAGAGAGAGAGAGAGAGCTGGCGTGCACGCGCGCGCACGCGCGCGCACACACACACACACACACACACACGTGAGTTGGGGAGGGGCAGAGAGAGAGAATCCCAAGCAGACTCCTCATTGACATGGGGCTTGATCTCACAAACTGTGAGATCAGGACCTGAGCTGAAATCAAGAGTCAGACACTTAACTGACTGAGGCACACAGCTGTCCCAAAGCTAACATTTGATTATATATTTTTGCCACTTGTGGAAATCTCACCATATTTAAAAGTAATAATAAATACATGTGTCCTTGTTTTCCTGGATTACCTACTTGTAGCCATACAATCAGCATATGCTGTGTTTTTATTTCTAAATTGCTATGGCACACACTTTTCCTAGACTCAGAAACATTTTCATCGTTTTCCAGGCTCTGCCTTGTGGACACTCAAGACCAAATGCATTAGGTTCTTTCACTCCAGACTTCCCATCTTGTCATCACTCTGCCACTGATGATGATAACTGCTGCTCTTCTGGGCATTGTTGTGTTTTTACTGGTGACCAGCTCAGATGACCGTTAACTTGAGCATTGGTAATGGTCAGTGCTTCCCAATTTTCTCCCATCATATCTAAGAGAAGCAGAGTTCAACTTTTATCAGACTTGATTAAATGCTTAGAGACAACAGAAGTAATACAGGAAAAATAGTAACTGCTTCTAGAAGCCTCTCATAACTGCCGCATCTCCCCTAGTCTCAGAATCTTTGCCAAACCCATGTTGGTCTCCAGGGGTGGTAGACCTGTCCAGCCATCTCCATGGGCATGTCTAGACACTCCTTGTCTTCCCAGAGTCCAGGCCCCAGAGTTTCCCTGGTCCCAGAGGATGGGGGCTTTCTCTCTTCTCTCTATGGAGGTCCAACTCACTAGAGATTAGCCCACTTATTCCCTTTAGTAATAAACAGCAGTTTTTTTACAGAAGGGAAGAAGCAGATTCAGGGAGCCAAGCTCCCTGCGTCTTGTGACTTCACAAACCCCTGGGTTTCCAGTGCTCTGCATCCAGCCGACAGAAGGGAAGAAGCAGCCTGGAAAAGGCACACCTGCTTCCCATTGCACTGGCTAGGAAGGTTCTTAGAGAACTTCTCACATTTCAACTTGTTACCTGATCCCACCGATGCACAGGGACCTGGAAAGTATAGCCTGTGGCTCTCAAGTAAGCACCCGTATGATGATACCAAGCATGCTATCTTCTCAGACATGGGCACTTTTGTGCAGTGCACCCCTTGGATATGTTTTACCCAGACTTTGGAAGTTAAGGTTTCCTTTTGTAAAAAAGCTGCTGTTTATTACTAAAGGGAATAAGTGGGCTAATCTCAAGTGAGTTGGACCTCCATAGAGAGAAGAGAGAAAGCCCCCATCCTCTGGGACCAGGGAAACTCTGGGGCCTGGACTCTGGGAAGACAAGGAGTGTCTAGACATGCCCATGGAGATGGCTGGACAGGTCTACCACCCCTGGAGACCAACATGGGTTTGGCAAAGATTCTGAGACTAGGGGAGATGCGGCAGTTATAAGAAGCTTGGGTCCCTGAGTCTGCTTCTTCCCTTCTGTCAGCTGGATGCAGAGCACTGGAAACCCAGGGGTTCACAAAGTCACAAGATGCAGGGAGCTTGGCTCCCTGAATCTCTTTGGAAAGGGAAGGCACCAGCTGACCAGAACATTTGTGGGGCAGAACATTTGTGTGGAGGAATGAGACAAAACATTTATAGTTGACTCTAGTGACTTGGGTCTGAACTGTATGGGTCCACTTATACATGGATTTTCTTTTATAAATGTAGTACAGAACTCTAAATGTATTTTCTCTTGTTTTTTGGGAACATTGTGTTTTGTTACTCTATTATAATAATACAGTGTATAATACATTTACAAAATATGTGTTCATCAACTATGTTATTGGTAAGGCATCCAGTCAACAGTAGGCTATAAGTAGTTAAGTTTTTGGGGAGTTGAAAGTTATCCATGGATTTTCAGTTGTGTGAGGGTTGTGGCCTCTAACCCCTGTGTTGTCCAAGGGTCAACTATGTATAGTAAGGAAGTGAAATTTTACCTTTTGTTGTTGTTAAAGTTGTTAGTGTGAATAGAACTAATTCAGTCTGAAATATCTTCATTTGGAACTTTCCTTCCATTCAGGGCACATGAAAAAATACTGTGTAGGTATTTGCCTTATATCAGTATAGCTTAAGAGCACCCTCCATAGTAGTCTTTTGCAGAAAAGAAAAGCAAATAAATAACATAACATAACATAACATAACATAACATAACATAATCCAGGGATCTGCCCCCCAATGACAAATTTTAGTTTTCATTATAGAATGCAGAAATTCTTGGGGCATCTGGGTGGCTCAGTCATTTGAGCATCTGATTCTTGATTTCAGCTCAGGCCATGATCTCATGGTTTGTGAGATGGATCCCCACGTCAAGCTCCCCACTGGGCATCAAGCCTGCTTAAGATTGTCTCTCTCCCTGTCTCCCTCTCACTCTGACCCTCTCTCCCACTCATGCACTCTCTCTCTCTCTTTCTCTCCCCCTTTGCCCCTCCCCCAGAGCTTGCTCCTGTGCTCACACACTCTCTTAAAATGCACAAATTAATAAACATTAAAAAACAAAAAGAATGCAGAAATTCTTACTCTGCAAGTATCCCAGCTTCAAGAGTCCAGGGTCCCTTTATGCATATAATCTTACTTATTAAATTAATACGAATCCTTCTTTGCTCAATTTTACCTTGAGTTAAATTATATATTTACTCTTTGTCTTAAAAAAATGATCCATTTCCCAAACATTTTGAGATTTTCCCCTAAACATTCTCAATTCTTGACCTTCACTTCAACTGTGGAACCCCAAAGGCTGGAATGTCTGGAAGCAGTGTCATTTACTGGGTGCAATGGGATGCCAACCCTAGGATGTGTGTGCAGACTATTGTCTGAGATGGATTCAGCTGTCCCACATCCCAAAGGAAGAGAAGGAAGTTGCCCCACTCAGATGAGATTTTGGCAATGAGAAGACAGACGCTTTCAAGAATAAATCTGATTTGGAGAAATGTTCATCTTGGGAAGAAAGCCTTTTCAAAAGATAGCAAGTGAGATAAGAATGGTCTCAGAATACAGTAAAATAGGAACTGATTTTCATAGGGCTCGAATGAATAAACCATCTCATTGCTTTATAGTCACGCCAGGGAGATGGCAGGATAATAGAATTTGGGAGCTGGAGAGTGAGTATGAGAACTATTCTGACCCCTGGGTCTAGCCAGAGGCCCCAGGACCCAACTGCTATTCAGGTACCTGTCAGTTCAAATATATACTGATTTATTAAATGTAGGATTTGGGGAGGGGAAGGTCTTTAAAAACTTACTACATTCCATTTTAGGCTTTTTAACAATAAAAAATGAATCCTTTAAAAATATTTTTTATTTATTTTTATTTCTTGAGAGAGAGAGCGGGCATGTGCAAACAGAGGAAAGACAGAGGGGGAAAGAGAGAGAGAGAGGGAGAGGGAGAATCTTAAGTAGGCTCCACGTTCAGCACAAACCCCATCACGGGGCTCAATCCCATGACTCTAGGATCATGACCTGAGCTGAAATCAAGTGTCAGATGCTCAACCAACTGAGACACCCAGGTGCCCCTAAAAAGACTTTTTAAAGAAATTAAAGACAATTAGAAGTTGCAATTTTATTACCCTATACTCTCCCAAGCCTTTTGCACCATTTATTTAATGAAGCTATGAATAGTGAAGCTTACTCCTAATGAATGCATTTTCTCAGCACAGTTTTTAAAAATTGTCCTCCAGTTTGACTTTTTCCCTTTTGATGTGCAATTGAATTTAGCACATGTATAAATTAGTGTGACCGTCACCATTAACCAAGCCTCGGAACTCTTCCCTCACCCCCAATCCCTGGTGCTATCCCTTTATAGTCACCCCTCCTCGCACCCTAACTCCTGGCACCCACTAATCTGTCCTCTATCACTATACTTGTCTTCTTGAGAATGTCACATAAATGGAAGCCTTTAAGGCTTGCTTCTTGCGCTCCATGTTATGCCTTTGAGATCCATCCACATCGTTGTGTCTACGCACAGATGGTTCCTTTCGCTGCTCAATAGTGTTCATTGTATACTTATTCCACAGGATGTTTGGCTGCTTACTCATTGAAGGACATTTAGATTGTATCTAGTTTGTGGCAGTTATGAATTAGAGCTGCTGTAAGATTTCATGTGCAGGTTTTTGGGTGAACGTGGGTCCCCCTTTCTCTCTTTTTCCAGCGTTTGGTCCTTTTGTCCATCCTTTCATTTTGAAATTTTCTTCTGACATGTTCAAGTGTCTATCATGCCCTTCTAAGTCTCTGACTTCATGGTTGCTTTTTTCTTCTTTTTGCTTAGTTATATCATTTTTAAAAATTTCATACGTCTTTTGTTTATATTTTTTTCTTGCCAATTTTATCTTCAAGTGCAGTTTTTATGCGAATAAACTTGAGGTTTGGGTAATTATCTTTAAACTCAGATCCACGGGTACACGTGTGAATTTTTATCCACCCAAGGTCAACTTCAGAGGCAGGTGTGGAGTGAGACGTGAACCGTATTCATCCATGTTTAGCAATTTCCTGGTAAATACTATGCAGAAGAAAATCGGCACAGGGATCGAGGAGGCATGAAATCTAATTTGATAAGGGAAGTTAAAACACCAGGAAGTAAAGGATAATGAAAAGTTGGAGGGGGGGCAATAGACTAAAGGGTCTGATGAGGCTGAACAACTATTTTAACTTTTTTTAAAGTTTATTTATTTATTTTGAGGGAGAGAGGGGGAGGGAGAAAAAAAGAAAGCAGGGGAGAGGCAGAGAGAAAATCCTAAGCAGGCTCCACACTGTCAGTCCAGACTCAAACTCAGGGCTTGATCCCACGAACTGTGAGATCATGACCTGAGCCCAAATTGAGAGTCGGACACTTAACCAGCTGAGCCACCTAGCCACCCTGGTTGAAGAATTTTTCAAGTGAGGTTACAGGAAGAGTTGGTCACAGGTGGACAATGGTGATCAGAGGGTGCTTGAGGATTAGCAAGGCTATGGCCCAGGTATTTGTGACAACAGGCCTAAGCTAGTGGTTCTGTGTGTATCAGACTCAACTGGGAAAAGTTTTAACTACAGCCACCCATATCTCTCCCTTTAAAAAGGCTGAATCTATTGGTCTTGGACGGGGCCAGAGCAACCACCAAGAGTCAAAAAACATTGCTATGCTGTGTAACAGTGGGAGGAGTGGACAAAGTAAAAGGCAGGGTGAGGCCATTTGGGAAGATAAAAAGAGATTGAGGTGAGGCTATGTGAATGTTTTACATGAATTTTGAGGCCACAAAGCATGACATGAGATACAGCATTGGAAGGTGGGAAAATAGTCTTGAGGCTGCCCAAGAGGGTGCAGAGTTGTAATAAGGATGCGTTGAAAGTGAGCTCTGATGTTAAGCTCTCGTACAATCATAGCTGAGGAGATTAATTCACAGAAATAATGCCTCCAAATGGAGGGACCACAATATTGGCTGTCTATTGAATCATGAATCAGTGTTTGAATCATTTTCACTTATTAGGCAATGATTTTTCTTGAAATTTGAGTAATAAATTTCTTCACTGACATCAAGCAATTTTACAAGGTGGGTCATTATTTCCTTTTTGACTAAATAGGTTCAAAATTCACTGAAACACTTCATTTGAATAATTTTCAAATGAAGAGTCCACTTTATTTGCAAGCATTTTTAAGAATGCAGATGTGTTTTCAAAACAGTTATCTTTGAAGAAACAAAATCACAAAACAAAATATTTCCAAATACCCATTTTCAAAGGATTCTCTTCAAAGCCCAAGTTTTTTTTAAAAAAGGGGTGAGAGGTACTTTTGTGCTTGGCAAAAATTATACCTACTCTAGTGATACAGAAAACTTTTTCTTTTTTCTGAAATATTTGCTAGGCTGCATTTCTACTGATACCATGTGATATCCCAGAAAAAGGCCAGCCACCATCCCATGTGGCACTGTTGGGCAAATTTTATAAAGCTTCCTCTTTCCATGATATTGCAGCTGCCTGGATTTTTTTAATGGAAATGTGTGGATCTACAAATTACAAATCATATAAATGGAAGAGGTTCTCCTTAAAATTGTTTAGTGCATCCCCTATGCCGTCACACATGATGACCTTAAAAAGGTTAGGAAATTTATTAAAAGGAAAGTGAGTAACTGAGTGTCACTGTACTTTTAAGGTTTGTACTATGAGTTAAACAGTGAAACTTTGGTACAAATAACGTTCATGGTCACTCCCTATTTCATTCAAACCATTGGAGAAAGATCTACCGCATTATAGGAGTCTTGTTTTTATAGAATAAACAATACATCAACGACGCCTACATACAGCACCTTTTACCTCTGACTTCAACTTTTTTGCTGAAGTCTTACATATAAAAACCTTGTGATAAATGAACTCTCTTTTCTTTGCTACCTGTGTAATCACTTCACTTGAATCTTTTTCTCTAAACAAGAGAGCTGTTCCATTAGTGGTACAGTCACCCATCATGACCAGTAAATATTTTCTAATCTAAGAAACTGTTTATATGAACACCACATCCTTTATAGTTAAACTTTACTTAAGAAGTTAAAATCAATAATTTTGTAAAATCATTTACAAAATTAAGTTTTTCACTCCCTGCATCACTGGAAGAGAATATATAAAAGTACTATAAGCTGACGCAACTGAGCATCACCTATATCCAGCATTACAACAAACTTCCTATACTGTATCCATTCTAATATCTGCTTCTTAAATTCTTTGATAATACTCCCCATACATCTTTCAAGAATAAATTTGACAAATGTATTCCAACCTATTGCCATGTCATTTTCTGTGTATGATTTCAACCACTTTTGTTGAAGCAGGAAGAAATATCCTCTAAAGTAGATAGTTTTTCTGTCACTTTTAAGGAACAAACAAATACCAATAGCAACGAAAAACCCCACAAAAGAGAGTTCTACACTATTGGTGTTAAATTCTGGCAAAGTTTTAAAGTACTGAGATAAATGTCACATGATTTAAGACTTTGTAGAAGTTTATTTTCATGTTTGAAAGTCTCGCTAGTGTGGATGGCTTTATACAATTATTAGCTGAAATCCCCTAGAGACATATTTATTATTACTAACTGTGGATGTAAATCTATATTCAAAATAATCATCATTTTATTTATCATTTCAAGTTGAAAATTGTAATTCTTATCACTGTTCCTACCTCGTAATGTGATCCATGAACAGAACATACTGAATAAGGAAATATCTGAACTCTTTCATTTCCTTGCTGCTTTATTGTGTTTATATTATTAGTATTCTTTTTAGTTTTTATAGTTTCTTTGCAGGAAACACTTGAAAGCATTTGATTCATTCAGTGAAGCCTAGAGAACATATTTCACTCAATGCTACAAGTGTAAACCAGTGTTATATATTGCAGCAGTTGGAAAGAAAACAGATTTACACTGATGGAGGCACACAGCCAGCCCTGTGTGAGATAGAAACCCATTTTCTCACCAGAAAACGTGGCTCTCTGCATGTCACAGGGGACGCTCAGTCTAAATGAGGGCACCAGTGTCCATCTGTATGGTTGAGTAATTGTAATTATTAATTTCGTTTTGTTTTCAAAATTTTAAAATTACATAAATAGAAACTTTCATTTTTTTTTCTGGTGTGCCAGCAGCTTAATTTAGAGAATGTCAGTCTACAGGACAAAGGGAGATGAAAAGTTTAACAAGGATACTGCACTGGGAAGTGAGCCCATAGCAGTATGTAATTGGAGCACTAAGGGCTTACCTGTCCTTATCCCAGGATGGACAACTAAGCCAACTAGTGAAACCTCCTTTATCTGCTCTGTGAATCCAAGTATAAGCCAGTTTCCATGTTTGAGGTGAATATGCCATATTCATACTGCCCATATGCAATGATTTTCCCTGGCATCTTGAAGAATGCAAGTTCAGAATCTGTAGGTTCATAATGGGGTCTGTGGGTATCCATTCCTAACAAGTTTCTGGTTAGTCCTGATGCAGCTTGTCTATCACCACATTTATGACTGAAGAAAGTTTAGACAAGATGTCTATAAACCATGCTTGGTGTTTGTGTAAATAAAGTTTTATTGGGACACAGTCAGCTCATTAATTTATACATTGTCTAGTACCTCATTCCCTGCTGCGGTGGGAGAGTTGAATACTTGCTACAGAGACCCTATGGCCTACATAATCTAAAATATTTATTATCTGACCCTTTACATAAAAGGTTTGCTGACCCCTTGCTTACATAATAAATGTGTAGTTCTTAAATAGATACACACATGGATAACCATCCATCTAGATTCATGTGAACACCACAGGTTCAGAAAAAGGTGGAGGAGCTAATTTCATCACCTCATTTTATGGGCTAAATAATAAGAATAATCACTTAGGAGCAGATTTGTTATTTTAATGAAATCAGGAATTACAGAAAGGACAGTAAAACGTAAATTACTTGAAAAAAATATTGCTCTTCATATTGAAATCATGAAGTTAAAAGATAGCTCTACATCAAAAGTTACATACCCAGCATTTTAAGGTCACAAAAAGTAAGGTGAAAGTATGAAACATTTGAGTTGAATTATATTAAATACATGAGAGTTGGGTTTAACTGTTATTCAACATAGTGTTGGAAGTCCTAGCCTCAGCAATCAGACAATACGAAGAAATAAAAGGCATCCAAATCAGCAAGGAGGAAGTCAAACTCTCACTCTTCTCAGATGCCCTGATACTCTATGTGTAAAACCAAAAAGACTACCAAAAAACTGTTAGATCTTGTTCATGAATTCGGCAAAGACTCAGGATCTAAAACCAATGTACAGAAATCAGTTGCATTTCTATAGACCAATAATGAAGCAGCAGAAAGAGAAATCAAGGAATTGACCCCATTTACAATTGCAGGAAAAACCATTAAATACCTAGGAATAAACCTAACACAGAGGTGAAAAATCTATATACTGAAAACTATAGAAAGCTTATGAAAGAAATCGAAGACCCAAAAGAATGGAAAAACATTCCATGCTCCTGGATTGGAAGAACAAATATTGTTAAAATGTTGATACTAGCCAAAGCAATCTACCTATTCAATGCAATCCCTATCAAAATAACCCCAACATTCTTCGTAGAGCTAGAAAAAATAATCCTAAAATTTGTATGGCACCAGAAAGGACCCCAAATGGCCAAAGCAATCCTAAAACAGAAAACCAATGCTGGAGGCATCAAGCTGTATTATAAAACTGTCATCATCAAGACAGTATGGTACTGGCACAAAAACAGACACACGGATTGACAGAACAGAATAGAGAACCCACAATGGACCCACAAACGTATGGCCACCTAATCTTCAACAAAGCAGGAAAGAATATCCAATGGAAAAAAGGCAGTCTTTTCAGAAAATGGTGTTGGGAAAACTGGACAGTGATGTGCAGAAGAATGAACCTGAACCACTTGCTTACAGCACACACAAAAATAAACTCAAAATGGATAAAAGACATAAATGTAAGATAGGAAACCATCAAAATCCTAGAGGAGAAAACAAGCAACAACCTCTTTGACCTCAGCTGCAGCAACTTCTTACTTGACATGTCTCTGGAAGCAAGGGAACCAAAAGCAAAAATTAAATATTGGGACCTCTTCAGGATAAAAACTTCTGCACACTGAAGGAAATAATCAGCAAAACTAAAAGACAACTGACCAGATTGGGGAAAGATACTTGCAAATGGCATATCAGATAAAGGCTTAGTATCCAAAATCTATAAATAACATATCAAACTCAACACCCAAAAAACAAATAATCCGGTGAAGAAATGTGCAAAAGACATAGACATTTTTCCAAAGAAGAGACCCAGATGGCCAGCCAAAACATGAAAAAATGCTCAACATCACTCATCATCAGGGAAATACAAATCAAATTACAATGGGATACCACCTCACACCTGTCAGAATGGCTAAATTAACAACTCAGGCAACAATAGATGTTGGGGAGGATGTGGAGAATGAGGGACCCTTTTGCACCGCTGGTGAGAATGCAAACTGGTGCAGCCACTCTGGAAAACAATATGGAGGTTCCTAAAAAATTAAAAATAGAACTACCCTGTGACCCAGCAGTAGCACTACTAGGAACTTATCCAAAGGACACAGGAGTGCTGTTTCGAAGGGGCACTTGCACCCCAATGTTTATAACAGCACTATCGACAATAGCCAAAGTATGGAAAGAGCCCAAATGTCCATCGATGGATGAATGGATAAAGAAGATGTGGTATATATGTACAATGGAATGTTATTTGACGATCAAAAAGAATGAAATCTTGTCATTTGCAACAATGGGGCTGGAACTACAGTGTATTATACTACATGAAATTAGAGAAAGATAAATATCATATGACTTCACTCATGTGGAACTTAAGATACAAAACAGATGAACATAGGGGCGCCTGGGTGGCGCAGTCGGTTAAGCGTCCGACTTCAGCCAGGTCACGATCTTGCGGTCCGTGAGTTCGAGCCCCGCGTCAGGCTCTGGGATGATGGCTCAGAGCCTGGAGCCTGCTTCCGATTCTGTGTCTCCCTCTCTCTCTGCCCCTCCCCCATTCATGCTCTGTCTCTCTCTGTCCCAAAAATAAATAAACATTGAAAAAAAAAAAAACCAAAACAGATGAACATAAAGGAAGGGAAGCAAAAATAATATGAAAACAGGGGCAAACCGTAAGATACTCTTAAGTACAGAGAACAAACTGAGGGTTTCTGTACGGGTTTGGTTGGGGGGATGGGCTAAATGGGCAAGGGGCATTAAGACAGACACTTGTTGGGATGAGCACTGGGTGTTATATGTAAGTGATGAATCACTAAATTCTACTCCTGAAGTCATTATTACACTATATGTTAGCTAACTTGAATGTAAATTTTTAAAAAATAATCTAAAAAAGAGAGTTGGGTTTAATATCTTTTTCTAACTAAAGGTGTCACAGTAGAATTTTAAAATGAAACTAAGCTACAAAGTGAAATTCAACTCATAGCAGTGGTCTGCTGTGTGTTATCATAGGTTTTGAAATTTCATTTTCATGCTATATAAACTGATAGTCATACTTAACTGGTGAAATTAGTTGACAGGACACATCTTCACAACAATTACTACATTAGAAATGTTCCAGTGCACACCTCAAAACATGAGCATTTTCTATCATCACTGTGCATTTCATGAAACTCTAAAATATATTAGGTGGCATACAGTGCCATTGATCCATTATGAAAAATATTCCCTAGAAGGAAGTGCTTTCACAATAATCAAGTAAATTAGTTTTATTTGCCAGTGATTTTAATGTGATGTGTAGTGTCACTTTATTATCTACTCCATAGGTTGAAAGTTCAAGAGTAAAAAAATAAAGAAAAGAAAAGAAAGAAAGAAAATTATCCTGTCATTTTCTGTTATATCAGTGTTTTTTAATTACTACTTCTGGATAGATGTTGATTACCAGTCTTCAGTGTTGTGATACAGATGTGAAGTTTCTAAAGCATATGATTGAGTCACAGTTCAGAAAATTTAATTATGCTTGTCTACCAAAAATGTTTGTTGAATCTTTTGGTTAAATATTAACTTTTAACTGAATTTTTTTCTTTCAGTGGAGAGGGTGGATGGATGGATGGACAATGTGTAGACAGAGAATGATAGATAGATAGATAGATAGATAGATAGATAGATGATATAAGGCACAATTTAAGGTAATATGAATAACTACCCAGAGTTATTTCATTATTCTTACTCATCAGTCTTCACATAATTTGGCTTTAATACAAAAATGAGAAAAATAGCTAAAACACACTTGATTTCAATATCTTCACTTTATCCCACAGTAATTAAAACTTAACCATCCTGGAGGTTGACCATTATTTGATTTAATTCTCAAATGTAGAAATCCCCTCAAACGGGGATCTTGAGGATGAGTTGACTGAAATGGGAAGTGCATGAGCTCATTCTGGAGAGCTGCCTTTCCTTGAAGGAAGCCTGGAAGGAGGCTGCTGCCTTGGGAAGCCCAGTGGCTTCCTTGGATTTCTGGGGAGGGAGGGCCATGCTGTGTACCCTACCCTAGCAGCCGCCCAGTCCCATGCCAGTGTGCTCAGAGTGTTCATGGACTTTGACATCAGAAAGTACCTCCTTTCATATAGTGAAAAAATGCCAATCAGAGAATACAGAACACAGAATAATAAATATAAGGAAAGTAAAGTGTAGTGAATGATCCTGTTCTTCACGTGACTAGAGGTGTTGAGATGGCACTCCAAAGCACAGGGCTAGGCATGTTTGTTTTGTTTTGTTTTGTTTTGTTTTAGTGTGTGTGTGTGTGTGTGTGTGTGTGTGTGTGTGTGTATGTATGTGTGTGTGTTGCCTTTTACATTTACTGTTCCATTCTAGAATGAGGAAATTAACAAGGCCCTCTATAGCTATTCTAAATAATCTGTTAACTATATAGGTGACTCTCTGCCCACCACCAGTGTTCCCGTATTTAAACCGGTAGGGTAGAACAGACAGTCGTGTAGATGCTCGATTCCCAGGTCTGCATCCCAGTATATCTGTACTACCTGGCCAGCAGCCCTTCTCCTCAACATCAGGCAAGGAAAAGACTTAGGTCAGGTGTTCCAGAACACCTTATAAACTTGTGAGAAAGAGGATCAGCTGTCTAAAACAAAGGAGCAATGACTTTTACGTGGTCTGTTTTCAGACATTTTTTTGACTCTCAATTTCTTTATCTATAAAACAAGACTAATATTCATAGTCCTTCCCATTTTGTGGCATCGTGAGGCCCTGCCTGTTTATTTTCTGTGACATATGACCTTAAATGACTGAATTCCAGTTTTCTAGGAGGCAGTACAGTGTCACTTTCCATTTTTTTTTAACTTGTCGGTCATTAGATCCTCATGGATCTTAATAGTGTTTGGCAGAGCTCTTCTCTTTTGACCTTGCCTCTACGTAACATGGGAGCAATGCACGTTTGCCACTGGAGTCATGGGATCTGGTCATTTGAGAGGCATGTGCTGTGCTAAACCGATCCAGGCTCACTCTGGGAAGCAATGGACTGACCAGACTGACCTGTTCCCTGGTGTTAGAATCTCATTTTTCTGATGCTTACAATTCATGCAAATTTCCCCCTCTATGTGCCACCTGTTTCACCAAAAAGGGGGGGTACCCTTTCTACTCCTCTGAATACAATACAATTATTGCTAGCAAGCCTGCATTGGATTCCGGCATCTGGGTCTGTTTTCACCAGCTGCCTCACTGCTGATGTGTTCCCAAATAGGGCACATTCAAGATGCCAGCTGTGCTCCCTGACATCTGTTTCTCAGGGAAACTTGTTTCCAGGTCTTACCGGAATTTTGTGGGAACTCTGAACAAGGGAAAGAGGGCAGAGGCCATGCAGCATCACTGATAAGGCCCTTCTTTCCATTCCTTTTGTGTCTGAAAGGAACAGCTTAAAGGTTCTGTTTTTACATGAAAACATTTCCTTAAGTGAGATAGTTTAGAAATTTAACAACAACAAATGACTGGTTTTTCTCTTCTCAGAGGGGTATTTGAAGTAATTGGACAGGTGTTAAACAGGTGAACAGTGACAGAGCCTCTAACAATCTTGAACATCATGGTTAAATCTAGAGGTTTTCTTCTGGTACTTTTTCAGCACAATTGACCCTGCCCTTTTTGTCTGCCATGTGCTGTCATAGACTGAATGTTCATTTTCTCCACAAAATGCATACGTTGAAATCCTAACCCTTAATATAATAGTATTAGGAGTTGAGGTCTTTGGAAATTGGTTAGGTGTTGAGGGCAGAGCCTCATGAACATCATTAGTGCCCTTATACAAGAGAACCCAGAGAGCCTCCCTCCCCATCCACCACGTGAGGACACAGTGAACCAAGAGGAAGGTCACCAGGATGCAGTCAGTCCTCATCAGACACTCGATCTGCTGACCCCTTCATCTTGGACTTCCAACCTCCAGAAGGGTGAGAAGCCCATTGCTGTTGTTTATAAACCACTCCGTCTATGGTAGTTTGTGGTAGCAGCCCCGACAGGCTGAAACACCACAAAAACACAGATTAGACTTATTTCCCTTTTGTCTGATTACTAATGACTTCAATGGAAGCAAAGGTAAGAGGAAGGAAAGGTAAGGAAGGGAATGTCTAAGAAGTGTGTTCTTCTTGTGAGACAGGGGGATCCAAGAATATAAATGGACCTCATTCTAGGCAGAAAATGGCATTTGGGCTGTGAGGACTCACCATAGCCTTTCTACTGTAACCTGTCCTGTGAGCTGGCACTCGGACCTAGGCAGTGTGGCTGTGGCCATACTCTCTTTCTGAGGACACATATTGAGACAGTGCTCTGGTGTCCCATTTGCAGCGAAGAATACCTTAATACCAGTATCACATGGGGAAAAAAATAGAGATTCAGAGATGAGCATATTTCTGGTTATGTGAATTACCCATGTACTCACATTTCTGAAGTGAAGACAAGCATATGTTAATAATAGGTTGGATACGATACAAAGAATATGATCTTGAGATAAGTCTGAGGGAATAATATCTGTCGATGTCATAGAGCTTTACATTTATGCTATAAATGTACATATTTAAAAATATAATTTGGGAAAGATGGCCAGAAATGCTAATTTTTATAATATATCTTAGCACATGTTACCTAACAAAGAAAACCGTGTACACCACAAACATATGTCGTATGGCAGAAGGGATTTTTCTGTCACGAATGATTTTTGCTTTGGAAATATAAAATATTGAAATGCATTGTCTATTAGCATTTTTAATAGGGTGTCTTAGAGATAGCTGTGTCTACATATATCACCCCCATGAATATGTCCTTCTGAAATTAAACACGAAGGAAGTACAAACATGATGCGTTTGAATCCCAAGCTAGTGTTTATATTGCACATAGTATCAGACTCGAAGCTTCCTGAACTACAATATATTTTGACAGAATCCCCTTTGTTTTATGCATATGCATCCACTTCTAATGTGCATATGCCTAAAATGTAAAAAATAGAAGGAAATGGCATGCTGTTGCTAAGTGGGTATCCTACAGACTTGAAACAAAAAAGAAAAGCTTTAAATTACACTATAATTATGTAAAATAATGCGATTTTACTTTGGTTATCTAAAATAAAAATTAGAAGCTTGCAAATGAAAATGACTCTATAATGATAATTTCCAAAGGTATTTTCAGAGTAGCTAGTTTGTAACTTTGAGAAAGTAACCACCTTGCCCTTTCTCCAAAGCCCTTTCACACCACCAGGGCCGGAAACACTGACCAACCCTCACTGTCAGGGTAGTGTCAGAAAAAAATGTGCAAAATAGCCCTGGCTTAGCTACTTCCTGTCAGCTTTGTTGTCACTGGCTTGTCTTCTTGGAGAGGTAATTATCTGGTGTCAACATTCTCAACCATTCAACTCAGGTTTAACTCGCATGCAACAAGATCATTGTTTTGGTCTGTTGTAAGATACCCCTGTAGCAGTTCTGTACTTGGTCTAGTGAGGAATACCTGAAAGAACTTCAAAAAAATCAAGATGCGGGTGCCTGGGAGGCTCAGTCGGTTGAGCGTCCGACTTCGGCTTAGGTCATGATCTCACGGTTCGTGAGTTCGAGTCCCATGTCAGGCGCTGTGCTGACAGCTCAGAGCCTGGAGCCTGCTTCAGATTCTGTCTGTCTCTCTCTCTCTCTCTCTCTCTCTCTCTCTCTCTCTCTCTCTCTCAAAAATAAATAAACAGTAAAAAATTTTTTTTTAATGCAGAGTCTGGAGAGAAACGCCAGCAGTATGGGTTTAGTGAAGTCTGGAATGAAATGTAAGAATCTGTACTTTAAACACATCCCCAGGAGGAAAAGACAAAATTTCAAGTGTGGTGAGAATATGGAGCCATTGGAACTCTGTTTGAGAAATTTGGAACTAAGTGGGTGGAAATGTAAATCCATACAGCAAATTTGTGTTTGATCTACCGGAGCTGAACATAGACCTACCTACCACTCTGTAGTTTCACTCGTAACTATGTAACTGATAGAGATGCATCTGTATCTTCACCAAAACATGCATAAGAATGTTCACAGCGGCATCATTCAAAAAATTCAGAAGGATGGAGACCACCTTAGCTATGTTCATCAATACTGAGATGGAGATATAAATGTAGGGTATTTATCCTTTAGTGTCCTAAAAGATACTGGCAAGGTAGCTGGCAAGGCCAGCTTCATGGTTGTGTGATCTGGGAATTGCACATGGCCCCGCTCTGAAAGGGCCCTGTGCTGGGTTCAGTGTTCTGTTACCATCTTGTCATTTCGGAACAGAGGAACTGCATTTTCATTTCGCACGGGACCCTGCAAATTAGGTGTCTGATTCTACTATATAGTAAATTTCACTCAATGTTGCACGAGTAGAGTTAAACAAAAAATAATATATACCCTATGATTTCAAAAACAGGGAAAAATGACACTGTAATGTTGTAAATCAGGATAGTGGTTGGCTTTGAGGAGGTGAGAAGGGGTGAGGTCCATGAAAACATTTGGCACTGTCCCTGGCACATAGTACACTATCAATTATTAACAGCTATTAATTAATAATTCATTGCTTTCTTACTGCCTTTTCTTCACAGGACAGAAGAATTTCTAAATAGTTGCACTGATATCTTTTCTATGCAATTAATATAAAATATTGATAGCCCTCTGATCATGAAACATTTAAATTATTCGTATTTTGGTAGAGGAGTAAATAAATCATGTTAAATTTATGCTGGTAGTTCTGACTCATGCCAACAAAAGGAAACAGTGACATGAATAATTCTAAAAAGAGGAGTATCAGATAATTATGTTAAGTGTATTTGATTTGGGAATGCAGGAGATGATACTATGGCAAGATTTATCTAGCTTTGTTTGGTGTGGTCTGCTACTGAGTTAGCTCAAGTCTGACTGACGATAAAGGGCATGAAATGCAATCCTGTCCTTTTGTCTATGAACCACAACACTTGGGATCCATATCACTCATGTGGCCACATCATGTGCCGGGCTATGGTGGGCTTCCTATGCTGTCGTTTTCTCCCTGTCGCTTGTCTTTCCAATTGTATTGGGGACACCCCAAGGACAAGCCAGAATTTTCATGTTAGAATACATTTTTTTTCTTCCTCTCACCCTCATATATAGCTGGTTGGTATTTTGTTTCATTTGTGTTTGTATACAGTAGACAGTGTATATTTGTTTACTGGTTGAGTAAAGAGGGAAGAAAAGAGATAGTAAAATGGGGCTGAAGTCTTCCAAAATCAGTTAATAAACTGAATTAAACCTTTTCAGATAATCTGACTCAATGCAGCTAGGTTGTGGCGGCACGTAAACCATTTGAGGACTGCCCAAACCTCTCCCATTCATAAAAGCCTTTTTTGGATCTCCCCTGTGGGTCAGATCCATGGTCTGCCCCGAGGAAGAAGACAGTAAATACTATGTCAGGAAAATGAAATTCAGTTGATGGCTGAGGAGCTTTTTCAATAAGGGGATCCACAGGGTGTGGAACCTGAGAAGACAAAGCAAAGGAGGAGGAATCAAAGATGGGCTCAGGTGTTGTGAGTGGGTCTTCTGTGATTCTCTTCATAGGAACAGCAAAATCTGGCTTGAAGTAGTGTTAAGAAGGCTTCTGGGTAATGCATCTAGTTCTGGGTATGTTCAAGTTAAAAACAAGCAATTTTATTAACGAATATATTTTTCAAGGGGCTAATATATCCTGGGTTTCATCATCATCAATAGATACAAGTATTGTATTCTCTGGAAAGGAACATGCATCCACGTTGGTCACAAGCCCCTCTCTTTATTTTTTAAAAATATTTTCTGTTTTGTAGCATGTTCTGCCTTAAAAAAATGTAAAAATGTGTTTGGTCCCAGTGAACTCCACATTATTATTTATAGGTCATTTATTATGCCATTTATAGGGTATGTGAATGCTGGACAGTAAAATTTTTAGAAAATGTGATTGTGATTATATGACACTAAAAAATATAGCACATCGGCCATGAAAGTCTAAATCAGTAGGACTCTAGTACCTGCTACAGAGCCCAGTCCTGCCAAATGCTTTTGATGACAGCAAGAGGTAGGCTATATGCACCCAAATATTTTTTCCTCCTTATAATTGGACTTCTCTCCTGAATAATTTATATTCTACTTTGATTTTATATTTCTTAGCTTTTTCAAAATGTATGCTTGTTGATGATATGCTATAAATCATTGGTAGCCTTAAAGGTTGTACTTTTATACAAACACCCTGTGCTTTAAAGATACATTAGAGAAAAGTATTCGTTTTCAATTATAGCAATCACCTCCAATTTTAAGATCTTACCTCTTATAATTGTATACGATAGAAGTAAAACAATAAGCAGGTAGCTAGTTATACAAGGGAAAAGGGAAAAGCCAAAAACAGAGGGATGAAATAATCTTTGTGGTAAAAATGATCTTAGAAATTTTATAAGCCATTTCGATTTACCACAGGAAAAAAAATGGAATTAAAGAAATTTTAGTATTTTTTCCAAGACTACTAACAGGTTACAGATGAACTGAAACTAGAATCTTATTCTCTTAGCTCTAATTTGTGCCTGTCATTACAATGCCAGACAACTTACAGTGTCAAGCATTTATGCATTTATATAATTAATCTAGGAAGATATCAACATCACCACATTTTTTTTTCACATCATTTTGTTTTTCACTTGTAAAGTGAAGATTAACTTTCCCATGACCTTGTTGTAGACCAGAGGTTGGCACATTATGCCTTTACCTCTTTTGGTAAAACCCTTGAGCTTTGAGTAGATTTTATATATTTTAAAGGTTGTACTCTAAAAAAATAATAACATATTATGTGAAATTCAATTTTCAGTGCCCATAAATAAATCTTTGACAGAATATAACCACACCCATTGTTTATGGATTGTCAGCAGCTGCTTTTGAGCTACAATAGTAGCATTGACTAATTACAACAGAGAGACTCTATGGCCTTGATACCTTAAGATATTTACTATCTGGTCCTTTCAAGACATTTTATAGGAAAAAAATGAAAATACTACATCAGGATGAAAGAGGTATTTTCAATGTTTTACAATCTCAGTATGAAAGATGAGGAATCATCTCACAATGGAGAACAGATGCATATATTTAAAAATATACAGTCTAATGAATAGAAACATGTATGCCATGTTCAGATAATGAATAATACATGGTTGAGAGCCTGGCTCAAATTCAAGACCCACCACATGGGATCCCGTACTGACTGTGGATCGGTCAGCCCCAGGAAGGGCATCAGTAAGCCATGGTTCCATTCCAGATGGGGATGTTTTCATCAGTCTTTCCTTCTCACTCCCCACTCTGCTCAAGCCAGAATAAGCTCTGAAAGGAAAACTAAGGCTTTTACCAGAATTGGAGTTATTTCAAAAGGTTTAGATCCGGAAGCTGCCCCTGCTCTTACCCAACCCTCCCCCTGTGTCCAGTCATAGCAATCATATTAGAAAGTTTACATTCATCCCCAGCCCGCTCTACTGTGACTTTCCAGCTGGGAGGTAGAGGCGGGGATTTCCACTGCTGTCCTGCTGCAGTGATGCTGATAACTAGGGTATTATCATATACAGACTGCCTTCCCTGTTACTTCCGTGAAATTTCATACTCTAATTTTGAAAATCCGCATAGGTGGATATCTTCCTGAACTCATTTTCACGGAAGAGTAGGACACCATTACAGAGCACATCCAAGGGAAAAGGAAGACATACTTGTTAAACATAAATTATTTTCTAGATTGTTTTACATCAAATTAATTTATGTTTGTGAGTTCTAAGCAGATCATTAATGTAAAAACTTCTAAACAATGAAGAACTTTTTCCTCTTAAAAACAAACAGTGAGCAGTAATGATGAAAGGAGAGGTCTGTATCAAACACATATTTGTTTTTAATCTTGTGGAACCATCTTTTATATTATTCTTCTGTCTTAAAAATTGAATGTGCTTGGGCCACCTGGGTGGCTCAGTCGGTTGAGCATCAGACTTCAGCTCAGGTCATGATCTCACGGTTCATTGGTTCTAGCCCCGCATCGGGCTCTGTGCTGACAGCTTGGGGCCTGGAGCCTGCTTCGGAATCTGTGCCTCCCTCCCCTCAGCTCCTCCCCTGCTCATACTCTGTCTCTCTCTCAAAATAAATAAAGATTTAAAAAAATTGAATGTGCTTTTGGGATAAGTGTTATAGAAAAGGACATTGCAAAAATAGATGGAATAATTGCAAGCCAACCATTCTACACTTAGATTTTCAAGGGCCTTTATTTTGATGTTTTGCTTACTTTCAGATGCTTTGCCGACAATGTTGGTGCAAAACCAGTTTCTTTCTGACCCTTGCATCTAAGTCCAAATTAGTTCATCTTGTGTGATGATTTTAAGGGTTTGAAAGGGTTGTATCATCTGCATGCATTACTGTTTTGTGTGTACCTCTAGTGTGACTGTTGCTGTGTGATCATGTGCCCTTGTGCTCCTGACTGTCATATTCTTTCTCTAAAGCAAACAGAAGTGAGGAAATAGCTCTTATGTCTGAACATTTCAGAAATACATCACTCTTAGTGCTTTCTTTGCCACTTTGGCTATCACAGTTATCCACCTTCTGACATGTGAACGGAAGGAAAGCCGGTGCCCTACTCCCACGCTGAGCGACAAGCCTCCCCTTTGTAGCCTGACCTCATAGCACATCATTCTACTCCCTTCTCCTCCAAATCAAAACTGACCATTATTTGTGGAACAGAGCTCAGCTGACCAAACAATATATTTTTTTCCTCACTGCCCCAGACTAGGCAGCATTAGAGGAAGTTATAGGGATTTGCACTCTTGAAATCTTCTTGGTCTGTCGTTGATTAATTTGTTGTTCATTCATTCTTGTGCTTTCTCATTTATTCATTTCTGTATTAGCCTCTCATTCGCTTGGCCCTACCAATGCGGAGGTGAGTAAGGTTGCGGCAGAAAGAAACTGTTTTTACCACATGCCCTCCCCGCTCCACTCCCAAGATAACTATCATGCCCAGCACATCCCCAGAGTTTCCCTACTAACAAATGGTTATCCTGAACTGTGTTGTGCTGCACAAGAAAGGCCCCAACAAACCTGACTCAAAACAAGGCTTGACTGAGGTTTTAGAAGCTCTGATACTCTAACAACCTTCTAGAACTCCGCTGAACAGTACCATTTGAGCTGCATCTCTCACCCAGCTCCCCATAGCACGAAGGAAACTGCAAGTAAAAGGAAAATCATGAGAAGAAGAGTGATAAATCAGCATTGCTACAACTTGCAATTACCATGACGAGAGGCCGCATCTCGTTTTCTGGTGTCCCATGCAAGCCTACAGAGCCAGCCTGAGGTCTGAGGCCCAGTCGGGTAGTAGTAAACTTCTGTCTATTGTCCTTCCCACCTGACTCTTCTGTTCAGGAGTCCGTGAGCAGCTGCAAGGCCAGGAGGCTTGTGTGTTCATTTCAGGGACATGGAAGAATGAATTCACTGTGGTGGGTTGAATGGCAACCTCCAAAATGGCATCTACATGTCCTAATCCCCAGAACCTGCCAATATGACCTTAGTTGGAAAAGGGTCTTTGCATATCTAATTAAATTAAGTATCTTGAGATGAGAAGATCATCCAGGATTATCCGTTGGGCCCTAAATCCAATGACAAGTGTCCTGATAGACACACAGAGAAGAAGGAGGTGTGAACCAGAGATAGAGCCAAATTCTGGGAATGCTAAGGTAGCCACTCAGAAGCTGGAGGAGGCAAAGGACAGATTGTCCACCAGAGTCTTCAGACTTCTGGCCTCCAGAACTGTGCCTGGATACACCCCTGTTGTTTTAAGCCAGCGAGTCTGCCGTGGTTTGTTGTGGCAGCCATGGGAAACTAATAGTCACCCTGCCTCTGTGACAGCTCAAGAGGGAGCTCTTAGAACTTCTTACAATTAGGGGCGCCTGGGTGGCTCAGTAGGTTAAGCATCCGACGTCGGCTCGGGTCATGATCTCGCGGTCCATGGGTTTGAGCCCCGCGTCAGGCTCTGTGCTGACAGCTCAGAGCCTGGAGCCTGTTTCAGACTCTGTGTCTCCCTCTTTCTCTGACCCTCCCCTGTTCATGCTCTCTCTCTCTGTATCAAAAATAAATAAATGTTAAAAAAAAAAAACTTCTTACAATTAATATCAGGTCGTGGAAAAATATGTAACATTTATATCTCATATGAAAAGAAAATCTAGATTGTGGCACATCCTAAAGAAGAGTCAGTAAGCTTAGGGGATTGTCTGCATGTGGGGAAAGGGAAGAGGGAGCTGTCAAAGGTAAAACACAGCCAACATTTCCTTAAAGTGGTGAATACAGGCTTTATTCAGTACCATGGACAGTGAGAAAGACCTGAGCTCTGTTCTCATCTATGCAGAGGTGACTGGGCGGTTTAGGGTGAGCAGGAAGGAAGGGAGAGCAGGGCTCAGTGAGTAGACAATGAATAAGTATAGAGAGTTGACCTGATTGGTGTGAATGCCTGTAGGTCAGTTACGGAGGAAAGATTCCATGGGCCATGGACGGGGACACAGAGGCTTCTAGTTAGTAACATTTTTTTATTTGCAATCAATATTTCCTTAATGATAGGAGATTCTGACACTGTAAACCTGTCATTATACACTAACAGACAAGACTTTAACTTTTGAAATTGAAGGCATGGTAATTTTGAAATGTCCAAAAAAACCCTCACAAAAGTAGATTCTACATTCAACAAGAAAATAGCAACCTTAGTTAACACAAAGTTCATAGCTCTGCTCTAGAATATTTTAAGATTAATCAAGTTCATTTTATTTTTTCTCAGAGGGATTATACCATAGAATTATTATTGCCGTTATCATCATTTCACATATAAATATTGGCAAAATTTTTTCTCGATACACATTCAAGGCATGCTGAACACTGAAAGCATCTATATAAGTTTAACCGCATATCTTAAAATCTGACCAGCAGGTAAGAAGTAGGAGTGTTTTTCTTAACTCTTAGAAACACCAGAAATGAGCTCCTTATTTTTAATGAACTGGAATATGAAAAGAGAGAGAGATACAATTATTCCACACAGCCCATTTAATTGTGCCCCCCACATAATCCTGGCTTCTTGGCATATGCGTGAAGACATTGTTGAGTTTCAGGGAGGCAACTTTAAACAGAAGCCTTACTCTGTCTGACTAATCTAAAAGCACAGCTGTGATGTAGGTAATTGAAAGGCACAACCAAGCAATTACCCATTCCATACAGAGCTGCCTCCATGCCACCAGCCTTCACGTTACGATCCTGGAGATAAATGCAGTGTTCTTCCTCCTCAGTGGGGAGCTGGGATTAGAATAAGGAGGAAAGATTCTCCCCGCCAACAGAGAGAGAACATTTCACCCAAGAGAATGCTGTTTCAGGCTCACTTTGGAACAGTATGTTCATGGGCTCCATTAGCACTATAAAGGGAATAGGCAAAGGGGATATTCAGCCAGCAGAAGTCTCTAGACCACTCTGGCCTTTACTATCTTGACAGCGAGAATTGTTTCCAGCACATCAGAGTCTCTCCAAACCATGTGGCATACCCAGTTTTCACACAATGTAATGAGGTACTACTAATGTCTAAATTTGTAGAGTTCCTGACTGTGATTTCAAAATGCATATTATCTTATTTTCAACCTATTAAACACAGAGTCAATGTTAAATATTAAAAGGGATCATGTTTCTCTTCTACAACATAATAGCCAGTATATACACAACCAGAAATTGTTGGTAATTAGTATTTCCTTAATGATAAAAGATTATCAAAAGGACTCAACTACTTTGTCAAGTATATTTTTGAAATGACAGCCCCTTTGTTATTTTGTTTCATTATTAGTACCTGCTTTATATACTCCTCTAACTTACCCATGAGAAGGAATGATGACAAATATATTTTAAACACTCAATTCATGAGTTTTAGATTCTTGATCATTTGTTACATGCTGTCCTACTGAGTGATTTTTTACCGATTTTATAATTGGATGCTACAACAAAACTTGCCTAACTGATACCTGGTAGCCATTTAACACTTATTTGATGTTAAGGTCATGAATGATTTGCTTCTCCGTGAAGTTGTGTCTTTGCCTTTATAACTTCACACCTTGGCAGTAGACTTGAGTTCACTTGAAGTGATCATTACCTGAAGTCACACTTGGATTACTGTTAATGAACCTGACAGGAGAGACCATGCTAGGTGTAGAAATGGCAGCATTAATAACACACCAATGTTGTTATTTTTCAAACTGAGTCTGCTAGAACTGCTTTGAGCTGATATTCTGCCTAGTGAGCTGTGTCTAAAAATGTTAAAATCAAATTGATGTGTTAAATCAGTATAGACACTCACACACACACCTAGCTAAATTGAAAATGTGTGCCATTTGAAAAAACATCTTATTCATTTGAAAAAAGTGAAGAACTTGTTCATGCCCTTGTGAGCCCTCCTCACATGATAGCACAAAATAGGACACAATTGTTCATCAGTGGGGAAACTACATTGAAGTCAGTACATGGCAAACTAGGATCCATATGCTAAATCCAGCCCACAATCTGTTTTTGTAAATCAAGTTTTGTTGGAATACAACCATACTCATTCATCTATGTATTATCCATGGTTTCTTTCATGTTGTAGTGGAAGAATTAAGTAGTTCTTGATAGAGAACATATGGTATACAAAGCCAAAACACTTACTATCTGATCCTTTGCAGAAAAATATGTCAACCCCTGATCTATGCAAATGCACATTAGCATTATTAGCAGTGACCCTGAAGACTGTCTGACCTTCAGGAAGAAATTACTTCTAAATATATATAAGCTCTGGTGCCTTGGTCCTTGGGACCTATTATTTTAGGTTGTTGAGCTGGGGAGAAGGAAGAAGGGAGAAACAGATTGGTGAGTTTGGTGTTCATCGCATCTCAAAAGAAACCAACAAAGTAGTCAAGAGCTTTAAGGCAGGAATAATTCTTGAATTGTAGAATCAGAAGAAACCTAGAGATCACTTTATACTGTGATTATACTCTGGGGAGTGGGAGGTGTGTATTGTAATAATGTATTGAATGCCCTGTTCCACCAGTGCTGGTCACTATCTATTATAAGAAGTACCATGCACACACAAATAAAGAAGAAAGTCCTTCAAATGTGTATCTTCTAATAGACGGACTCTGGTATATTTGGTGTTTTATATGGAAGATTTAATTGAGTCAAATTACAAAAAGCATATGCCAGCACCTATCCTGAAGAAGTTCTATAGAAGACAGCCCATTTTCTATCTTAATCTGGAGAATATTGCCTAGAAATAACTATTTCAAATTTTTTTAACATTTATTTATTTTTGAGAGAGACAGAGCATGAATGGGGAAGGGACAGAGAGAGGAGACACAGAATCTGAAGCAGGCTTCAGGTTCTGAGCTGTCAGTACAGAGCCCCACACGGGGCTCGAACCCACGAACTGTGAGATCATGACCTGAGCCGATGTCGGACGCTTAACCAACAGAGCCACCCAGGTGCCCCTAGAAAGATCTATTTCAGAAAGATGATATATGAGTTGTGGGGGTAGCAGAGGGATGGGGAGGGTCGGGGGATGTAGACATGAAAGGTGTTATTAAACTTTTAAGCTTATTTACAAAAAGGAATGCCTTTGAAAATGTAAAGAATGCCTACTATTATCTAATCTCCTTTATCAGTGAAGAAAAGGAGTTTCAGAAGAGCAAAGTGACATGAGTGGCTACCACATCCTGTTGTTGGGGGAGGGAGGAGCCACCAATAAAACCCAGACTTCCAGTCCATTGCACCTTTCTTTTTGCTGCTGCTAAATTTATAATTTATAAAAACTATGAGGTACTGTTGGACATTATGTGATTTATACTTAATACGTGAGAAGGTTGAGAAAACTAACTAGAAAATAATCCTATATGTTACCCCCTCAAAAAAAATTTCACATGAAGCTTATGGATTATCTGGGGAAGAGCTGATAACCTGTTCATTGGTAGGTGTTCCATTATTGAATGGAGTATATCCCTACATCTAATCAAATCCGCTTCAAGGTTCTCTAGTGAATTTTATAATTTTTGATAAGTTCTCTTTGACTCTTTTAGGGTGTATGTAAATGAGCTTGTCATCCTCAAGTAGCATTTTTTCTTGTTTCTATTCCATGATAATCCTGCTCCCTTTTATTTCTAATTCTTATTTTATTGCCCAGGATATAAAGAGTCAGAGTGATATGAAACATTATTGTTTTGACCTTACTTAAAGGAAATGGGTCTAAAATTTCTTCATTAAATGCAGTATTTCCTTCCAAAGGAAGAAGATTTCTTGTGAAAGATACGTTTTATTAAGAGTTCCTTTTTCTCCTTGTTTTGTGTCAGTCTCAGGTATCTGTATCTATCTATCCATCCACAAATACACACACACACACACACACACACACACACACACACACTCACACACACTCATAGTATGCTCTATAAATTACAACTCATACTAATAATGATTTGTCAGCATCTTTCAAGGTACCATGAAAATTTTCTCCTCTAGTCTTTTAATTTGATGAATGAAAGAAACATATTTTCTGTATTAGGCTATTATTAAACCCTTGGGATATCCTCTTTTTGATTCTATAGTTTTTTAATGTCCACTTTATTCAGATAGGTAATACTTCTTTAGGATATTCAGACTGTATTCTTATGTGAAATTGCCCTGTGATTCTCTTATATTGTTCTCATTCAGTTATATTAGTATCAAGGTTATATTAGTCTCATAAATAAGTTAGGTTGTTTTCATTATTTGAAACAAGTTATGTAAAATAAGGATCATCTGTTAAATGTTATTATAATGGGAAAAATCCAATAAAGAACAGAGTTTTGGGAAAAAAAAAAAGGAAATTATATTTGAGTTACCCTGAAGCACGAAGTTATTGTCACTGTGAAAATGAACAATATAAAAAAATAAATGACTCAATCAACAGGTGGATATTTAGCAGTCTGTGTCTGGAATATCTTTCTAAATTCTAGGACGTGAATTATAAGGGTGTGTGCAATAAACAAATGAATCAGTGGTTTTAGACATATTAAATCAACTTTAATACTATTATGATTCCTGATCAAATTCTAAAGGGACAAGGAAGTTGTAAGAATAGGGATTTAAGAATGAATGAAATACGGATGGATTAGATGTCTGATATGATTGCAGATTACTCCCAATAAACCAGTGTTCACTAGCTCTGGAGGCACGTTAGAATCCATTGTGAAGGTCTCACACGTATTAATGTTCAGGCCCCAGTGCAGACCATTGCAGAAAGAATTTCTGGGAGTAAAAAATGAGCATCAATATTTTTGATAAGCTTCCCAGATGGTCCTGGTGCATGGCAAGGGGTGAGAGTCACTTTTCTGAATTTAATGATAAGACACTGGAGTTATTTTATTGGTTTCAAGAAGAATGGGTATGAGGACCGAGAGAAAGCTCAGGGAATAAATTAATCCTGATGTTGTGACTTCCTTCAAGAAGACTGTCCATAATGGGAGTTTCCTGCTTTACTCTTTACAATCCTGACAAAACCTTACCCTAAGTTTATAAATAGGTAAGTTCACTTACCAGCTTTTCCGATATAACCATCTGATCGTTGTGGATTGCACTGATACAAAAAATGGTTCTCCTACTTCTCATTTTTGTTTTTTGTCCCGCACGCCCATTCCTTCTAACATTTCATTACATATGCACCGGTGGCACTTCTCATTTTCAGTAAATTGCTAATGTTTAAAATTTTCTGTTCCTTTGGTTTCACTGTCACAGGACGGCTATCTCATCGTATTAACACTTGAAACAGTGTCACTGCTTTTGCACTGAACAGGCATAATGGGATTAATAATGTTTGTGTGAAATTCTCAGAGCTGAGGATAAAAACCTGTCAACATTTTGTAGCTTGAGCAATAGCTCAATGCCTTTGCTCTTTGCCTTATATGTGAAATAATTAAGTGCGTGTGATAGGAATGTTTTTGAAACAACTAAAGGATCCCCCACATAATGCAATGATATTTGGAAAGCTGTGAGGACATACATTTTAAAGGAAGTCATTTTAGCTTTCAAGAAAGAAGTCTAAGTAAGTGGCCTTGCAAATTGGCAGTATTCCTAGCTCTATGAAAGAGAGCCATATTACATACTATGGTTTCAATTTGTGCTCAGCCTGAGCCTCTAAAATATACTTGAGATAAAAGCAAAAAACTTGCATCCTATATAGTTTAAAAATGAGTATTGACTTCTTTTTTAAAAAAGAAAAAGCAATTTCAGATATGTCATTGTCCAAACTTATCAAAACAAAACTTTCTTTTGTCTTCTTATAATCTCTCAAAACTCACCTAACAGTATTATCAGGCTGTTGCATCTATAGACCCAATCGTCCTTGAATGTCTATCTCGAAGCAATCCCTCGAATAAAATAAAATGTATTCTGAAAAATGTGTTTCCTGAAAAGATATTAATATACAACCAGGGTCAAATCACTGAGAAAGCAAAACTGTTTTTGGTGAAAGATCACATTATATCAGAGTTCATAAATCTCACTCCATATTGCCATGTTAATACAAAATTTATAACTTCTACCTGCTATCTTGCAAGTTCCAATTCTTGAATTCTCCCAGCAATATGATAAAGTTATTCAGCTACCGACACGGGCAGCACTTCTCCATCAAATATGTATTGTTTCAGGAAGACACCAGTTTCCCTTAAAATGGACATAAAACATAAAAATAAGCCATGATGTGTGTGTCCTCTCTTATCCTGAATGTCACCTGGCTGCCCCCTTCAGCCCTCATCTCCTCCTCCTCCTTCCCTCTGTTTTCTGACCTCTGATGCCCACTCGGTGCTCACTCTGAATCCTGTTAACTGCACTTGCCTAACAGCCAAAACTGCTCTTCCTCAAGTTTTTCCAGTGGATGTTTCTAACTCAATTCAGAGCTACTTCTATTTGTGTTTTGTTTTCATTCTCTTTATTCCATACTGCTTTAGGAGACATTTTGTCACATGCTGACACACATTAAAGGTTTTATGTCTGCATTTAATAATTCCCCAGAAGATCTAAATTGTTTTAGGGTAAGCAACTCACGTCACTTTATTTTCGTATTCACTATAATACCTACTAGATTGGGAGTCTTCCTGCAAATGCTCACTAAATATACCTTGACTTGAGTTTGATCCACTACCCTGAAATTTCAGCGTTCTGCTTTTCTCTGGCCTTCTTGATTGACACTGTGGGACTGTGTTTTACTTCCTCTTGTGTTCCTCATTGTAATTATCTGTTTTCAAAATTCCCTCTGAGGTTATCATCTCTGCCACAGTAGGAATTAAAAGCATATTGTTTGTGCAGAATGTAATGCAGGTATAAGTTTTGAAAAGTTTTTGAAACATAATTTGGTAGCATCATTATTTGTTGATGTTGGGGCCCTGAAAGTTCAAGTGCATTTTCCTCTGATTTTATGGAAAATCCATGGCATAAAGTCACTTATCTTTAGAATCACCCTTACATGGAAGAGAGTGGGGATGGGAGTAGGCAGGGAGATAGTAAGAAGAGTGGCTGCGGGCACCTGGGCAGCTCAGTCCTTAAGGGTCCGACTTCAGCTCAGGTCATGACCTCACAGTTCCTGAGTTCAAGCCCCACATTGGGCTCTGGGCTGACAGCTCGGAGCCTGGAGCCTGCTTCAGATCCTGTGTCTCCCTCTCTCTCTGCCTCTCTCCTCATGCTCTGTCTCTCTCCCTCTCTCTCTCAAAAGTAAATAAGCATTAAAACAATTAAAAAAAGAGTGGTTGCAATATTGAGGTATCATTAGTTTATCATTCCAGAGCTCATTCAGCCACAAATCAGCATTACTCTTACTAAACCAGAGTCTTGATGCTAACCAGAGGTTGGATGCAAATGGGGTAACGTGTCAGAAACTCAGAATGAAGAAATTAGACTAGATTTGTCCTGAGCTTTCAAAGCATCCCTGATATTTTCTCAGGCTTTATTCCATTGGAAGGGAAATTATTATTTGGTGGAAAGTATTCCTCTGTAAACCTAAGCAAGAGAAAAATTTGGGGATCCTTCTGCTTTGTTGAAAGCTACTTAACTTTTATTTTTTTACCAGTTGATGAAAAATGGAGGACTCATCCCACAACACCTATCTCAAAATCAATTTTTCCTTAGCAGATAATAGAAAACATATAATAAATATCCACTCATGGCCACTGTCAGTAGTCTGTGTTGTGTGTATTTGCCCATCCAGAGGAAGGGCTGAAATAACCTGGAGATTTCCTTCTCTAAGAAAGTTCCTAGAAAGACATCCTCAAGTCCAAGATATATCCATGTCAAGCTAAAACTATTCAATCAAGTACTCTAATTTAAGAAAAATGCTAGCCATAGAGATTGTATCACTTTCCAGGGTTTACCACCTGTGATGCTTTAACTGTGAGGTCAAGTGGGCTTCTTAGAGCTCCTACCATGAAGATAGATGACTGTTGGCATCTTGTTACTCACATTTCAGTAAACATGCCTTAGCTCTCTGCTTGATGCTTAGGTCTGTGTTGGGGGATGGGGTTTGGTACCAGTAGCTGATGACCCTATAATTCCTTGTCTAGGCCAGGATACTTTTGAGAGTAATGGGGGTGCTATTAATAATTATACTGTAACAATCAACATAAATCTGAACTGTGCCAAGCACATTGGGGCTTGTAGAGTTTCTCACCCAACTCAGATTTGCCTTTTTCAAATAAAGTTGCCCTCTGTTTCTTCAGTCTTTCCTGAATTATAGGTCTAAATGTGAATACAGAGCTAGCTGAAGTCTCCTCAGTATCAGAGAACAAATGCACCAGACAGCATCTCCTAGGGAGATGATTTTGTTCAGATCATTACAGTAGAGACAGTGTTCTTGAGTGAGGAAAATCTCAGCCAAAAGGAAAGGGGCCTGGGTTTTTATAAAGGTGGGTAAACAAGTGGATTCATCCATGAGTGTCTTGGGAATTAGAGGAAAGATAGAGCGGGGTCTTAGCCTAAATTTGTGAGGGACTGATAACGTTCAGTGAACAGAAGACTTAAATTGAAGACAGAAATTATTTTTTTAACATCAAGTGCAAAACAGAAAAATATAAACACCAAAGTACATGCAATTAAATTATAGAGACCAGATCATTGCAAGTAGGAATGAACAGGACACATTCATAACCCATCAACATCCATTATGACTAAAAGGTGTTCTAAAACAGTGTGGATGTGTTGATAGGTAGGACAAAACGCATATGTAATAAAACCATGGCAGCCGTAGACATGACAACTTTAAGGGTGTACCGTTCCCGAACACCACAAGGTACCCCTTGGGCGTGGTCAGTGTGGAGACCCTGAGGAGCAAACCAACGAAGGAAATAGAGAAAGGGAAGAAAAAGGGAAGGGGAAGTGAGTAGAGAAGCAGAGAAACTAAGCACAGAGAGAGAGCAGGATCCCAACCAAAGCCTTTAGTTCTCTAGTCCTGCAACCTAAATATGGTCTAGTACCTTATCCAGGACAGGAGTTATGGGGGAGTCGTTTTCCTTTGGGAACTAGGACACAGCTCCATCAGAAGCAAGTCCCTGCTCTTTAGAAGTGCCTGCAATCTCTAAGGACATTCGGATAAGCAGGCTCCTGGCTCTTGTCCACACCCTGCCAGCTCCACTAAATATACCGAATGCAAAAATGCAATGCTTTAAATTCCAATTAATTTTCAATTCCCATTTCCCTCTGTAACATCTTCAGCTTACCTTACATATATCACATCACATATCCTCTATGGTCTGGAAAATCCGGAAACACCAAAACCATCAAAGGAGAGACCTATTTATGAATAATTTATTATAGTTCTTTTGCTTTGAAAACCTCTTGGCTTCCATTAGCATAATCAGGGGCTAGTTCATATTCCCCGGGGAGGTGCTACTGGAATTTTTTCTTATGCATTAGATGTAAGACATATCCATTTGGGAAAAACGGAGCCGTATCTCGAGAAGACATACATATAGATGGAGTTGATTTTATCAAGCGAAATCAGGTGAGGTAAGAAGAAAATGTTTCACTGTGATCTGTATACCCTCCATGTCTAAATCATAAAATTTGAAAAAACAAAGAGGATTTAGAGAGGCATCTTTTGACTTTCCTTTGATGATAAAAGAAGGCATTGTATGACAATATATGAAGGCGAAGAAAGCTTTTTTTTAATGTTATCACAATTTATCCAGATATTTATGACATCAAACCATATAGATTATTGAAAATGTGGAATTATGGGGTGCCTGGGTGGCTCAGTCGGTTAAGCGTCCAACTTCAGCTCAGGTCATGATCTCGCGGTCCATGAGTTCGAGCCCCGCTTCGGGCTCTGTGCTGACAGCTCAGAGCCTGGAGCCTGCTTCGGATTCTGTGTCTTCCTCTCTCTCTGACCCTCCCCCATTCATGCTCTGTCTCTCTCTGTCTCAAAAATAAATAAACGTTTAAAAAAAAAAAAAGAAAATGTGGAATTAATATTTAAATGAAAGCTAATCTGACACACAGGGGAAGAATACCTGAGTTCATGAATTTAATACAAAGCAATAATCCAAAAAGGAAACTGTAGTTTATAAAGGAAAAAAAAAAAGGACAAAATGAAGCTGAATGTGCTGTTCTCTCCTGACCTGCACAAATGCCAGTATTAGCAGTCCTGAGGGGGTACTACCTGAGTCCTAATGGGACACAGACTGTCACTAGCCTGGAAGGACCTCAGAAAACAAACTGTGTCTCTTTGGTGTTAGTTTCCTTACTTCTAAAAATGAGGCCCAAATCTTCCCTACTCATCTCCAGTGGATTCCACCAAGAGCCCCGTGACCGGTGTGGCCCTCCTAGACTTTCAAGTGCAGAGCGCTGGTCATCCTCCAACCCAAATGCACAATTTTTATGTTCTAGGCAGAGTTTCTATCCGGAATTCCTTCCTCTTTTCCAGCTGCTGTGGAATAGAATAGAGAGCCCAAGGAGAAAGAACTAGTTCCCAGTTGCATCCACAGAGTTTATAGCATAACCTGGCACATGACAGGTATTCAACAAATGTTTGTTGCATCAGTTAGCGATTGATTTTGGAAATCTTTCTTTTCTAAGTGATGCACTGATTCATTTTTTACGATTCTAGTTCTTCCCTAAAAAGGCACATCCTAAGATATTTCTAAATGGAAAAAAAAAGTAAATAAGAAGAAAGAAATTCACCCAGCCCAGAATCAGCAACCAACTCTCTGGTGACTGCAGCATCTTTCTTTGGGAAGGTTAATGATTTAGCTACAAACTTAGCTACTCTTCAAAAGACTTAGATGCCCTCGCATCACATACATTATCTACTCCAGGAACGCCAATGTAACCCCCATCCCTACTTAACCCAGTTAAGTAGACGTGAAGAACCTAAAATGGAAGAGAAACAAAGTTTTTGTCCTCTAGAAGGATACCGATTATTACAGCCAATTATTATATCAACCCAAGAACCATCACATTTAGGAATATTCTTTTTTCCAAATGAGATGTAAAGTGGATGTAAAAAAAAAAAAAAAACAAAGAAGCAAAACAAAACAAAAAAATGGATGTAAAGTGGAACCAAAATCTGTTAGACACAAGACCTGAGCCAGAAAAAAAAAAAAGTTTTTTATTCACTCAGGTATCACTTTTAAAAAAGCATTAGCATAACATGAGCATATATTAATAGAATAATTTTGTGTAAGAGCTATGATGTAATCCTTTGCATATATCTTCCTCACTGCTGATAGAGTTGAGTTTAAGCCCCGTGCTCCCCAAAATGGCAATGGATAAAAAATAGCCCCTGCTGTTGCATAGATGCTCAGTAAATATTTGTTGAATGAAAGAACGAGTGAAGAGATCTGTTGAATGAAAAGAATAACCATCGGGGCGCCTGGGTGGCTCAGTCGATAAAGCGTCCAACTTCGACTCAGGTCGTGATCTCACAGTTTGTGGGTTTGAGCCCCACGTCAGGCTCTGTGCTGACAGCTCAGAGCCTGGAGCCTGCTTTGGATTCTGTGTTTCCCTCTCTCTCTTCCCCTCCCCCACTCATGCTCATTTTCTCTCTCTCTCAAAAAGAAACATTAAAAAATTTAAAAAAAGAATATCTCTCGGGGCGCCTGGGTGGCGCAGTCGGTTAAGCGTCCGACTTCAGCCAGGTCACGATCTCGCGGTCCGGGAGTTCGAGCCCCGCGTCGGGCTCTGGGCTGAGGGCTCAGAGCCTGGAGCCTGTTTCCGATTCTGTGTCTCCCTCTCTCTCTGCCCCTCCCCCGTTCATGCTCTGTCTCTCTCTGTCCCAAAAATAAATAAACGTTGAAACAAAAATTTAAAAAAAAAAAAAAAAAAAAAAAGAATATCTCTCAAGGGTTTGGGGAAAATTATAAACTGATCTGTGTAAAACACCATGGGCCGAGCACATGGCAAATATAGTTGCTATTATTCCTGATATTAATAACCCATGAGGAAAAGTTCTCACAAACTTATATATGAACAGGACCCAATGGCTGTTCTAATAGTAGGGTGAGAACTTAGGGGAAACTTGCTTCTATTTGCAACACAGTATGACATATCACACATGTAAAGCTTTTGTTTACATAGAATAAGAACTGAATGGAAATAACCCTGAAATTTTAACCCTGGAATAACAATCTTGGAGCCTATTTTTATTTCTCGTTGGATGGGGGAGGTTGGGGCCAGTTTTAGTAAGATGTAACAAGAGACTTTTAAAATCCACTGTTGATCTGCCCCCCCCCCCCCCCCCCCCGCCGCATCTCTCCTCTCTTCTCCTTCCCATTGGCATTAATCATCTAATATGATCTGCACACACAGACAGCTCAGGGGTTACCTCCTAGTGTCAGACTGACGAAATCTTTGGTGGGTGGAAAAGGCATCCTGTTCAGTGAGCGGACAGGGCTGCTCCTGGGATAGATGGGAATCCGTGCTTGGGCCTGTTGTACACATGTCCCATTGTCCCCGTGGTCTAGATAAGAGGAGTGGTGTGGAAACACCCGACTTGACCAATGTGTCGGAGAATGAGGATGATATAAAGTTTATTTGCTGAGATGTATATGTCTTCAATGATACCAGGAAAGCTAATTTCCAGTGACTCCCGGGGTCTTAATTTTCACCTCATTGTCCAGGAATTCAGTCCCTTGCTGTATAAACATCAGAGTGATTTCTGACTTTGTCTCAGTTATAATGCCTTTCCCCACAGATTAGATTTTAAAATCTCATGGCACATGAGAAAATCTCCTAGTCTCCAGTACTATTCACAGACTGAGGCAAAGGATGTGCTGGAATCCTTGCTGACACGTTTATTTTTAACTTTTGAGGGCTAGTCCCATGTGGCTTTTCTCAGAATGCTGTTCAGTGCTTCTCATTTTTGCCTCATAGCACACAAAGAAAAGTGATGATAGTTGTAGGCCCCACTGGGGTGGAAAGATAATGCTGCTTCTGGACAGAAGCCGCCAGCCTGGAAGCCACTGGCCCAGGTGCTCTGGCAGTTCGGATGCCCGTGTAGCCCGAGGTCCCCGGGAATTAAGTGCTCGGTCCAGCGACGGAGCCACTCAGCTGTAGCCCCATTTTAAATGATCAGTGCTTAAAAGCTTATTGATTTTGAGTCCTAGAGGGGTAGGTTTGAGGCTGGATTCCACCATTGTTAAGCTTCCGATCCTGGCTGAGTTATTTTCATTTTGTGGGCCTCAGTTTCCTCGCTCACGTTAAAGCGACCCCGTAGGTGTGTACTCTGTGAAGTGCTTACCATTCGTAAATGCCGCGAAAATTAGTTCTCGCTATCACTGTTATGACGCCCAACTTCATTGTCATTCATAACGTTATTCGCGGCGGTTATAGACTCATCAACTTAGCACACATTCTGTAGAAAGCACATGCCGATTTCACGCCTTCAGGGGACATCGCACACTGAGCAGAAAGAAGCAGGCAGCCTTCGAGCCTGCTCACCCTGCTTCTGAGAGAGTTCTGTTCTGTTGCCTCGTGCTTCCTTCTGGTCTGTGTGTGCATTTCCTTGGCTTCCGACCCTGTGACAGAAGCATCAGCGGAAGGTACAGCACCATGAACTCTTTATGAAACGCTGTCCGATGTGGCAGCTTCGAGCTACCGTGGTGATTTAAATTCATATTAAAATTAATCGATGTTCCGTACAACTAAAAAATCAGTTGTGCTGGCACCTTTCACTTGCTCGTAGCCACACGTGGTTGGTGGCTAGCACACGGCCAGGGCAGAGACAGAATATTTCCGCCACAGCGGGTCAGCTCTGTGAAAAGACCCTGACCATGGCTGCCCGGCTTCAGTACCTTGGTCCAACTCTGCAGGTCAATGTTCGCTGTCCAGCAAACTGCATAATTATTTTCCTTAGGGGTAAAATATTCTGCAGACCTTTACTTTTCGCTTTCGCTGCTACCTTCTAATTTCTCTCAACTCAGTAGCAAAGGGAAGACTTTCGGCCACTGTTGTAAGCAAGGAATGCACTTTTGAAAGATCCCTTTTGCTCTTTAAGACTTTAATATTTCTTTTTGTCTCCATGCTTACTAAAGGGGAAGGGGAAGGGGAAGAAACTGTGGGCTGAGTGGTCTACTTACGTTGCCTGGAAGGAACTGAAAACTCTTGTTCATCACCTTCACTTCTACCCACTGTAAACTCTGCTCCTGTAAGCTTCAGGTTCTTCCCTTGTATCGTCACCTGCACACAGAGACCTTAAAGCAGAAGTCACCCAGAGAGTAGGGACAGCACCTTGAGCCTTCCAGGTGGATGGCATCCACACAGCTGCTAACCAGGGTTCTGTAGGGGGGAGGGGAGAGTCACCCTAGATGTCAACTCCATTCTAATTGGCATTGACATGATCACAGTCTCCTGTGGAATAGCTTCAACATCCCATATGGTACATGGATTTAAAGAAGGGGGAGATAAGGGGCACCTGGATGGCTCAGTCGGTTGAGCGTCCAACTTCCGCTCAGGTCATGATTTCACAGCTCCTGGGTTCGAGCCCTGCGTTAGGCTTCATGCTGACAGTTCAGAGACCGGAGCCCGCTTCGGATTCTGTGTCTCCCCCTCTCTCTGCCCCTCCCCCGCTTTCACTCTGTCTCTTTCTGTCTCTCAAAAATAAATAAAAATTTAAAAAAAAAGATAAGGGAGAATTTTATTCTCAGTTGTCCCAGCAAGAGTAAAAATAGAATGAAAAGGAGAAAACAGTTGTGAGAAATACTAATGGATAAAAACCTAACAACTGATTCACTGGCTGATAAGATGGGGATGCAAACAGAAGGCATCTTTCATGCTTTCCTGATTTTGAGATTGGGTAGCTGGGAGAACAGTGGAGCCAGGACTTTGAGCAAAGGAAAGTCATGGGGTCGAGCTGGCTTTTAGACGTATAATGTTGAGTCTGGTTTTAGACTTTCATGGGAGGCTCAAATTATGCAATCCTTTTAAGCTTTCCTGAGCATAAATTATTAACCCTTGTTGGCCTTATCTTTATATTTCCTTATCTGGGTAAAGCCAATTGAAACGTGGCAGCCGACTGCCCCTCAGTCTTCTTTTCTCCAAGGATCTCCTGTCATGAACAGCTCTCCTCAGTAGATTAAAGATGAAAGTGCATTTTACTAAAGGAAATCGCTGACAAGATACCGAACCCATTTTGGCAGAAAACTTAACATTCAGCCTCAATCCGCTGAAACTGTCAAATGAGAATGTGCCTCATCATGAAGAATAAAGAGGAGAAGGGGGAGGAGCCCTCGGTGGGCCAGAAAACTGAAGGCCCAGATAAATCAACAAGGCAGGCTCTCTCTTGATCACAGCTCTTCTGTTTAATTCGGATTACCTGGGAGATTTTTTTTCCTTGTTTGCTTTATATTCTTATATTTGAAACGGGAACTTTAGCTTCAGTGAATTCACAAAGCCATTTAGTACATGCAACGTAAGTGCAAGTGTGCTATGCTATTCACATCTTGCTGTAAGGGAAAAGGGAAAGAAACTCAGGTCGGGACATACTAAAATGTGCTTTTTTTCCTCTTAATCTCGCAACGCTATTGCAGTGACCTTTCACTGCACTCCATGACGCCTTCTGTTTTGTTAGCAGGGTTTATTAAGAAAAATGGGGCTTCCCACCTGTGACGTTGGTGATGCCCCAGATGGTTTTCCCAGCTCTTGGCCGTCTAGAGTGGGTTGCTCTCAGGATGACCAGGTAGATGTGCGTTAGCTGCCTGGTTCCAGTTGTTGCCGTAAATGTGCTAACATGTGGGTCTCCTGAAGCAGCCTGCTTATTAACTGTGATGCCCTAAATGCCATCTGCAGAGCATTCCAGCCTCTGTAATTACACTGTCTGCACTTTCCACTTGACTGCCTGCCTGCATAGCCAGGGGGCTTCTTTGGAGGTGAACTTGCTATAGAGTAAGAGGTAGCAAGCGATGTGAAGGGCTTTACATGTTGGGTGGCTGAACCCTCCTTTGCTCTTTAGCAGGTAGGAGAGAGATTTCCTTTGGCTCTTCCAATTGTAGGCCAGCAGTGCCTGGAATATGAATGAAGGGATGGCCTGAAGAGTTTTGAATGCTTCTTCTGTACGTATGTCATCAGATAACTTGATAAACACAAAATTGAATCTGCCAGATTTTGATGCCAGAGTTTGAAATATTGCGAAAGCTTTCTTAAAACTGTCACTGCTAAAAAAAATTAAATAATAAGACACATTTTGTCTATTTGCTCACTAGTATATACCTTCCAATTCACTCATCAGACTTTCTGTGCCCCTAGGGAGTTGGAAGGGGATGGTAATTGAATGTGTCCATGCTCCCTCTCCACTTTGCCTCCCTGCTGCCTTCCCTGAACCCAAGAAAGCTTTCAAGTTAAGTTCTCAAGTCAGGGGAGGCCTGAGGCATATGACCTGGAGCAGTGCAAGGGGTTAGTTAGAGGTCTGTCTTGAATGCAGTCCTCGTGTTTTTGAAGCCACACCGCTTCCCAATAAATAGGCTGCCCCTCTGTTACACAGTAGGTCAAGCTGAGTTTTCCAAATGGCCTTGGTCTTAGAAGACCCTAAAGTAAAGTTTAAGAGTTTGGGCCATGATTTCGGACAAGTTACTTAAATCTGTAGCGAGGATTGTAAGAATACTTAAATCGTAGCATGTTTTTTGTCGTTGCTGTTTATTTTTGAGAGAGAGACAGAGAGAGAAAGAGCAAGTGAACGAGTGGGGGAGGGGCGGAGAGCAAGGGAGACACAGAATACGAAGCAGGCTCCAGGCTCTGAGCTGTCAGCACAAAGCCCGACACGGGGCTCAAATCCATGGCCCGTGAGATCATGACCTGAGCCGAAGTCTGATGCTTAACCAACTGAGCCACTGGGCACCCCATGGCATGTTTTTTAGGAATTAAATGAGTCTGTGTATATAAAGCAGTTAAAACAATGCCTGGCACGTAGTAAGGACTCAATAAACATCGGCTGTTTTAGCAACATATAGGGCACCAATACCATCCCAACAGAATGACTGAGGAACATGACACAGGACACTGCCTTCCATCATGTTTTGTCCTGGACAAGGGAGTTAGGTCTGGAAAGGAGAAGTGTGCAGACCTTCCCTTCTCCCAATGACGTCAGGTGTAGCTGTCACTGCAGTGATCATCGTCTCAGAAGTCCCAGAGAGAATCCCATCGTGCTTGCTTCCTCACCTGCCATTTCTTAGTGCTCTTATACAATACAAATTGCAGATGCCAGTTGGAATGCAGGCCTCCTTCCTTAGACGTACCAAATGGACAGATTGAAGCCTCCCCAGGTTCACCAAGCATTCTGGGAAGGCCCACCCTTAGTCTCTTATTATCCATAATCTGTCGTTCAAGAACAGAGACATTACCTGCTGGCCTCTCTTCCCTTTCAGTTTACTCGACATTTCAGACTTGATTTTCTTTAAATTTTTTTTTTTAAATCAGGCACCCAGGAAATTAAGAAATTTATCAGTTGGAATCCTACAGCGGCCTAACGCTGAGGCTGTGAATGAGGTTCACAGGACTAAAGACTTAATTACAGGAGTCAAAGTTTGATTTAAATTGTAAATTCTCTGTTGATACCTAATTTCAATCTCAGTTTCAGTGAACTGAATTTTAAAGAACAAACATAGGACACTTGCGGACGGTAGCCCCATCTAGGGGTAGGATTTCATGGTTTCCCTTCTCGCTCTTATTTTATTTTATTTTATTTTTTTATTTTCCTCTTCAGTGTTTATTCACACTCTTCCATTGGTGGGAGGAAGGCAAAATTCACAGATCCGGAGTGAAGAGAATACTTTGTCGGTCTGTCTGGGCAGCTGAAGGCTGTTTTAAGGAGGGGAGGACGTCTGTGCAGGAGCACGTGGCTGTGGGACACCTTCTCCCGTAGGCTGTCACTGCCAGAGCACTGCCTGTGCTGAGGAATTCCAGCCCCCCACCCCCCGCCCCGTGTTAGCGCCCATGACAGGAGGCAGAGTGGGCCACCCGGTGACAGGACCGTGGGAGCGGAAAGAAAGGAGAGGCATAAAAATCCCACTCGGAAGGTGAGCCAGATGCAAAATGATGCCTTATCAGCTTTGCAGGTGCTTGTCACTGGCATTCATTCTCAACCTGGGCACCTCACACAGCTGACTCATTTTATGGCCTGTGCTCAGGAGCAGCGAAGGCCCAAAGCCTGCAGGTTGGGGGGGGGGGGGGGGGGGGCGGGGAGGGGCCTCCCCTGGCTCCAAAAACACTTGTGTGGAGGAAGGAGGGGACACCTGGCAGGAACAGGGAGGTACTGCCGGCCTGGCATCCAGATAGGACAGGGAATGTGTTTCTTCCTATTTCCTACCTTCCCTCTTTGCGAACTCAGTCCTAGCTTTGATTCCATGGAGAAATCCTGGAGAGCGGTACGATAGTTATGATTGTCTCTGGTTTACATTTAGAAAATCACAATTTGGAATAATGAGGAGGTTTTCTAAGCATCTGTTTATTAAAGGGGACCCCGTTCCATCCCCAGCCAAGTTCACTGAACTCTCGTTCACGCTTTGCTTAGGATGAGGTGATAAAATTGGAAATTGATTGCGTGTAGAAGGCCAGATTTAATCCAAGCCGCTCAAGCTGACAATTTTAACTGAATTATGTATGGCGATTTCCCCCTCATCCAGAGCGAGTGATCCTGAGTGGAAGGCATAACCAGATTAGGGGGCTCGCTGAGACCATTTGCATGCCACGCCTTGATGTGCTGTTTGGAGTAAGTAGCCTGCCTACAGGGACTCCTGGGACCCTGTGTGGGAATTAAAGGGAAAGAGGGAGAATAATACTGCACTCAGATCAGAAACATCGGGGCTCGAAATAGGACAGCATGGGTGTCGCATTGCTGAAGCCGGTCATAGGAGGAAAGCCCATTCTCAGTATGATCAAACCAGGCAGGCTAAGATCCTCCTCAGAAAGGAAGCCATAAAGGAAGCCATAGTTACGACCCTCCGTCCCCTTTAAAGACAAAAAGCTCTTATCTTTGTGGCAAAAAAAGGCTTTGAAAACACCAAGAGAATCACTCGTGGCAAAAGACCAAATATGCACCAAAGAAATATATATCGGGTATTTAAGACAACTGGAAATGTGTCTGTGTGGGTGGCTTCAAATCTATATATATTAAGCTGCACGCCCTTTCTGTGAACTATAATGAAAACTCCCACCATCCGTTAGTGTATCAGCAAAACCTCTAGACTCAGAAAAGCAGAGGTCACCCACGCCCAAGAAAAATCAAATAAAAAAGACTTTTGTACGTTAAGCTTAAAAGCTTGTTCTGCCCGCTGATATGAACAGAATAATTCTATTTGCACCTGAAGGCAAAATGTTAAGTTTCTGTCCCAGCTCCTCCCGGGTCCCCTAACCAGTGTTCATAATGAACGGGAGCCCAGGTCCCCCTGCCCAGAGGGCACTGCACACGTGCGAGCAGACACGCAGGGTGGAGAAAGCATTTTGCCTCTGCCAGTGCGCTGGGTCTTACATCACTGTCGTATTAGCCTAAGCGGTATAGAGCAGATTGTTTATTTTGGTTTAGCTCCACTTGGGGCTGTAACATCAGCTATAACTCCTAGAGTGACAAATTCCAAAGGCAACATCACAGTAAACGAGGGTCCGAAGACCCGGTTCGCACGTTTCCCCAGGGGTGGGGGAGTATGAGAGGGGGTCCTGTCAGGAGCTATTTGCACAATCATTCCCGATCCAGGCAGCCCCCCGCCCCCCCCCCCCCCCCCCCGCTCTCGAATGGAATCCTCTCCCTCCTACTCACACTGATTGGTGATGTTCACAGTTTCCTACGAGCTAAATATGCCAAGTCCTTAATTTCTTTGAAAATACTAATTTGAAGTGATTCCTCCCTTTTCCTTGGAGCACATTTAACTCTTTTCAGATTTCACACTTCAAAGAATTTACAGGGGTGTCTGGGTGACTCATTCGGTTGGGCATCCGACTTCAGCTTGGGTCATGATCTCACAGCTCGTGAGTTCGAGCCCCGCGTCAGGCTCTGTGCTGACGGTTCAGAGCCTGGAGCCTGCTTCGGATTCTGTCTCCCTCTCTCTCTGCCCCTTCCCTGCTCATGCTTGCTCTCTCTCAAATATAAATAAACATTTAAAAATTTGGAAATAAAAAAGAATTTGCAGAGAAATGTCCTATATCATGAAATTCTAGGAGTAAGGAAAATTTAGTACAAATTGGTAAGTGGCACACTTAGGTTGGAGCGCCTTGGCCGAGGGGCTTTAACGATGCCGAATGTGGGCCAAGCCCCTGTCCCCTGAAGGTGGAGGCTCTGGGGTGGGGGGTACTCACATGTTTATTTGCTGCATTTCTAATTGTCACATAGCTGCACAGGTGGCTAGATCCTGTAACCTCAGTGTGAATCCTAGCACCAACAATGGTGGTTTTGCATCCTGCTAGGGATCAGCTTGGAAACCCTGGATGGTTGCACTGCTCCCGGTGGGCCAGGGTAGCATCAGCCCTATGGGCACTATCTGAAGCCCTCAAACTGCTCTACAAGAAGGGGCGTCACTCTCCTAATCTCACACAGGACCCCCCTGTGCCCCATTGTGTAAAGCGATTTGTGGAATGCGGTGTCTACAATGTAATCAAAGCTTCAGCCAGCTTGTTCTTAATGAGAGTGTTCCCTTTCCTCGGGTGGAAGGATAAATTATAAAGAATCCTATCTCATCAAAGTGATTATTCAAGCTGAGCATCAGTTTATTGCATTTGCCCAAACAAGTGTCGGGACGAGAGTTGCTAAAGAATAACAGAGCCTGATTTCCACAGGCTGTTTTGAAAGTATGAAGGTCTGCAAGCTAGGTGTGGTCTATCCTGAAGCTTCAGACAGCCTCATCCGTTGGTTTTCATGTGAGAACGTGTCCCAGCCTCCCAGCAGGAAGCAAGGAAGGAGGGCTCTCCTCTCTGGCCCTGGGGGCATATTATCTGGCTGTGCAGATCCACTGGGAGAGAGGGGCTTTGATGAACATGTTGCATTTAGCACTGACCAGATATGGATGGATGCCAGGAAAGCTTCCTTCTTCCGCTGGAAGTCCCTGTGCTCTGCCTGAAAGGATGGAAAGGCTGAGATGTGGCCCCTCCAGCCTTGTACCTGAGACTCCGCTATCTCATAGCTGCTCTCCCCCACCTTCCAACACAGCTGGGACATTTTTTAACCACACTGCTTTTTTCTCCCCCCCCCCCCCCACCATCTTTCAGTGTTTGATCCTTTTAAAAGTCCAGAGTAGCATGTTTTTCTAATTAATTGCTTTCCCATGGATTCAGAGCCCTGCCCTAACCACGGCTTCAAAAATAAATGAATTTTTAATTCCTTGGAGTTGTTAGGATAGCTCTATGGTATATTTCTAAAATAAAGAATTTTAGACCCGACGGATCACAAGTGAGTTCTCTCTCTCCCTCCAGAGCACCTCACACCCCATATCTGTGGGCCCAGCAGATACGCCCGGGTACCATAGTGGGCACTAGCCCCAAGCTCAGCTGCTCAGCTATGAAAAACAAGGGGTCAGATGCTGCAGATTCACCTAATTTCTCCATGATCCTGTAACAGAGCCCCTCCCCCCAGTGGCTCAGTCCATCCCTCCACCTTCTGCCCAGAAATCATGGGAAGAGTTCTCATGGTCTTAGGGACCAATGAAGGTGCAGAAGCAAATGTCAGGACTGAGACGAAGGAAGTGCTAATGAACCAAGGGCTGCTCTGGGTCATATTTAGACAGTTCAGTCAAAACTTTCTTCGCATTTTTCTAGGCTAGGGATTAGCACCTTGCATTAATAAGAAGCCTAACTAATCTCAATACAGACTCAATCTGTTTTTCAAATGAGTCTTTCTGAAGATATTAAGCATAAGGATTAGGAAATAACTCAGCCTTCAGGGCAAATGCCTCAGTACAAGGAAAGTCATTTGACCACACGGGAGGCCGTTTCCTGTGCAGCACCCACCGGAGACTCCAGAAGTTAGGGATGCTCTCCCCTCCTGCCATTCTCAGCTCCCCTGGCTGGAAAGCCATTCCTGCTGGGTCAATCAGAAAGGGGGGAGGCCTGAGTTAAGGTCAGCAGGCACCTGTCACCTTTCAGCCCAGAGCCAATGCCTCACTGGCACCTGGTAGTTGTCTAGGATGGGCCACTTCTTACACACTGTGCTCTGTGACCTGAGGCAAGCGTGTTCATTTCGTTAACCTTACGCTTGATTTCCTATCTGTAAAGTGAGCTAATAATAATACCTCTTTGGGGTTTCACTCTAGGACAGGGGTTCCTAAAAGGGTGTGAGGAGAGGGATAGAGGATTCTGCACCCTGTGGTCCATTCTCCCTTCCCTGCCCCAAGCAAGACCTTTGGCGATGTCTTAGGTTGTCAGGATGAGTGCCGTTGGGACCTCGTTCGTCAAGACCAGGGATGCTCCTAAGCACCTGCAGGGCACAGAACAGCCCCCCAACAGGGAAATCTACATCTAGCCCCAAATGTCAACCGTGCTGAGGCTGAGAACCCTGTGCTAGGGTGACACATGTTAACGTAAACAAAGACACTTTGAGTATAAAGCACCAAGGAAGCCTTAGGAATCTGCTTCTGTGTTACAACTTCTTTCAGAATGCCCAATAGGATCTTTTAGAGTCTGAAAAGCAGTGCTATTGTTCTCATTAGCATACTTCCATCAATAAAGTAGTAAGATATTCAAGAACTGTGTGTTTCTAAGGGACCCCGTAACGCTACTTTCACTTTGAATTTTAAAATCCAGGCATCCCTAATAAACATTTGCATTTTTCTCGAGCTTGCTCTTTTGCAAAAGTGGTCGCTAATTGAGAAGTGTCAGGAGTAAATGATGGGGCGTGAATGACGTGAAGAGGAAGAAACATGTGTATCCAGTGATCTAGCACCTTCTCGAGGATTCTCTATTGGTAGCAAACATTGTGTCCAACGGGTAAATAGGAGGCCAAGGAAATTCTACATCAGAGAAACTTCCAAATGGGAATAAACCCAAGGTGGCCAAACCAGACAACTTATTGGATCCCAGGGCCTGGGGGACCTTCTCAGAGAGACCCCCTGGGACCTTCTTGGCTCCCTAGCAGATCCCAGTGGCTGTGGCCCACAGCTGCTGCTGCCACTTTATCAGAGGCTTCCCTGAAGAGATACAGACCAGGGGTAGCTCCAGACCTCAGCCGTGGTGGAAGAGGGCTGTGGGTCCTCTGTCCCCCTCTCCACCCCTCCCCCATGTCCTTCCCTCCTGTGTCCCTCCTGCCTGTCTCCTCCCTTCCCCTCCATCCCATCTCCATCCCCCTGTCTCCTTCCCACGTGTCTCCCTCCCTTAGCCTCTGCTCGGGGCTCTAATGGGGAGCCAAGCCAGCCGACATTTACTGGCTGTACACCATGATTAAAAAAATCCAACCAGATTTGCCCTTCACTGGACTGAACAGTAAGAATCCCCAATATGAAAGAGAAGAACAGAACATCCCTTCTCTTCCTGTCGTCAGTCCTCTGCTTCCAGCTCTGAAGTTCAGAGTTGATTATTCTGAGATGCATTTCCTTGAGACACATGGCCGATGTTATGAAAATCAGGAACCCCGATGGAGGCGTCTTCCACCACCAGTTGACGTGTCAAGGTGGTTTTGTGAGCAGAATGCAGGACACTGATATTCGTGCCTTTCTGTCACTTCATGTTGATTTTGAGCTGGGTATGTGAGGAGGAAGCAGATGATCTGCAAGCAGCTGACATGTCACATGTACTTAGAAATACATCTGAACAAATAACAGCTTCACATCCAATAAACATCACCCCGGTGATAGAGGCCAGCTCTTAATACAAAGCCTTTATTTTTATTTCATTGTGTTTTGTTTCACGAATGCTGTAAGCGGGAGCTATAGAGCACCTAGTTGCCTCCGAATCTCTTGGTTGAAACATAGTCACTAATGAGGCTCTGTGGATTCAGTCTCCTTGTGGACCAGCTAGCCTCCCTTTCTTTTTGGATCCTATTTCCATACTGAGGAGTGATGTTTGCTGTTGATCAAAAGAGAGCTGGGTACAAATGAGATGAGCCAGAACCCGGATGACTGGCCAGCCTGTGTTTGCTCCCATGGCTCGTGCATGCCCTTGGTCTGATAAGCTGTGGTCAGGACACCGGGTCAGAGGAGAGGGAGGCATTGGCCGCCTTGTGTCCAGAATCAGCCAGGCTGCTTTTCTTTGTTCTCCTTAATGAGCTGCCCACCATTAGGAGACTGTAGACAAGGCAAACAGAATCTCATGCTAATAAATTTGTATTTATTCTGTAGGCAGCAGAGAGACATTTAAGATTGAGAATGCCTTGCATCAAGTAATAGTGTCCCAGGGACACTTTGCCGGTGGTGATACAGAGGCAGGTAACAGGCTAGGTGACAGGGCAGGTGGTTCCAGGGAAGCCTGAGGACAAATCCTCGCATTTCTTAACTGTGGAGCATGACGTGGGGCAAATTGATTTTACCTTGTGGAGACTGACTTACCTCTCCCTAAAAAATGGGATAACGTGGGATGCCTGGGTGGATTAGTCAGTTGAGCATCCGACTTCGGCTCAGGTCTTCATCTTTCAGTTTGTGAGTTCAAGCCCCGCGTCAGGCTGGCTGCTGTCAGCATGGAGCCCACTTGTAATCTCCTGTCCCCCTCTCTCTCTGCCTCTCCCCTGCTCATTCTCATCTTTTCTCCCTCTCTCCCTCTCCTCCTCTCCTCCTCTCCCCCTCTCCCAGAAAAATACAATTTTAAAAAAATGCGATAACAAAGTATAACCTATAGGGTCACTGTTGAGAAATTAGTAAGAATGTGGTGGTAGGGACAAAGTAGCTAACATGACTGAAGCTGGACAGCAACACAGTCTCAAGCCTCAGAGCAAGCAAAGATGCTAAGAGTCATCCCTAGCCCTGTGCAAATCTGGGGCTTACACTTGCTATGTAAGCTATTGCCATCCTGGGTCCTTGTATCAACGTGCGTTGGCATTTGATGCTACGTGGCATGAAGGCCTAGGGGTTTGGGGCCCCCAAATCCAGGTCATGGGAGCTCTGATGATTCCCCCAGACTGCTTCCCTGAGCTCCAAGGGCTATCACTTCCTTCGCTCTCCTGTGGTAAGCCGCAGGCCTCCTGTCTGTAATGCATCCTCGTGTGAGTTCGGGTGCCCCAACTGGGTCTGCTCAGAGGCTGCAGTCCTGAGAGTGCCTTTCGGGGCCCCAGGATCCACCCGGAAGCAGAGAGCAGGGCCAGCAGGGGCCCTCGGGCCAAAGCAACCTCAGGAAATGAGCTCTAATTCCTGTTAGCTCTGGGACAAACCCCACTTGTCTGATTATCAGACCGCTGGGAACACAGACAGCCTGAAGATAAGTGAAAAATGCCAAAAGCCTAGCCTTGTAAAAACGTCTCTGAGGGAAAAGAAAACTGTCACAAAACTCAGTGCCATCAGGGTGGTTTGCTCCAAGGAAGGCCCTGCAGAATCTGGTTCTCCAGTCAGCTCTTGTGCAGGCAAGAGCCTCCACTTTGCCCCGGCTTGTTACTGTGCCATTACCATTATTGTGCGTGCTATTCGAGTGCCCTCTGCCAGCCAAGCGTAGTTAGAAGCAGCCCCAAGTTGGAAATAGAGGGGATGGGGTGGAGGGGGTGGCAATTACAAGGAGGAGGGGGACAACAGAGCAAAGGAGGCAGGACAGCTCGGCAATCAACCCCTTTCACAGGCAGAGCAGAGCGGGGCCAGTGGACCCTCAGAAAGCGGCACCCACTTGGATGCTCCCAAGGGCCCTGGGTGGGCCCCGTCTGTCACTGCTCATCGCGAGCCCCCTGGACCACTCGTCTGTGCTTGTGATGCTCCAGAGAACAGGAAGTCCTGTCAAAGATCGGTCCTAAAGTAAATAAGGTTAAAAATGTTTGGGTGTTTAAATGTCCTTGATGTACAACCCCTATTTTCTGTAAATAGCAGAAAAATGAGAAAATATGACACTAAATCATTGATACAGCTTTATTATGATTGAATTGACTACATCTGAAATTATCTGAGGAGAGGAACAGGGTCTGGTGGTTCTCTTGTGCGCCCCGTACTTGGCTGGTTACTCAGAGTTGCGTGATAAATAGGATTTAACAGAAAAAGAATCTTCATGTTTCTACAGATCTTCACTCTCAAAACACACGGTAAGAGGTAATTTCTTCCTTCCTAAAGGTCTCAGGCTTTTCCTTCTGTTACATGGGGACATATCACGGGGACAAAAACTATAGCACAGTTCCAAATAAGCAAAACCATGGCGAGGTCTAGAAAAGGACAAGGAAGTGAATAAACTTCCCAGATTATTTACCTGGTAAATGATCAGTAAGTCAACTTGGGCAGAAATAGAATTCTGTTGTCCTTTACTAATTCGAACAAATAAGCTCCCATTTAAAATGGCTGATCCATTTAGATGAATCCAAGAGAAAGCCCTAATTTTGAGTCCAAATGGATTAAAATTTTCAAAAATTCAGTGACACGGTTATACAGACATGGTTATTCTCTGAATACCTATCTGCTCTGGTAATTTGCTCAGGGTCCAAAAAACACGTCTTTCTACACTCTTCGGGTGGTTACATTAAAACATCAACTGGAGAAGCTGGGTTCCTTGGCGTACCCGTGACCTGCAAGGAAAGTGCCATTTGAGAAGGATGTCGTGTGCCCTGCACCCCTTTAATGGCTGGTACTTGCTGCGGTGAAGCACCAGTAAGAACGCCTGGGGAGTTAAGTATCCCCTTGTTTCAGACATGGAAAGATGGGCTCATTATGGAACCTGGCCACGGAACGTGTGTGAGATAGGCCGGCAGAATTCTGTGGCTTCTTTTGTAAACATGGTAGTGCCCCTAAGCCTGCTGCACACCCACAATTCACTCTCTGAAGCAGCGCTACGCCATCTTGTTGAGTTATAGTCCCGCGCTCCAAATGCAAATCAAACTTACGTACTCTGTGGGCTTTGTATTTCCACAAGAGAGAGAAACATAAGTCTTCCTGTTGGGGGAGGCCTATTTCAGTCGTGCATTTTCGCCTTATTTGCTCCTCTACATCTTGGTTCAGTGTGTCCGTTCCTGCCTGCTCCTGTGTTTAATTGGTGCCTGTCAGAAAGGCTACCAAGCAAATGTATTGAGTGTCTTTGGGAAAGGAAGTTGCGGGTGAAGCCTTCTGCCAGATTCAATCTTTGTTTTGGCATGATTTGGAAATGTGTGTTGTGACCATCTGTCTAGAGCTGACCGGGTGGAACAGGCAAAGGCACCCTGCTTCGGAGACAGGAGTGGTCACCGCGTTTCATGGGAGAACAATGACAGTGAACCAAACACGGCCGCAGACACACATAAATTGAACTGTTAGGAGCCTTCACTTTTGCATTGGAATAGTAATAGGTTTTCTGCAAGGATGAACAGAAACGCCTTATTTTCTGCTACTTTGATAGTACAGGTATGTCTGTGTGTATAAATGTGCACACATATTGTCCATCTATCACAGCTAACCAAAACTTGGCCTTACCAAAATGCGGTCTATCTTTATACTTTCGTTTTCCAAGTTAATAACTTATTTTAATATGATATCCCTTTAAAATTTGTCTTCAATGTGATTTTTTTCCTACCTTTTAAGTGAATGTCATTCACTGTTTTTATTCCTCACATTGGATATCAGAGCAGTAACAAAGAGTCATCTGATAACTGCCCTGGTTGCATATGGATAATTTTGGTAATGATAAGAGCTGACAGTAATGAGCTCTTCCTACACGATCACTGCCAGAACCTTCTCACTTGAGCCAGAATCTTTTCCAGAGCAGAGTCTGAAGCAATAATCCATTCCCTTCCTTGGGAAGTGAAAGTTCAGAGTGGCGAGGGTAGAAGGTAAAGGGCAATTAAGGAAGAGAAGATACCGAGCCATCCATTGCGTTCGCGCAAGCTTCAACTTCACAGGAGCAAAACAGACCCCACTGGTCTCTTAACAGGTGTGTTTATATGGCCCAGAGGATTTTTGGGGGAAATTCACAAGGGAAAACCCACAAGCTGGCTATCCCTCACAGGGCAGAAAGGAGAGGGAATTTACCTGCCCAGCTTCCTTCTGGTTCCCAATCCCTTTGCTCAAGGTGCACCCCCTGCCGAGCTGGCATGCTTCATCACCTGATTACGTTGTGAAACTCAGTGCCCAGGAAGCTGTGACATTTCATTCAAGCCTACAGAAGCTCCTTGCTGAAAGGCTACTTGTGTCGGGCCCAGAGCCATGTATGAAGTCAAGACTTTAAGTTGGATTAAAATTAAATCTCAAAGGGTTTGACAAGGACCCTCTGCAAAGGTGGCCCTGGCAGTGAGCAGTCTAGTCCAGAAGGTGTTTTGGAAAGATAGGGGTGCTCAGCGAACGGAGACCTCAGAGGACTCTTATGCAGAGAAACAGAAATAGATTCAGATTTTGTGGAATCTGGACTACACCATTTTGGGGGTCCCTTTGTAAGAGAAACAATACTGAATTATTACTATAATTGAGAATGAGAAGATAAATCATAACAGATTACAGATTTTAAAAAGCCAACAGATACCGTGAAAATCACGCTTCAAGAACATAACATAGTATATATATTTAGTAACCAACTGCCTGACACTCCTCTGTAATATTTTTTTCCTACACTTTTTGGTGGCACACTCTTTGATGGCTTTTTCATATGGCATTGATTTTTGTAGTGCCATTTTGTTTTGTTTTTTTTAATTTTTTTTTTCAACGTTTATTTTCGGGACAGAGAGAGACAGAGCATGAACGGGGGAGGGGCAGACAGAGAGGGAGACACAGAATTGGAAACAGGCTCCAGGCTCCGAGCCATCAGCCCAGAGCCTGACGCGGGGCTCGAACTCCCGGACCGCGAGATCGTGACCTGGCTGAAGTCGGACGCCCAACCGACTGCGCCACCCAGGCGCCCCTATAGTGCCATTTTGTATACAAAGAATAGAAAGATAATTCAATCTTTCCCTTAACATGGTTGATTAATTTTTTTATAATGGTTTTATAACTTCTTTTTGGAATGTTATAAATAACTTAGGCTTGTTTTTAAATTTGAGGCAACCTGTAGTAATTTTCTTTTATATAAGGTCTGTAAGACTTCAGTGCACTTCAGGCTCTCTGGCATAATGACTGGTCTTAAATACTCGATAAACTGACAACATTCCTCATTGAATTTCAGTGTGTTACTTATATTGGCGTATTATGAGTTCAATGTTGTTTTCGTCAATGTTAGCGAATCATGTCAAGTCAGCAAAACATTTAAATATTTTTCCAATATGACCCTGTGATTATTCCTCCTCATTAATTATCAGATAATCGAAAGGCTTGCTCATTGCCAGATGTAGTTATTTATTGATGAATAACGTAGGAATTTGGTCATTAGAAGAGAGTACTTGCTTCTTGAGGCATTTTGCTAGCCTGTGGCAATTTGTGTGCTATTTCATCAAAAGTCCAGATTTCTTCTTCTTTTTTTTTTAATTTTTTTCAACGTTTTTATTTATTTTTGGGACAGAGAGAGACAGAGCATGAACGGGGGAGGGGCAGAGAGAGAGGGAGACACAGAATCGGAAACAGGCTCCGGGCTCTGAGCCAGCAGCCCAGAGCCTGACGCAGGGCTCGAACTCACGGACCGCGAGATCGTGACCTGGCTGAAGTCGGACGCTTAACCGACTGCGCCACCCAGGCACCCCCAGATTTCTTCTGGTTAAGATGTCAGAGGCAGTAAGACGTGATCAACTACATGAGACTATATAAAATATGCAACTTCATAATTGACATACTCACTGTAGAATTGCTGTAGGTTTTTGCTTCTCAAGCACAGGAATACTACTAAGTTCTGTTTCAAGTCATTCATTTAAAAAAAAAAAAGAAAGAAAAGTGCATACATTATGTTTATGATTATGTAAACTGCATAACCAAGTATGTTCCTGTCCAAAAAGAATTTCCATTGGACAAAGTATTAATGGGAATCAATCTCCCACTTATCATTTTATACATTTGATGAGTGAAAGAAATACACACCAATGAGCTTCTGGCTCCCTAAATTTCAAAACTTGTGTCCTTTTTCCATCCACATTTCTTTATGATTATGATTATGATTATTATTTAAATTCAATTAATTAACATACAGTATAATCTTGGTTTCAGGAGTAGAACCCAGTGATTCATCTCCTACATATGACACCCACATATTTCTGATGCAGGTGCTAGATGCCTTATCATAATCCTGACCTTGACCAATCAGCCATGGCATTGGGTGGACTTGTTGACATAGTCAGTGCTAGGAGGATCCCTGGAAGGTGTTTCTCTGCCAGATTACCTGGCAGTAAGTTAATTCATTGCAGAACGAATTGGAAACCCCATACATCTATCTAACTAAATGGCAAGCAAAATGTGTATCCAGTTCAAATTCCCCTAGGCTAGATACCCCAAACACCCAGTACCACTTTCATATCACCTAGCCTAGGATGATTCGACCAGAGAGGACGTTGCAGTGGAAAGATACACCTGTCTTAACCAACTGCAGTTAAAATAGCTTTTCAAATTTCCAGAAATACTTGTCCATGTAAGCACATTGTTGGATCCCCACCACAGCCATGAAGGGGCCCGTGCAGGTAAAGAAACTTAAAGCTTCAGTTCCCATCACTAAGAGAAAATCTGCTTAAGTAGTTGTCCTAGGTACCAATACCTAGTACCAATAGAGTGTGCTCATCAGTATTTGTATCTGCAGGAATGACATGTGACTTCCCAAAGGTAGCTTTAATGCAGTACCCTAACAGTTCAAAGGATTGTGATTTTTGAGATAGTTTTCCATTAAAGTAAAGCTGTAATATTATTCTGCTAGCCAATAGAAGCAAGAAGTTGGGATTTTTCTTTTTTTCTTTGTTGAAAATGAGAAAAAATATCTTCATCTCCTTGGGTAGCCGCAATGCCAAATATCTCAAGTGCATATAGACAGAAGTTTGGGAAATGTTTTCTGATTGTTTGGATTCCTCATGGTATCTGCAGTGCACCTTCCTCTCACATCCCCTCAAGCATTGCCTTTGGGTAAAAGTTGCAGAGTAATGAATTATTAACCTGATGTATGAATGGATGAATAGAAGGATTTTATATAATTTGTTTCATAATTTTCTGTTGGCAGACAGAGGATATTCTATCCATATTTTATAACGAACTTCACATCAATAAGAAAAAAAGAGAAAAACTGAGAAAGGACATTTTATCAGTTAAGATTAAGGTTAAATTGCAGGTGATAGAAGGTCCATAATAAAAAAGCAAAGATTTAATTCTCATTTAAACAGCATCTAGAAATAAATGGCCCAGGACAGGTAAGGTGTTCCTTAAATCATTACCATGGATTGAAACCCCTTTATTTTGGGGGCACCTGGGTGGCTCAGTCAGTTAAACATCCAGCTTTGGCTCAGGTCATGATCTCACAGTTCATGAATTCTAGCCCCATGTCGGGCTCTGTGCTGACAGCTCAGAGCCTGGAGCCTGCTTTGGATTCTGTGTCTTGCTCTCTCTCTGCCCCTCCCCAGGTCACATGTTGTCTCTCTCTCTCTCTCTCTCTCTCTCTCTCTCTCTCTCTCACTCTCTCTCTCTCTCTCTCTCAAAAATAAACATTTAAAAAAAGAAAAAAAAAAGAAACCCCTCTATTTTGTTGTGCCAACCTCCATAATATTTGTCTTTTACTCCTGGTCCAAGATGAATGCTTAAGTTCCAATGATCATATCCAGATTCCAACTTAGAAAGGAATCATACCCAGATTCTAACTTAGAAGGGACATGCACTTTTCCTTTAAAAACAGTTCCTGGAAGTAGCAAGCTTTCTTTTTTTTTCTTATATCCCATCAGGCAATATTTAGCTGTATGACTATACCTACATTTAAAGGAGAACGAGAATTTTAGTCTTAGTCCTGTGTGACCATGCATCCTATTAAAAATTGGGATGTTATTACTAAGGAAGTAAGAAAAAATGAGTATTAGGAAGCAGTGAATGGTCTCAGCTCGAGATATGAATAGGCCATTCACAATAGGAATATAAAGGGCCAAACAACTTAAAAGCGAACTCACTAATAGTTTTTAAAAGCAGGTTAAAGTAAGAAATTTCTCCATTGATAGAAATGAAAGAGACAGAAAATGTCCAGACAAGGCTATAGGGGTACAGGTTCTCTCATGTACAGTGTTGGGGGTGTGAAGTAGAAGGGTTAATTGGGAGAACAATTTGATAATAGTTGTGAAAATAAATGGGCCATTCCTTTTTCCCAAAAATTTCACTTCCACATAGGTTTTCTAAAGAAAGAGTGCAGACATAAATGGCCAAGCTGTTCAATGCAACATTATTCGGCATAGTGAAAAATCTGGATAAAAAATAAATTGTTTTACACAAGAAGCAGGTGTTGGCGAGGATGTGGATAACAGGAACCCTCGTGCACTGTTGGTGGGAATGCAAACTGGTGCAGCCGCTCTGGAGAACAGTGTGGAGGTTCCTCAAAAAATGAAAAATAGAACTACCCTATGATCCAGCAATCGCACGACTGGGTGTTTACCCAAACGATACAAAAACACTAATTCAAAAATAAATAAGTAAAAAATTAAAGTAACACTAATTCAAAGAGATACGTGCACTCCTCTGTTTATTGCAGCATTACTTACAATAACCAAATTATGGAAGCAAAGTGTGAACAACTGATGAATGGATAAAGAAGATGTGGTGTATACATACAATGGAATATTATTCAGCCATAAAAAAAGAATGAAATCTTGCCATTTGCAATGACATGGATGGACCTAGAGTGTATTGGGCTAAGCGAGATAAGTCAGTCAGAAAATGACTTATATGTAGAATTTAAGAAAACAAACGAGCAAAGGAAAAAAAAAAAGAGAGAGAGACAAACCAAGGAACAGTTCTCTTAACTATAGAGAACAAACTGATGGTTACCAGAGGGGAGGTAGGTAGAGGGATGGGTAATCTAGGGGATGCAGATTAAAGAGTACACTTATCGTGATGAAAAAAATAATAAGGGGCGCCTGGGTGGCGCAGTCGGTTAAGCGTCCGACTTCAGCCAGGTCACGATCTCGCAGCTCCCGTGAGTTCGAGCCCTGCGTCAGGCTCTGGGCTGATGGCTCAGAGCCTGGAGCCTGTTTCCGATTCTGTGTCTCCCTCTCTCTCTGCCCCTCCCCCGTTCATGCTCTGTCTCTCTCTGTCCCAAAAATAAATAAACATTGAAAAAAAATTAAAAAAAATAAACTGATAAAAAATTATCTGTGGATTAAATAAATAAACATTTTGTCTTGGGGTGGGTTAAGTAAGTTTCTTTATAGCTATGGAATTCTAATCAATTATTAGTAGGAATGAAGTTTATATACTGAATTGAAAAGATATCCAAGATACACCAATACACTCTTTAAATATATTTAAAATATATTTAAATACACCCTGCACTTCGGACTAATGTCTATGGGTATGTTGGTGAAGATGTGGAAAGGTGAGTAGGTCATTGGGATTTTGGTAATTGGGGAGTTTTACTTTTTGCTTTACATTATCTGTAATGATTTAAATTTTTATAAGAATATGTTTTCTCTTTAAAATTTAAAAAATGAAAATGTATCACCTCTATACTCACTGTCCACTCACTGCTGTTAATATTTTGGATAGGGTTGTTTGGTCCCTGTTTTTCCCCTGCACAAATGTGTATGTGTATGTGTCTGTGTTTGTGTATTGTTAGATTAGCAAGAGAGAATTATGTCCTGTAGTTTTGTATTTTGATTTTGATTTTATTACATAGCAACACTTTGGGAGAATATTCTTAAGTCATTCCCATTTCAAAAGGTTTTTTTTCATACTTTTCTATAGCGTGTCTTATTTAAAATGCAAATACTCTTGCATTTAATCACTTTCAAATCTTGGAAATTTAAATTATTTGCAAGTTTAAAATTATTTGTGAACAATGCTGCAATGAACATCTTTCTAGGTAATCTTAGTCGCTGACTCGGTCACTGTCACAGGAGAGATTGTTAGATGTAGAGGTGTTGTGCTGTAAGTAATGAACTATATAAGACTTGTGATATAAACCATAATACTCATTTGTCCTTCTAAAGATTTTGCCAGTTAACCCTCCTATCAGCAATAGTGAGCCCATCTTACCGAAACTAACCACCGTTGAAATTTATTTTTAGAAAAGCTTGTATATTTCATAGGCAAAATAATATGTTATTGACTAATAAGTTTAAGTTATTAAGTGAGATTGAGAGTTTCAAGTGTTTACTGAGAAAGTTTGTTTATGTCATTGTTCTATTTCTATGGCGGTATAATGAATGACATTTTTTTACTATTTACATTTATAATTTAAAAACATTATTTTAATGTTTGTTTATTTTTGAGAGAAGGAGGGAGACAGAGCATGAATCGGTTATGGGAAGAGAGAGAGGGAGACACAGAATCCAAAGCAGGCTCCAGGCTCCGAGCTGTCAGCACAGAGCCCTATGCAGGGCTCAAACCCATGAACCGTGAGATCATGACCTGAGTGGAAGTCAGACGCTTAACTCACTGAGCCACCCAGGTGCCCCTACATTTATAATTTTTGATAAATCACTTATGTTTTTTTTAATTTGAAAAATGTTTTCCACTCGCAAGCCATGTGTCTGCAGGACCTCACCCAGGACAGCCCCCCTCTTCCCACCCCCTACCCAATCTTGATCAGTCTGGATCCTTCTCCAGACTCCACAGAGTGTGCAAAACAAGCATGCTAAGTTCCAAGCCCCTACTTTTTTTTTAATGTTTATTTATTTATTTTGAGAGAGAAAGAGAGCAAGTAAACATGAGAGGGGAAGAGGCAGAGAGACGGGGAAAGAGAGAACACCAAGCAGGCTCCACACTGTCAACACAAAGCCTGATGAGCAGGACTTGATCCCACCAATAGTGAGATCATGACCTGAGTCGAAATCAAGAGTTGGATGCTTAACTGACTGAGCCAGCCAGGCACCCCCGAACCCCTACTTTTGTAAGTCAACTGCCTTCTCATTATTTGAGGCAAATACCATACTGTTGCTGTAGTTTCAGTGCCTTCTCTAAAAATGGTTCTTCTTGCTATGAGTTAACTGCCCCATTTGCTCAATTCAGCTGAACAGTGAATAGAATAGCCAGTCTTTCCCACTTTGCTTGACTTTTGTCAGCATGTCCCCAGTATTGTACTTTTTCTGACCTAAGTCTCACAAGGATCTTACAATGAAAATATGGTCCCTAGGCTCCTATCTACACACTGTTTCTTTATGGTAACCCAGACCCAGTCTCTCAGGAGGGTTCAGAAACACCACTGGACAGTTGTCCATTTCCCTCTTTTCCACCCTATTCAGCCTGATTCAGTTCACCCCCACCTGATACTCCTGTATGGCTGTTTGCAGTCACACTAATGAAAGCGTATGTTCATGTTATGGTCTAAGCTTAGCCAGTTGTGGTCCCTGTTTACACAGCCCATCTCTAGGAGACTTTCTGAGGAATATTAGTTCACTTATCACAGTTCCACATCACCAGGTGTTCTCCTTAGAGTAACAGTATGAACTGATTATCCTGATTCCTTGTTTGTTCTTTCTGAAAGCTTGGTGGGTCAAGCTATTTCTGAAGATACTGCATCGAGGAAATTAAAGATGAGATATCTTACCCTTTAGAAGCGGCAATGTCATTTGTGACTATGTGTGATTATGTTTAATCTTCTTTGTTTTTATTATAATTAAGCCTATATAAACCAAAGTCAGAATGTTTATAAAATTTTTATATGCCCTGAAAACTACTGATAAAGCCAGGACTTTGGGGCTTTTATTAACAAATTAATATATTAAAAAAAAAAAAAGAAGAGAAAGGAGCAGTAGAGCAATGTATGGCTGCAACGTTTTATTTTACAAATGAAGATATTTAAAAACACAATAACAAAAATGTCTACTCTCAATATCATCTAATAAAAGAAAGGCATTTTAACATGCCAAATAGGAAATATATAGTCTCCAAACAAAGGAGTTTTGTTTAGTTTTAATGGAATAAATTGGCTTTATCACTAGTCACTGGTGAAAACCATATTATACCAGGTCTCAACTCTGTTACTGGACTTTGGGAAGCACACATTACCCTGCTTATTCCGTCAATGGAAGGGGTCACCTAGCGGTGCCAGTGAGACTCAAGACTACCACCATTCAGAGCCTCTTAAAATTGAGCAGTTTTGGTGCCAGGGTTTATTGGGAGCCCATGAATAAGCAAAACACATCAATTGATTTTTCTTTCTATTTATTTCCATCAGAAGTGGTAGTGGTGGGGTGTCAGGAGTTGTTGTGGTGGTGGTGGTGGTGGTGGTGGTTGTTTTTATGTGTTTCGAGATCAATTCTCTTCCAATTCACTGGGAACACATTTCAAACAAGTGGGATTGATCAAATCCTATGACCCAGTCTCTCTCCCTGGGAAAATGAAAGCAGAAATTAAATAACAAAAGAGACCACCACCACCAATGTATATGTATGTGTATGTGTATATGTATATACATTTGCATTGTGGTGTGTGTATATTTAGATCTAAAATAACTAAGGCCCAAAGCAAGACCTTATTTCTTTAGTTCCTTTTTGCAGGGACAACTGACATGTGTGACCCATTTGGGAGGACAGGAATCAAGGCACACACCAGGTTATCACACTTAGGTTTTCTTTGTGAAGAACTGTGTTGGCATTCCGCACATCTGAAATGGGCATGTTTTCAAATGGAGCATAGTGGCAATTCTTCTGTATGTTGCTCAAAAGCAACAATGGGATTAAGGAAGCAACTGTGTGCGAACAGATTCTAGTTGCTGCCTCCCTCAAACTGGACTATAAGAAGGGAGTCATGCATGAAAAATCTTTTGTTGAAGAAATCGCTTCATTCTTAATTCTTTTTTCTGCTCATTAAGTTTTTCACTGAGGTAAAGTTGACGTACAGTAAAATGCACTTAATTGAAAGTGTGCACTTTGACTAGTTAGGGCACACGTACACACCTGCAAAAGCGCCAGCATGATCAAGATCTGGAACATCTCCATCATCCTCAAAACATTGCTTATGTTTCTTTGTATTTTCTCCCTCTCTCCCCTTTCTGTCCCCACTTCCTATTCTCAGTAAACTACTGACCTTCTTTGTGCTACTGTAGATTATTTCCATTTTTAAAGAATCTTTTACAAATGCAATCCTACAGTATAAGCTTTCTTTGGCTTCTTTCACTCAGCATAATTATTTTGAGATCCATCCATGGTATCATTCCTTTTAATTGCAGAAGAATAAAGCATTGCATGGACATACCACAGTTTGTTTATCCATCCACCAGCTGAAGAACATTTGGTTGTGTCCACTCTTGGGGTATTATTACAAATAAGGCTGCTATGAATATTCACATACAAGCTTCTGCATGAGCATAGACTTTCCTTCTACTGGTTAGATGTTTAGGAGAGAAATGCCTGGATCCCATGTTAGGAATGTGTTTAAGAAACTACCAAGCTATCCTGCCAAGTGGTTCCATGGTTTTTAAGTTTCCATGAACAGCTGGACACCTGAGAGGAAGCCCCCATACAGTTGTCCAACATGCAGCCCCCTCCTCTCCTTTCCGGTCTCGAAAACTCTTACTGCCTTCTCCCCCTAAGAGGCCCAAATCTGTCTCTCTGACTCTGAAAGTCTCCTGGGCTTTCCCAGGTCCTCCCTCCCTGATCCAGGGCCTGGAAACTCCCTTAAAACAGTGAGCTGAGGCAGACGTAGGACTTGGATCATTCGTTTCCTGCCTCTTGTGAAGTATTGTCCTTCATTGCCTGATGTCCAGTGTCTTGAAAACCATTGTTTCAAATTTTTGTCCAGATTATCAGGTTGTTTGAAGCAAGAAGATAAATCTTGCTTGTTCATAAGGAAGTTTTAAAAGTTGACTAAGTAATTAATTGGATATTAAGAGTTGATATTTTAATCACCAGAAAATAAAGTCATCTGTTAAATAACTTGTGATCAGTCCATCAAAGAATGGTAACTTTTCTTGGTATAGGAGACTCAAGTTAACATTATTAGATACATGTATAGTATTTTTACTTCAGGGTACAATACCTCTGGTTGTATAAAGCTGGGTAGAAGATGTATTATTCACTTTATACATATGAAAATTGGTGTCCAAAAAGTCAGTGTGACTGTCCTAGAATCACATAAAGTAAGGGCTTACTGCTTGCAGTTAGGAAAGGCCTAGCTCTGAAGATAAATCAGGGCTGGAATCGAGATCACACTACTCACTAAACTCAGTGACCTGGTATGTGGTTGCATCTACCTGAGGTTTTGTTTTTTTTTTTTTTTTTCCACACAGGCACCTCATAGACCTCTACCTGATGTCAGTCTTAGATAAGAAATGGTGGTTTGTTTGTTTGTTTGTTTGTTTGTTTCCAGAAACCTGTTAGGTCATAGCATGCTTGCCTTCCGAGAGGGATGCCTCCATAGCACAGTTATATCGACCTGGGGTGAATGTTTGCTCTGTGTCTCTGTGCAAGAGATTTTAACAGGAGTGGAAAATAACATCATATTAATTCATTCCTGGGATAATGATTGTAATAAGAGGAGCCAGCCTTGCTTGTTCCCACCGAAGATGGGCAGTTAGTGCACCTTAAATGTGGGCTCTCACTTTCTGTCAGCAAGATTCTAAGCATGAGGTAAAAGGATTCTCTTCTAGTTGGATATATTTGCTCTACTGCTGCACATTTTATCTGTTTGAGACTCTTTTAATTCAGGTCTGAGCAGAAAACAAGAATCAGTGCAAATAACTGTAGATGACTTCGTGAAGAGACGTGTTGGCAGAGGTGGGGGCAGGAATGGTGAGGGGCAAGTATGAGAGAAATTGGTGTCTGTTTCTGTGGGAAATCAAATAGCTATGTCCTGGGTAAGGACACATTATAGGGAACACATTGCACTGCTTTCTGGCCCTGCTGAAAACAGCTGACTAGTACCTAGTTAATGTGTATACAGGGGTTGGGTCCTGCCTGTGCTCATGAATTCCTTAGACCATGTTATCTATGCAATATCTTGTTCCCCACCCTGCTTTCGGCATCTGCTCTCTTGTAGTCTTGGGAATGTCTTGTTGTTTTGCATGCTTTCTATGCTTTCTATAAGTTCTTACTGGCGCGCACGTAGCCAAGGACATATTGTGTAATGTTTACCCTATCATGTATGCTTAATAAATATGGGAGCTTGAGAGCAGCTCAGGGAGACTTCCCTTAGCCTCCCTCTCCCCTCTCTTGACATATGGAGTCTTGAGTAATCCTTTCTGCCATCCTTGGCTTTTCTGGACAAAGCCAAAAGCTGAACCCACAACTGGTGACCCTGACGTGGTAAGCCAAACCCACATATTTCAGGTAAACTGGAAGATGGGGATATCCCTTCCTCATGTAACAGCTACTGCTTCCCAAATAACCTTTAGACATATCCAGTGATATTCTTCCTGTGTTCTGGAAAATGGTAGGAACCTTGCCCCATTGTGGAGGGAACAGGGCTGGAGAAGAGAAGCATAAGAATGCACTTATAGGAGGGGCTCCAGGCGACTCACCGTGGCAAGCGAGCCCTAGGCAAGACTCACTAGAGCAGAAGACATGTAGGGAATGAATACAGTCATTGAAACATGAGCACAAAGACGGGAGGCTCTGGCCCTATGAATGCTTAGGAAGCCACAGGAGGACACCTCCAAGAGGCTGTGCAGAAGAACGATCCTGGACCTGATCAAGGTGCAGGGTTCTGGGAGGATGGATATTGCAAAAGGCATTCCTCTGTCATTCAATACTGAAATAAACATAGGGTCAATGTGAAGAACAAAGTAGCTGAGAAGGAGGGGATTTATTTTCTCGGGGAGGATGATTGTAACATACCAGCTGTGTAGTAAGACACATTGCTTCTTCAGTAACCCAGGCAGAAAACTCACAACTGTATATAGATGCCTTCCGCTGTGAAATTTCCTCAATTTATATTCTTCTGTAGTGGGTGGTAAGTGGAGATGCGGTTAAGTGGGAAATTCGGTAACCTGGATTCTCAGAGTCTGTGAATGGAAACTGATAGTCTGATGCCAAACCACTGTGTCACCTTTGACAAGTTATTAACCTCAGTTAATGGCCTAACTTTCTTATCTGTAAAGGTGGGAAGTCATGAGGGCCTGTTTACACATGTGGAAAATATCAGGCTTTGATGAACCTGGCCCTTCTGCTATAGAAGAGGGAAGAAACAGCAATTGTTTAGGGAAAATAGACTCTAGAAATTTCCTCCCAGATGATGGAAGATGCTTGAAACTCTATGCAATGTTTTTCTTGTTGTTGCAAAACTCCAAAACCCAGTGTGCTACTGGGGCAGTGTCTAGACCCAACAGATTACATTCACAAGAAATGTAACTTTGTGATATTGAAATAGAGGTACAAGTTATTTTCTATAAATTCTCAACCTCCTCCCCAAATCTCCTCAACCCAACAGGGTTTGCTCAGTCCTTCCAAATGTTTGCCTTCTCCCTCTCCTTGTGGGTCTAACCTCACCAGTGAAGAGACAGAAGGGGACAGAAAGGGGCTCGGGGACACATAGCAGAGAGGCAGATTTCAGATGTCCTTGCAGTTCTGGGACAGAAGCCACCAGCCTGTCAAAGGGGTATGTCAGCAGAGTCACCCAGAGGACCCTGCTGAAACCTGACCACACACGGCAGCATGCACCTGGCACCATCGCCAGACGTCATAGGTCAAGTTTGCTGCCTCCTCTCTCCAGGTGTCCCAGTTTCCTCTCGGGTCACCCTACAAGCCCTTAGGTGACTCCATCCCTGGGAGAGGAGCAGCTACTCAATGATCCTGGCTATTCTTCCTGAGCCTCTGTGCTGCTCAACCAATAACTGCTTTGTTGAAATCAAGCTCCCTACTTAAAGTATCCATTCCCCCATGACAGTTCCTGTGACTGTTTTCCTTCCGTTTTGAGTGTCTACGGATCACCCAGGAGCTATGCCACCTCTGAAGCATCACACGAATATTTCAACAAGCCCACCCCGACCCTGACCTGTGTTCCTGCACTACACCCACTCCTCTTTTGGGTTCAGGTTTCCTTCCTTTTAGTGAAGCAGAATGGGACAGAGCCCTCCTATTCAGGGTGGGTAACTGGCAGTCTGATTCGAGCCTTTGCAGCATTTAGTAAACACATCCATACGAAGCACCTGCTATGTGACAGGCATTGAGATACAACAGTGAACAGACAAGATCTCTGATCTAATAGATTTACATTCTAGTGAGAAGAGGCAGACAATAAACAAAATGTATAATAAATGATTAAACTGTACAGAAGGGCATGGGTCAGCTAGAGCTAAGGAATGAACCATCACAGAATCTCAAATGGCACATGACAATAAGTCATATTTCTTTAAAAAAAATGTTTTTAATGTTTATTTTGAGGGAGAGAGAAGGGAAGCACAAGTGTAGAAGGGGCAGAGAGCGAGAGCGAGAGCGAGAGCGAGAGAGAGAGAGAGAGAGAGAGAGAGAGAGAGAGAATCCCAAGCAGTGCAGAGCCCCATGTGAGTCTTGAACCATGAGATCATGACTTGAGCTGAAATCAAGAGTCGGATGCTTAACTGAGCCACCCAGGTGCCCAATAAGTGGTATTTCTCACCCAACCCTCTGAGCTTCACCTGGGTTTGGTGCTTATAACTGGGCTTAGTTCAGTCCATTGCTCTGGGAATGGGTGTTTCCAGTCGGCTTCGTGTGTCATCCTTCTTGAACCAGTAGCTACCCCAGGGAGATCCTCCTCACCTGGAAAGGCAGGAACACAAGAGGGCGAGCCTGAGCACACAGCACTTCACAAGTGTTTGGTTGCATCATATCCACTCTCATCCTCTTGGCCAAAGGAAGCCATGTGGCTTGGCCCGCTGTCAACGGATGGGAAGTATACTCAGCTTCTAGTGGGAGGAAGGGCAAAGTCACCTAGCAGAGGTGTGAGCTCAGGGAAGGATGAAGCATTGGGGAATAATAGTGCAAATCTACTGCAGAAGATAGAAAAAAATAAAAGGGAATAAGAGGCTTGGGAGTGCAAAGTGGGGGTCACATACTACTTTTATGTAGGGTGGTCTGGGTTTGACTTATTAGAAAAAGACATTTGGAGAAAGAGTGGCAGGAGATCAAGATGTGAGCCATGTGAATAGCTAGGGAAGAGCATTCATGCAAAAGCAGGAGCCCGTGCAAAGGTCCTGAGGCAGAAGAATGCCAGGCATGTTTGAGGAATAGCACAGAGCTCACTGGGCTGGACCACAGTGAGCAGAAGAGAAGGAGGTGAGGGCCCGAGAGGGGTGGTTTGGCAGCACTGGAGGACTGAGCAAGGCCATCGTAAGGAATAACATGGGGAGCCATTGCAGGGATTGAGCAGGGGAGGCAGATGGTCTAACTTTGCCTTTCAAAGCACTCCCCTGGTTTCTGTTTGGAGATAAGACTCTACCTCCAAAGAGCCTGCCACGCCATCTAGACTGGGTTAGGCAGGCCTGTTCCCTACCTCTCACCCACTTTGCAACTCTTATTCATGGATGCCATTTTCCCTCTGACTCTGCAAATTCAGTGTGAGAGAAGCCTCTGTGTTGTGCACCACTTAACCCTTAGAACCAACCATTTGCTTGCACACACGCAGATTTCCACAGAAATCAGGAAAAAGAGGATCCCTCCTCAACGTTCCATTGTCCTCCAGAAACTGGGTTGATCAAATCTGCACATGCCCGGTGCAAGCGGGACTTCCCTACTGTGCAGGGTCCTGGGAGCAGCTGAGGCTCCTTTCTGGTCCCCAATGGGGCAAGAGAGATGCCAAGTGCAGTGTGAGAGGGAAGTTCAAGATGGGCTGGTCTAAGATTAGATTATTTTAATACCTGAAAGTGACCAGAAGTCATGGAATCTGGCATGTGGCTGGGGGCCCACTGCTCAGCAAGTGGTCTTGACACAACACAGAAATACCAATTACCGGGAAAAAGCAAAACGATTTCATGTCCACAGCTCAGAAAGGGAAAACTTCATCAAACCAATTATACTGCAATGTCAGTGTGCATCAGGGTCCCTTCCACACCACCTCCTCTCCTATTTTCACACTGTCCACGGGTGAGCTCAACTGCTCCTGGGGCTGTAATTACTCATCTCTTGGCTGATGGGTCTCCAGAGCATTTTCCAGCTCCAAGCTTCCTCCCGAGTTTAAGGAGCCCATAGTGACCTGCCTTCTGTATGTGTTCACACGACATTGCAAAGGTGCCTCAAACTCAGCAAGTCTAGAACCAAAAGAAATCTTCTACCTGTATTTCCAGGCCTAATGCTCCTCTGGTGGTTTGTCCCCCACCGGCAAATGTTGCCCAAGTCCCGGCCAGCCTGAGGTGGAGGGATGCAGTGTTGAGGAATGGTAGCGGGGCCGGAGCAAGTCGGTCCTGGTGACTTCGTTGTCACTTACCAGCTCTGGGATCAAGAGGTCTCACAGCTTTCCTCCCCACCTCGTGCCCTCACCTGCCCCTCCCACGGCAGGGCATCTCACTGTCATTGTCGTGGCAGGGACGGGGAGGCGTCCACCCAGCTTTCAACAAGTACGTTTGAACTCCTCCCCAGACGACGCCCGGTGTTAGGTAGTGAGATCACAGAAGAGAAGACACAGAAGGGGCCTTGCCCTCCTAGGGTTTTATAGTTCAGTGGATTAAATAAATAATGCAGAGAAAGCACTTAGCAGGGAACCCAGCCCGTTAGAAGCATCCAGTAATGTTTAAAAAGAGAATCTAGACATAATGCTTGACTCTTCTCCCTGCCTCAGGTTGATGAACCCCTGAATCTTGTCAGTTTTGCTTCCCAAATATCTGATATCTCCAGTATCAATGCCACTTGTAGACCTTGTCCCCCAGAGGCTTGCTTACTTGGGAGCCCTCACACAGCCCACAGTGGGTTATCAGTGCACCTCTCGTTCCTTGTTCTGGGTCCCGCACTCTGCCTGGCACCTGGCACATTGTAAGAGATCGATAAATACTATTCCGACAAACAATGGCACCGTCGTTTACATTTTTATTAATGTACTGTTTGATTATTAGGTTCATTATCTTTTAATTTAGGCCCTAGGCAAAGGTTTTGAGTTAAATTTATTTGGAAACCTCTGGAAAGTCTCCATTTTTATATAAAGTAATCTGTTAAAGTAAAATTGTTAATTTTATAACAATGGTCCTGTGGATTTGGGGACACGGTCTTGAGGTTTCCTAAAAATGGAGAAACCTACACATGTTGGTAGGAGACTATAAATGGAGAAGAGCTCAGTAGGAGACATGTGAATGCTATGTTGTCCCAAACATACTGTCCACCCATCCATTTTCTCCAGCTCCACTGCTCGGTCCAAACCAGTATCTTCTGCCCCAGGAGGACTTCCCAACATCCACAGGGCTCCCTCCCTTTCTTGTCACACTACAATCCATGCGATGCGCAAAGTAAGAGTGATTTTCTGAAACATAAATGACATCCTGTTGCTTCCCTGCTTAAAACTTTGTACCGAAATCTTATTGCCTAAGAGTCAAATTCCTAACTCTTTAAAAAAAAAAATGTTTATTTAGGGGCACCTTGGTGGCTCAATCAGTTCAGCATCCGACTTCAGCTCAGGTCATGATCTTACAGTTCATGAGTTCGAGCCCTTCATCGGCCCCCGAGCTCTCAGCCTGCTTTGGATCCTCCTCTCTCAAGACTGAGGGAGGGGGGCCTGGGTGGCTGGTCAGTTAGGCGACTGACATCGGCTCAAGTCACTATCTCACGGTTCACGAGTTCGAGCCCCGCATCGGGCTCTGTGCTAACAGCTCAGAGCCTGGAGCCTGCTTCAGATTGTCTGTCTCTCTCTTTCTCTCTCTCTCTGTCTCTCCCTCTCCCTCCCTCCCCCTCTCGCCCTCTGCTCCTCCCCTGCTTGTGCTCTGTCTCTCTCAAAAAAAATAAACATTAAAAAACATGAAAAAGCGAGCAAGGGAGGGGCAGAGAGAGAGAGAGATGGAAAGAGAGAATTTTAAGCAGGCTCTGTGCTATCAGCACAGAGCCCCATGCAGGGCTCAGACACACCAACCGTGCAATCATGACCTCAGCTGAAACCAAGAGTCTGATGCTTAACCGGCTGAGCCGCCCAGGCGCCCCTGACCATTCAGACGAAGACTTCATTATTGCTCTTCCCATCCACCTGAACTTCATCTTGGTCCACTCCCCCTTGCTTCTTAGTGTATCTCTGTCACACTGACTTTCCTTTTAATTCCTCAAGCACGCCCAAGCGTTGCCATTGAAAGGGAGTTTTCCTCAGCTGTTCCTTCCCGCGGAGGCCTCTCGCATCAGATCTGTGCACAGCATGCCATTGGGGGATCAGTGTAAACGTGGCCGCCTCCAGCCTTCCCCGACCACCCAGTCAATAGCGCCCGCCAGGCACCATCACATGGTTCCATCCTACTGTCTTGCTGTCACTTTTCTCGAGCTCAGCAAAGTCCACTTCCTGTATCTCTTCTCTCATGTGGGAGTGGCCAGCATTGGACACTCTCTGGGCGAGACCAGGGCAACTTAATCAAAAGAAATGTCCTGAAGGAAGGGAGATGACATTTGCAACCTCGAGAAGTAGTGTCTGTGGCTTAGCTCAAAATCAGTAAGCTGTGCACCTGTCAACCTGCAAAAGTTGCTGATCTCTGGCTGTCTGACGCTTCAGTTTTGCCCTTTTTTGTGTCCCTCCTCATTCATGGTCCTTCGTTTAGCCAAACAGTCAGCTCCTGGACCGTTTAGCACAGAAGCACTTACCAAACACCACCAATAGGTCAGGCACTCAGAAAACCAGAAGACAGCCCTTGGGTTTACGGGGTCAAGAGCTGGAGCACGAAGCCTTTCCTGTAAAGGCTAGACAGTGGTTCAGGCTTCCTGGTCCATAGAGTCCCTGTCACAGCCACCCAGCTCTGCCTTTATAGATAAAAGCAGCCATAGCCAATATGTAAAAATGGCTGTGTTCTCATAAAACTTTATTTACAAAAACAGGATGTGGGCCAGATTTAGCCCTCAGCTGGAGTCTGCTGACTTCTGGTCTGGAGACAAAGTAGAAAATCAAATAAATAATTGATGATACACTGTAGCGAGAGGCTGGGGTGGGAAGGAGCACATGGGTTCACAGAACACAGCAGAGGGCACCTGACGGGGAGCTGAGCCCTGCCCGTCCCCTCCTGCTGGCACTAATTACCAGCTGACCTTATTGAAAACAGAGAAAGAAAAGAAAAAAAGAGCTTTAAAATTAAATTAGCTTTTAGTTGTCAAGAGCCATATATTGTGTTGCTTTGGGAGTTTTGTTTTGTTTTTTTGCCTTTAACACTGAGGTATGTCTTCTGATTTCCTTTCAATACACTGGCTCAGGGCCTTCCTCCCAACATGTCTTCCAGAAAGTAAAATCTCTAGAAATCCTCAGACTCTTAGCCTTGCAAGCATCACGTGCATTAGTTCAAAAAGTAACTTTAGGGGCGCCTGGGTGGCACAGTCGGTTAAGCGTCGACTTCATCCAGGTCACGATCTCGCGGTCCGTGAGTTCGAGCCCCGCATCAGGCTCTGGGCTGATGGCTCGGAGCCTGGAGCCTGCTTCTGATTCTGTGTCTCCCTCTCTCTCTGCCCCTCCCCTGTTCATGCTCTGTCTCTCTCTGTCCCAAAAATAAATTAAAAAAACGTTGAAAAAAAAAAGTAACTTTAAAGCCGGAATCCTAAATATAAGTTGCCTTGTGCACATAATTTCAAGTAAGGTTTGAGCCCCACGAACTTACAGAGAGGAAGAATGCTATGATCATACAAATTGGAGCCTGTAGAATCTTGGTATCTGAAAGGTCTTTAGAGATTGTCGGGTCTAGCCTGCCATTTCACGGATCTCTTTTCATGTAAGCTGCATTCTGAAGCCACCTCCTGCGACAGCCCTCTTAGCCTGGAACTTTCTGGAAACCTTCCCCCAGCCTCCAGTGTCTTGGGATGTGCAAAGCAGGCCATTGCCTCTTTGCATGAATTCCCTTAGCTTAGTTTTACATGAATTCGTATGGATTTGTTTTGTTACGTCATGTTGATTTTTAGTACTTTTAGGGAAATATTTTGGCAGGCTACACACTGCTTTTCTGGCTAGTTGTAAAACAAAAACCTCAATTAGGAAAATAACTTTATTGATTATGCGCCACACATTTCTTAAGTTACATTAATATTTAATGCACAGTCCATCTGACGATACCTCGGAAACGTCACTATACCTCCTCATTTTCAGACATTTTTTGTTGTAGAAGCGTTTTAAGACGTTTACAATCTTTTGAGCAGGTTCTTAATTTCAAACTACTCTCCTTCAGAGGACCCAATTCTTAACGTTTCTCTGATAAGAGGAATCAAAAACATGGCATTCTAGTGCATGAATTCATTCATTCATTTTAAGAATGAATGAAAGACCAATGAGAAGTCCTCTATGCAAGGTTTTTGTGAGCTGGCAACAAATATAATTTTTAAACCACTCTGTTTTATAATAATTTATGTTAAATAGCTCTGAACATTCATAGCCACTGGACTGATTCTTAGCATTAATATTTCCTGTCACGAGATTTGGAGACACAGTAGGACAATTTATTTCACAGTGGGGTTCTTATCTAAACAAGATCTGTCTTTATATGTGTCTCAATTTAGCAGAATTCGGTAGCATCTATCTCCTTCTAGCTGTTTCTCACAAAAGAAAAAAACAAAGACAGGATATGTGCATGAACTAGTATGTGTTCAGATGGCATCTGCAACAATTGAATAGTTATGTCCCACAACAGCTCTATGCAGATGATGCAACCCAGAAAGTATGTCATGCTAAATCGGGTTTCAGCTGTCTCTAGCTCTACAACACTGACAGTCTGAATAGAGTATGCTCGAAGATTAAAACTCAAAACTATGTGGACTTTTACAAATGTAGCACTCAGCACTTGGCCATTTATAAACATAATTTTAAGAATTGAAATTAATTCTGTTAGTTGGGGGACAAGAAGGTAATGTGATAATTTTTCATGAGATGCGTTTTCCTCCCATGAGCCACATACCCCTTAGGATTTTAAATTTTATTTCATTACATGCAATGGTTATTTCATTATGATTTACCCATTCTTTGCAATTATTTATCAGCATCTGTTTGGTAATACAAAGGCCTTAGAAAGAAAACTTGGGATTGCTGCTGATAAAACCAAATCATTGTAATGGATTACTATAAAAAGGGGTTGACCTCTTTCCTTCTAAAACTTTAACTTACTTTTAAAAAAGAAAGAAGTTTATTTGTTAATTCTAATACATACTGTTATAATGTTTATAATCTAGCGCTTCTAGAAGGTAATGGTTTATGTTTAGATTCAACCTGTCAACAGTAATTATATTTAGAAATACGACATATAAGCTATACTAAGGTCAAGTAATTACTTTTGAAGATTGAAACCATCTGGAGGAAATTAATAACTCATTAATTCCCTCTTGTAACCATGGATTCATATACTTTATTTTGTTTATTGTTAGTGGTTCAAAATGTTATAAATAATAGAACCTAATTCAGCTGCACTTATTATATAAACTTAAAACATGGACTTCTACATGTGGCTCGTGGAAACAGTATCATTATGCTTTAGTTTGATTTTTGATTTCTCGAGGAATTCAGAACCTTGATAAACACTGAGGAGATAATATGAAGATCTAAGACACAGTTCCCTAACCTTTTCTAACTTTATGCCATTTTAAGTGTTTTTACATGGTTTCCTCACTCCCCTCTAGTTTCTTGGTCAGGCTAATTCATTCTTGCCTTTTGGGTCTTAGTTTAATTATTTATTTATTTATTTTCATTCAGGAAACATTCTCTGCCTGGCCAACATTGGATTAACTTTTTCCCGCTGCGCCCCAGACTTAGTTATGTCACCATTAGACAGAATTCCACAAGGACAAGAACTGTGTATCCCATCCCAACATCAAGCCAAGGAACCAGCACATAGTAGCCTCCCGATTACTATGTATGGGTGTTTTTAAATTTTTTTTCACGTTTATTTATTTTAAGAGACGAAGAGAGAGCACAAGCAGGGAAGAGATGGATAGAGAGGAGAAAGACAATCCCAAGCAGGCTCCACGCTGCCAATGCAGAGCCTGAGCAGGGCTCTATCTCACCAACTACAAGATCATGACCTGAGCTGAAATGAAGAACCAGTCACTTAACCGACTGAGCCACCCAGGCGCCCCTCAGTGACTAGGTGTTGAATTGACCAGGAAACATCTGACATAAGCTGATCAATCAGGCACAGAACAATATAATGATATGTACTAAAACGCTAAGTAGAATATAAAAATACTGCTTTGTAAACATAAGCATTATGGGGAATTGTAAAGTGAGTGGGAGAATCGGTGTTAGCTGGAGTTTTATTGAAGCAGCCTCCTGAAAGAGGAAAATGAAGGTAAATTGGAAGACTCTGAACACAGAGAGACAAGAGCATAAGGGAAAAGGAGGTTTGGTTCTGACACTGTAAAGAGAGGACCTGAGAAGGATTTGGGAATGGCAATTAGAGAGACATACAGTGGGGGGCAAGGAGCCTTATGGAGGGCTCCGAAAAACAGAAGGAAAACTTGAGGTCTTGATACACTGGCATTAGATAACTAGTTTATGGTTTTGGCCACGACGTGCCATGATGAAAGCCACTTTAGAATAACATCACCGAGGTGTGCTGATTAAAAAGGGTGGGGGGGGGGGGCAAATGTGGGAGGAAGGAATGGTGTGGGTGCTGATTTAAGTTAACTCCAGACTGAGGCTAATGAGTTTGGAGAATTCATGCTATACCAACACTTGAAGACCTAATCCATTTGCTCTAGAAAGCACTACACTTTTGCTACTCTGCATATCTTTACTCGGCTATTTTTATACCTCCTATTTTGTAGACTCTCAGAATTAGTAAGTATATGTAGAAAATAAATAGTTCTGAAACAGAGAAGGTAGCTGCTACCTGAAATTTTCTTTTTCTCTATATGACAATAAATAGAACAGGTTAACATCTCAATGGAGATACAGTTGACTTGATAGGGAGCTGTTGTTTGTTTTAAGGCCTAAGTACCCACAGCAAAATGCCTTGCACAAAGTAGTTTTCAACACATGTGAGGTCAGGGCTTAGTCCCACTGCAGAAAATGTGTCTGTGGAATCATAAAGTATTATATCCTCAGGACACATGAGAATTAAGAATATTCTGGTGAGCATTATAAGCACAGGATATACAAAACCAGGTTGTTTTCCAGCAATAAAACTGTGCACTAATGATGAGAGAGTTTGCCCAGTATTGATCAGTGGGATCAAACCTTGGAACAAATGTTAATGTTAGGGTTCTCTTAAATTTAGTAGCATTTGATGTCACAGATGGGACATAGAATTACTGAATGAAGATTAAAGAGGACAAGGGAATTTTGTCGATAGAGAAAGGGGCAGAGTATATATTTTCTTAATCATTTTATTTTTAATGTATTTACTGTACTTTATATCATATTTTATTTAAAGCCTTTATAAACAAGGGAAGCTGTTTAGTTTCTTCGGTATCTTCTCTCTATATAGACTGAATGCACGCATGGAGGCATGAGTTGCCTTGAGACCCCTTCCACTGACTGCAAAGACGGGGTTAGGTGGTCTCTAACTCATCCCTCTGGTAGCTTTTACGACACCAGGAGATAATTACTTGTTTGTCTTCAACCCTACGGGCCTGTGGCCTTCTGAGGCGAAGGGCCATGTCTTGCCCACTTTTACGTGACATCCATAGGTCGGTGCCTGGCACTTGGTAGTTAGTCCAGAGAATTACAAGGATGGATTGATGACAGTGATTCAAAAACGTCAACTTCAATAAAGAGTCTTTGCCTTGGCAGTGTTGTTTATGCTGAAATATTGGGCCTTGTACAAGCAAGCTCACGGAGCCAAAGTCACCCCTTTTTGTGCGGCAAAGTGGACAGGATAAAGCAATGAGGACGTGAGCAGAGGGAGCAAGAAGAAATTCAAAGTGGTGGTAAATGACCTTGGATCTGTCAGGGCCTCAATAGGATTCTGAGTCCAAGCAGACTAATGGATAAACAAACTCACTTCAGGATTTTAAACTTGGCTGCTGGATGGAATTTCGAAGGTCATTCAACTGTTGAAGCTCATTTTAATTTCTAAAAGTTGAGTCTATCAATTAGCATCTTGGATCAGGGGTCTCTCCAGTGACTGGGATTGCTCACTTGGCTAACTCAAATAATGAACCCGTATCACATATGTGGGTTAAACTGTTATCGAGGGCAGGCGCCATGTTGGATACTCCCGTCAGAAGCTCATTTGGGCAATTAGTAGGTGATATAGATTAACCGAAAATGCATTTGGTTTCTGAGACTGTAGGCATTTATCTATTGTTTATAAGCTATCTCTAACTAAAAGAGATTTAAAATGACAGTTGTTAGGAAGATAGATTCGGGTTCCTTAATGGCATAGCTTTCCTCCTCTAATTATTTTTATCTAATCTAATCTTTTATTAAACTCCCAGGAGTCGTAGTTGTTCATGTACTGAGGATTTGTAGAGAGCTTTGAAAGATTGCTAGCTGGGGCATAACATCTATGTTACTGTCGCAAACGAAATATTGTAAAAACAACATATGTGTTTCCAAGGGTCAAGTGTAAGCTAAATTCAAGGACTAACTTTCTCCCTCCAGTGAACAAAATTTATTTTTATCTCCTCAATGATTTGCACTTAATATGTTTATCCTAACTTTCATTGCTTCTCATTGCATTTCAGATGATTCTACTATCCCTATATATATATACATATATATATATATACATATATATATGTATATATATATATAATTTTGCTTTTCATTAAGGTGAATGGAGAAACTAGCTATACTAGAGAACTCAGCATTCTCCTCCTATGCTCTGTTCTTCTGCAACTCCAGTCTCTTCTGTTGACCTGGAAGATTTTTTTCTATCTCCATGCCCTGGAAACTTGATCTTCATTCCAATGCCACTACTCGCATGAATTCTTTTCTAATTTTCTATCTAAATGTGATCTCTTTCCCCCTCCGAACCCGTATTAGTTATATATTGCTGCATAAAAAATAATTACCCCAAAACGTAGTGGCTTAAAACAACAACGGATGTTATCTCGCACAGTTTCGGCGGGTCAGGAACTTGGGAACAGCTTAGCTGGATGGTTCTCGCTCAGGGTTAGCTCATGAAATTGTGGTCAAGCCGTCAGCCAGGGCTACAGTAGGCTGAGGGCATGTCTTGTGCTGGAGGGTCTCCATAGGAGTGCTTGAGCGTCCCCACAACACGGCCATCACTCTCCTCAGAGCTACTGACCCAGGAAGCAGCACAGGCGGTAGCTGCACGGTCTTCTCTGATCTAGTCCTAGAAATGGCTCCTTGTCATTTCTGCACTTCCCATGTAGATGACTCAGGTCGTCCCACTGATTTGTAAAAGGGACACAAGGGCATGAATCCCAGGGGGTGGAGATCACTAAGGGGACACCCTGAAGGCTGCTTACCACAGAGCCTGCTAATATTTCCTACGTCTCTAATGTAACTTAGTGTCCTGCCCTGTGTTACGCTTATGTGTATCCCTTTCCTACCCACTTTATTAGATTTTTATTTCCTTTCAAGCTTAGACTTCCTTATCTTTACGTATCTTAAAATTTCTGGGATGTCACATTCAATATATGTCACATTCAGCTGAGAAGTTGGAACCGCAGCCTCTTAATGGGTATAAATGAAGATATACCTGTGGCAAAGAAGTAGACAGGGTCAGAGAAATAGATTTTGGCAGAGAGAGTGTGTGTGTGAGGGAGGGCAAATGAGAGAGAGAGAGAGAGAGAGAGAGAGCACTCACACAAATGAGGTGGAGAACAGATTAAACTGCACATTTGACCAGATAAATATGAAAACATTGATGCTATTTTGTAGATACAAGAGAGCTAATTTTATGAGAGTTTAAACGTTTGGACTACTTATTGTGTAACCGTGTTCTATTTGTGTGATGTACGTGAGTGGTCTGCCGTATTTTTTTACTAAGATTACTTCAGTTATGCCTAATACTCTGTGAGCAAAGGCTCTTTGGATCACTGCTTTCACCAAAGCAGGAAAGTCGTTGCTTACAAGAAACTCTTCAGAACCACGCCTGCAGCCTGCACCAGTGTCTCGCTGTGCTGACTGCTTTGGACCTTAGTCCTCACCTCTGCTCGAAGTGGACCCAGCTGCTCCTGCCCCACCGGTGGCTCCTGTACCTGTGCCTCTGCGGCCTCCTGCACCTGCACAGGCTTCTGCACCTGTGCGGGCTCCTACACCCGCATGGCCTTCTGCACCTGCGCGGCCTCCTGCACCTGCACGGGCTTCTGCACCTGCATGGGCTCCTGCACCTGCACGGACGGGCTCCTGCACCTGAGCTTGCTCTTGCACGTGCACCGGCTCCTGCAAATGCACCTCCTGCAAAAAGAACGGCCACTCCCGCCACCCATGGGCGGTGCTAAGTGTGTCTGCAAGGAGCCATCGGACAAGGGCAGCTGCTGTGCCTGATGCCAGGGAAGAGCCTGACCCAGACGTAACTAGAGCAACATGGACAAAGCTGCAGTTTCGAAACACTGTTTCATATTATCCTGTTTGCCACATTCCCCTTTCTATAAAACACAGGCATTATAATAAAAACTGTTGGCTTTAAGAGAAAATAATAACTCTTCAGTAATGTCAAGTACAGCATTTATAATCCCTTTTACGTGGGATTGAGAACTTTATCTAACCTTTGATTAACTGCTCTGTAGCCTGGTCCACGGGGGTAAAATCATCTTTTAGATTGATCAATTAACATTTATATATAACTTGAGCAAAGGGCACAGAGGAATGTTGGGAGGAACAAAGACCCAAGAGGAGATAAGTCTTGGCAGGTTCTCCTCAGAAAAATCACTCCTGTCCATCTTCTTCTTTCCATTCCTAGAACCGCCCGCACACCACAGTCTGCTTCCTTAGTAACTCATGCCTGTGTTATTAAAATGACCTCCAAATAGTTCTCACGACTTCCAGCTTGTTCTCCTCCACACGTTCCCTCAGAATTAAACATATGAAAACATCTCTCCCTTCCGAGACTCACAAGCCTCAGTGAATCCCATGAGCAAGAGACCGCACAGTAGGCCAGTCTCCTGAAGTCCTCCTACCCCTGTCCCCAACCCTTCTCATCTCTTTTCTCTTGTCCTGATACATCCCCTCAGTCAGCCCAGCTGATAACTTTTCTGTTCCAAGAATTCTTTCCCACGTCTGTTTCCTGCCCTGCCCAGAAACCACATTTCTCTCCAGGGACCCAGTGCTGATCCCCCATTCTCTTAAATTCAGCTCAGGTTTCCTAACCCTGACGCATACTTCTCTGCTGTCCTAACTTCTGTGGCACCAGAGTTTGATGACCACACATGCATCCTTTTAATACCTGTTCCACATGCGTGTCATGTCCCCAGACTGTGGCCTGTGACTGAGTTGTGTTTTTCCCAACGCTTCCATCAGTCATGAGATGTTTTTTCACCCACTCACTGCTGTATTCCGTGTGTGTTTATTAAGTGCCTACTTCAGCCAAAGTAGATGCTCAGTAAGTAACTGAGTAAAAAATATAAGGATGGGAGCAGAGAGATTATGAAATAAAAAACATTTTGTTCAGTAAGCCACAGGTACGATCAGTAACTATTGATTATATAATGTCATGTGCTTATTGCTGTATTTGGTGAGACATGGGTCATGAAGGTGGTAATCAAGTTCAGCCCCCATTGTTTCAGGATTTTTCATTTAGTGCTGACAGCTAAAGTAGCAACTTATGAAACACTCAGTCTGAATAAAAGTGAAGACAGTGTAGGAAGCACATTAGGATAGACCCTGTGGATTAAAAGTTAAAGAAAAAGAGAAAAATCAGTGAAGAATTAAGCTCCAGGAAAAGTTCCTTAGAGGTCTTATCTTGAACTGGACCTTGAAGTTTGGAATTTTGATTTGAATATAAAGGCTACTATTATACTAGAAGAATGAGTGACAAAGAGCACGAGCCCAGGAGTAAAAGACCTGGAAGAAAGCTGGAGGCAGAGAGAGGAACAGGATGTGTGATAGAGTGGGGGCAGATTATTAATAGGAGGAGGACATGGAAAAACGTTTGAGAAGTTCCTAGCAAGTACCTAACCCAAAGGGGGTGGTCATAAATACTAGTGTTTTTTTTTCCCACTGTTCTCTTTTGCCTCATACTTAGGAAGTTAATTATGTAGTCCCTCCAGCCATGAAATGATCCTCACTTCTTTTCTTAGATGACTCAGATGATTAATCCAATAATGTTTCTATGGGTGGCATGCTTATTCCTCACCTAACTTTTTCATAAATACTAGAAATTTCTTTTTTTATAACTAGAAATATTATTGATAAGGGATGGACAATCTTACCTCAAAACTGTATCAAGAACTCCAACTGACTGATAATTCTGCATGAATATGGGCATATACTATCTACATCTATATCTATAACATTATTCATCAACATATGTATTTTTTCTACATGTTTATTCTATATTTCTCTCTATATATATTATATAGATATATATTAGAGATATATATATTATATAGACATTATATAGATATATAGAATATATATAAATATATTCTATATTTCTCTCTCTCTCTCTCTCTCTCTCTCTCTATATATATATATATATATATATATATATATATATATATTCACTCCATATGGATAGTGACAGAATGCCTGAGGGACTTCTCTATACTTGTCACTCCCTGAAACTCTTGTAAGTTTATTTCTTTTTTTTTTTCTTTTTTCCAAAATGGACATGTAAAACCACACATGTAGGTTCTGGTGTCACTTATATATACACCCTGTACCTGGGAAGGGATTCTCCTTAATGAACTTTAGTGATCTGTCCTCACTTCCAAAGCTGAACACATTTTTATATCTTGTTTCTTTTACTTCTCACTGTTTGGTAAACTACTGCTACCTGCATTCATTTCTCATACTTTTTATTCAAGGTAAACATTCTCTAAAGCCCTTTTTGATGACTCTATTATATTTTTTGTAATAATAAAGGTTATTGACATTACCTGCTTCAACAGGTAAATCCTAAGGTCTCTCAGGTCCCGGTCACCATGTACTTCTCAGTGCTGCCTTAACTGCTGCCTTGTCCATTTGCCGCTACAATTCCAGAGGGCAGTGCCATGAAATGTGCCAGTGCATCCCCCAGATACCCTATGAACTCTTCCCCAGCTCTTTGCATCCTGATGGTTCTGATCAATTAGTCCTGTCGGTTTGGTCTGTTCGGCTCCCCGCCTATATCTCAATTCAAGAAGGCAGAAGTGAACCGGTACGGCTGTAATTTTTAGTAAGATTCCTCCTATGTCCCCAAGACAATGTGTTTCACTCTGTGGGGCCTAGAGCCTATGTTTCCACAGGGCCTGTGATTGTCCTTGTACTGCTGTATCTGTGTGTGTGTGTGTGTGTGTGTGTGTGTGTGTGTGTGTGTGTGTGTAGTTGCAGTAGTAGGGGGAGGGGCAAGATGCACTACTGTGTCTGTTGAGTGTGCCCTCCGTGCCCCAAACATTGGGCCTCTAAAACCTTTCCTAATATGGTGGGCTCTTGAATCTGCACAGGGTTTACCTCACAGCATGGCCTCTCATGTATTCACCATTCCTTTCCAATCTATTCCAAATGGTAGGATGCCATCAGTAAAGTAGAACAGCTGATGTTCTGTGGACTGTCCACACGGTCTAAGTAGTTTGGGGCCATATTTTAACTGAAGGGCAAATCCATAAATATGTTGTCCACACATGGAACAAAATTCTCTCCATTTTTCCTTAATAGGGATGGAAAAGAACTCACTTCCTGGACCAGTGGCTACCACGTACCTTAACGTTGCTCTGGGACACTATGCCAACAGTTCATGTTCCTACTGCTTTGGCTTTATAAGTTTTCCTTTTATTTCTTCTACCGGGTAATTGCTAAGCTTTCTTTTTTAACCTTGTTATATAGAGGAACATTTTTATGAATGTTCTAATATTTTCTCCAGTGCTTCCATGTGTTGAGAGCAGATTGAGCGTCTCTAAAGGCTTAGTCGACCATGTTGCTAAGACCAGAATGGAGAATATTTTTCATAGAACTTAGCCATGAGGAGAACATAGAACACAGCAGTTCTATAGGGTCACACAGAGGGAATATGGTGTGTGTGCCCTTGTGCACGTGTGTATGTCTGACTCGTGATAGAAATGAGAAGGTATTATATTTTATCATCTTCCAGCAGAATGTTATTAGAAGGGAAGAGGTTGAAAGTTCAGAACACAGTCAATGCCTAATTGAAAAAGGCTCTGGAAATGGAAATGATAGCCCCAAAAGGACTGCAGTAGTTCAGAGATGAGAAATAGAAGCACATAAAAGCATTTAGGGACGTCCTTGCCCAGCTTATGATGACCATTGCCCTGTTGATCCATGATATTAAAATACCAAGTTATTTTTTTTTGTTTTCTATTAGATATTGCTTTGAAATAAGTGGGAAAGCAGAATTTTGAAAACCTTTTAATTGTTAAGAAAATCACATGTTACTAATATTAATGTTTAATATCAATTTTTCTGGGGAAAGGGCTTTTGAAGAGCTCTGAGGTCTTTTAAGAATTGTGTATGAAATAAAAAAAACTATTTTGTATTTTGTTGTCATTACACAGAGAATAGGGTTATCTAGATAAACTCCAGTGTTGGTTTTTTTTTTGTGTTTTTTTTACTATTAAAATGGCCTTGGGGCTGATGTGAAATTAATTCAATTTGTCTCTCTCTCTCTCTCTCTCTCTCTCTCTCTCTCTCTTTTTCTTTTGGTTATAACATAATGTGGTTCATTTTGTTAGCAAAAATACATGCTTATTTGGGGCATTTTTCCCCTATAAAGCATTTTAAGGGAATCCAGAGATTTTAGAACTCATATATCAATTTATTAGTAACCTCCTAACCTTGATTTAATAAATTGGCTGTTTGTGTGGAGTAGGGATGGCACGATAGACTAAATCTTTTAGAAAAGAATCTGTGCTAGATAATTTTTATTTTGAAATTCTACTTTTCTCCTTGCCAATGAAATATGAGTGATTGTTTAACATACCTACTTTGGCACCATGGTAATTTTTCTTTTGGCTTTTGGGAAGTTCAGATTTTATATATCATTAACATACAATTCAAGGAACGTTTATTTAAACCTTACCGTGCCTGGTACTATGAGAATATCAATTTAAATTAAGCACAGTATCTACTTTCAAGGAGATCACAGTCGGTAGAGAAGCATATCAATAGTATGATGTAATTTTGTATCAATAAAAAAATGTATAAATGGGGTGATTCATGGGTGAATTGGGAATTATGAGGCTTCTAGAAGATGATCTAGAAAGAGGTTATATCTGAGCTCAGATTTAAACAGCAGTTTGGTAAATATGTTAATATAAAAATATAAATTTAGGAAAATCAATGTTATGTATAGTTAATGAAATGTTTCCAATTTTTAAGGCGCAACTTTGACACATATGTGCTCAATGGTGAGCAGTGCAGGTGTCTACACAGAGCATTTTCTAAGCAAGCTGATAGGGTTACAAAGTGTCCCAAAGCACATGTTGCCTTTCGACTCTTAGAAGTACTAGAGGAAATGTTTTCCTTTTCTTTTTTTATTTTTCTGTGCAGGAGCCCTGTCCTGGTTTTCCAGTGCAACCATCGCCACGTGATTTGCTTAGACTGTTTCTACTTATACTGTGTGACAAGACTTAACGACAGGCAGTTTATCCATGACCCTCAGCTGGGCTACTCTCTGCCGTGTGTGGGTAAGTCTAGTACTTTTTTCTTCTCCATTTTTAATGCTAATTAATAACGGAAGAACTATTGATGCAAGACTATCTTAGGGATACTCAATCCCCCGCCGAGGGGTTGAAAATTCAAATATCTATTTGATCCCTGCTGAGCAAGAAACAGTGTTTGCATCACAAAAATATAAAATACGAAGGTATGCAGAAGTTATGTTGAACTGGAAAATGCATCACCTGCATAAAAGTATGGAAGATAAATCTTAAAATATTATTCAGCCGAGGTGCACAAAGTATGTCTATGGATTCACCCTACAAGTGACAGATTACCATGGATCTAGAGCAGCCCTATCCACGTTTTCAAATTGTATACCCTTATTGCTAAAAATTTTGAGCACATACACATATATATGAAAAAACATATATTTTAAAGGATTTTGAAGAATGAGATAAAGCTGAAATATTTAATATTTTCAGTTTTTTTATCTTTCAACATTGAAGAACATTCTTTACTTATATTACTGTTGTTACATGTATTTTTTTATTGAGGTGAAATTCACATAACATACAGTTAACTATTTTCAAGTGTCCAGTTCAGTGGCATTTCATGTTTTCACAATGTGATGTGATGACTATCACCCATGTCTAGTTTCAAAATTTTTTCATTATCCCAGAAAAATACCCCGCATTCATTAAGTAAGCGTTCCCAATTTCCCCTCACCTCTGTCTCTTGGCAACCACTATCTTCCTCTGTGGATTTACCAATTCTAGATACTTCATATAAAAGGAATCATGCAATGTGTAACCTTTTGTGTCTTCCTTGTTTCACTTACCATAATGTTTTTGAAGTTCATCCAACTTGTGGCATGTATCTTCATTCCTTTTTATGACTGATTAATATTCCATTATATGGACATACCACTATCTATTTATCCATTTCTTTGCTGATGGACATTTGTGTTGTTTTCACCTTTTGACTATTCTGAATAATGCTGCCAAAAACATTTGTGTATTTGTTCCTGTGTGCATATATGTTTTCATTTCTCTTGGATGTGTACCCAGGAGTGCAATTGCTAGGTCATATGCTAATTCTATATTTAATCTTTTGAAGAACTACCAAACTATCTTCCATAGCTGCTGCACCATTTTGCATTCCTACCAGTAACTTATAAAGGTTTTTATTTCTTTACATCCTCTCCCACACTTGTTATTTTCCTGTTTTGTTTTTAATAGACATACTATTAAATTTGGAGTGGTACCTCATTGTGGTTTTGACTTGCATTTCTTTAATGACTGATGATGTTGAATATTTTCTCATATGCTTGTTGGCCATTTGCGTTTCTGTTTGGAGAATACCCAAGACCTTTGACCATTTTTTGATTGGGTTGTTTGTGTTGTTGCTGACTGGTAAGAGTTCTTTATGTGTTCTGGATAATAGATGTTTATCAGATATATGACTTGCAAACATTTTTCCTATTCTGTGGGTTGTATTTTTACTTTAATGGTAATATCCTTCAATACATAAAAGTTTTTAATTTTGAAGAAATCCATTTTATCTATTTTTTCTTTTGTTGTTTGTGCTTTTGGTGTCAAAGGTAGGAATCCATTGTCAAAACCAAGGTCCTGAAGAATGACTCCCATGTTTTCTTCTAATAGCTTAGCTTTAATTCTTAGGCCATTGATAACATTTTGAATTATTTTTTTATATATGGAATGAGATAGGGGTCTGTACCTCATTCATATATATATATATATATATATATATACATATATATATATATATATATATATGTATGTATAATCATTGCAATGTGAGTAAATATGCTTCACTGATTTTGAAAATTGTGGTTTGAAATTGTGATACCTTGATTCAATGGTCAGATTTTAAGTTTAACTTATTTCGGTACTTAGTTTTAATGTTTTTTTGATCAAAGCTGAAAAATATAACTCAAAAGTATTTCACATTTCCAAATGGAAGAAGCTGATTGCATTGTTGACTTTGTAAATTATGATACTCATTTTTTGACTGTATTTGCCAATAATGCAATGTTTATCAATTAAGATTCACATAATGCATGATCAGCATATTAAGGAAAACTCACTGAAAGGTTTTGGACTTCTATATTTTTAACAAAAGCATTCAAAAGTTAGTGAAATATTTATTTTCAGATTGAAAGATTCTATTTTTCATGGGATAATTTTGTACTGATAAACTCTCTTCCTTCACAAAACCATGTAGCATGGAATATCCATTTTCATGTTTTCTCTTCATACTCAAGGCACTTCTAAAAGTTAGTTTACTTCTGATGTAGCTTTAAATTTTAAAGCATTTTAATTGTAGGAAATTTCGAACATACAAAATAAAAAAAAAATGTGCGATCACTCCCTTCGTACACATTAGCCAGGCTTTCTAGCATGACAAGTTGTTCTAGGCTTTTCTCGTAATTCTTGCTACTTTGGATTTTTTCTTTGGAACCCTTTTAAATAATTTTTGTGAGTGTATCTACCTCATCACCTGTTATTTAAACATAATTCTCCTTAAAACCTTGCTTTTCTTTTTTAAAATGCCACTCACTACCAAGAACTTACCTTCCCTAACACCTCTTTTAATGTTTAACAGCAGGAAGGAGAAAGCTACATATTTGTGGATTTTGTTATTAAAAGACAATGTATCCAGAATAGAGTAACACACATTTTCTGCAGTTCTTGATGATTGAAAGTTATCAAAAATATCTAAAGATATTTGAATTGCAAACCTATTGCTAACGAGATATTTATAAAAACTGATGCATAGGCCTGTACTAATCTCCACACATTAGCAATATTGACTGTTACCTACAATAAGGAACCACTGGAGGGCTAGCGTCCTGTGTGGGATGTGCGTTTTAAAGCTGGATTCACAGACTTGGGCACCACGCCCCGCCCCCATAACAGTGAACTGAATGAATTTGACTGGGCCACCAGTGTGGTCACACATTACAGGTTGAACTAAACGATATTGTCTTTCAATTTTTTTGTGTGCACGGACAATAATGTGGAAGCTAAAATTAACCTATTTTTATGTAAAGTTTTCCTATTCTTTGACTTTTAATGAGCTTTGGAAACCAGGAAAAAAGAGAAGTAGCAAGTAACCACAAGCTGAGACAAGTTACAAACAACCATAACGACTTTCAACTGTGTAGTAAACTTCCTATGCTGTATAATTCATTTCAGTACTTGTTTCTTTATGTCTTCAACAATGTTTTAATACATATCTTCAAAAGTGCTTATTACAAACTACAATTCAGTTTGTCACAATATTGTCATGTATTATTTCAGCATTTTTTTAAACTGTGAACTCAGATTATAAGTGTTCCTCATACTAGATGAAAAGATGCTTTCAAATGTTATTACAGAATTTTTGTTTTATTTTGTAAGAAACAAACTGGATTGTTTTGAACCTTGCTCAACAGAGACTCTCTAAGAGTCTGCATTTTAGGACTCCCACTGGCCCCTCAAGACACCCTCTTTGCAGGTCATAACATGATATATCCCACACACACACCAGGGTATGAGAAGTTCCAGCATCAGCCAGTACGTTACGTCCTAGTAAAGACTAATTTTTTCACATTTTAAAGACCTGAATAAGTCTTACTATTACCTCCCCATAAACCAATGAATAATTTTGCACATATCCTGAAGTGTACATAGAGAATCAGAGAAGCCAAGTTCAAATCCTGGCTTGGAGATTCACCACCTTCGTAATGTAGGGCAAGTTACTTATCCTTGGTATGTCTCTTGTTTCATTTTAAGCTAAAATGGAGATAATACAGTAGCAACTATTTTATACATTGCTATGTGGATGGATTAAAATAATGCCATATAGAGTGCCTTTGCGTTAAATGCTGAAGACCACAAGCACATAATGAATACTGGCTCTTGTTAACTCAGTTGTTATGTAAGCATGCTATGTAAGTATTCCTACAGACAGTATATGTAATTTATTTGCGCGTATATGTGTGTGTTCATAGAGGAACATACGTTCGGACATTCTTTAACTGTAGGTTGGTGTTTCCTATAGTCCAGTGCATAAATCAACCATTTACCAAGCAGTATACATCTGTCCATCTATCTGACCATCTTTTTCCCTTGGTTTATTTGACTTTGCCTTGATTCATGGAGTGTAAAACAAGACACATAAAATAAACTAGTAAAAAAAACAGAAATAGAAAATCAAGGCTTTTCAAACTAAGGATAAAAATAGCAGACTATCAGAAAAAAGAATTGATTGAACTCATACTATTTCCATGGCATGCTGTTCTTTCATGGTGGAGTTAATTAAAAGGTTATATCAATGTCTATAAATCTTGTAAATAAAACTTAATACCGTGTATGACAAGCAAAAATGATGGCTAATTCCACAATGGAACTAAGAATGCATTGAAAGGTCAGCTTTATGACAGCTGGATTACTCAGGCAAGGCTCAAATTCTATGCCAGATCCATTTGGCAAAGAAGGTGTATTGATGGTTCCATTGAACATTTCCTTGATGGCTCTTTCCTGACCTCAACAGTCTTGTGTAGAATGCCTGAACCTCAAAGGCCCCAGTGTTATCTTTGGTTTTTGGAAGATTAGAAGTTTCTGGAAGCTCAGCTTGTGTGTGTGTGTGTGTGTGTGTGTGTGTGTGTGTGTGTGTACGCTTATTCTTTTATTGCTCATGGTTTTAACCTGACTGAATATTGTTGGTTCTCTGAAGAGTTGTCCATTTATCTTTCCACCATGGTGGGGCACCTGGGTAGCTCAGTTGGCTAAGCGTATGACTTCGGTTCAGGTCATGATCTCGTAGTCCCTGAGTTCAAGCCCCGTGTCGGGCTCTGTGATGACAGCTAGGAGCCCAGAGCCTGCTTCAGATTCTGTGTCTCCCTCTCTCTCTGACCCTCCCCTGCTTGCCCGCTCGCTCTCTCCCTCCCTCTCTCAAAAATAAATAAAACATTTTAATAAAAATAATACCTTTCCACCATGGCATTTTGAAATCTAGTAAAATGGTTTCAGGCCCCCATGGTGGCTACTAGTCATTTTTAGATTATGGTTTTTCCAAGAAAATTAATCCAAGATTTATTTATATAATCAAGGGGCATTGTATTCGTAAAGCCACCACTTCCTTTCAGTGACAAAGTTCATCTCTAACCACAAGAGATGGTTACACTGGCACTGGAATCTGTAGCTTTAAATCACTCTTTGACTTTTCTGATCTCAGGGGTCTACATGAAACTGTAAATAGGGTGGATTCATTGGTAAATACATATTTGCTTGGTGATTGTGTTTCTACTTTGGCAGAGGCCAAAGGACTTTCTGATGCTTGCAAACTAGAATGGATTATCCCACTAGGATGGCATGGGTGTTATTCAAAGCTAACACGAAGGGGTGCCTGGGTGGCTCAGTCGGTTGAGTGTCTGACTCTTAACATCAGTTCAGGTCATGATCTCAAGGTCCTGGGATTGAGCCCCACATTGGGCTCCATGCAGAGTGTGGAGCCTGCTTAAGATTCTCTTTCACCCTCTCTCTCTGCCTCTCTCTCTCTCTCTCTCTCTCTCTCTCTCTCTCTCTCTCTGTCTCAAAATAACAAAAACAAAAAGCCAAAGTTACATCCAATATCTGTACAGATACAGATCAGTGTCAGGTACGGATATCTGTATCTCATGCACAGCACTATTCAAGAGTGCTTTTCCACTCTTTGAGTTAAATACAGCACTTTATTCCTCACCCTCCCAGAATCCATACAAAACAGTCTTCCCCCCAAATCCATCATTTGTTATCTCCAGAGCCCAGGAAACAAACCACTCGCTACTGTTTGAATAGTGACGTTATGAGGGGGGAACATGAGATCATTTTTCTGGTACTACAAACTTTATGTAAAAAATAGAGGCTGTAAGTTGAATTGGTAAACTATTTTTCTTTTTTTTTTTAATTTTTTAAAATGTTTATTTCTTTTTGAGAGAGAGAGAAAGAGACAGAGCAAGAATGGGGAGGGGCAGTGAGAGAGGGAGACACAGAATCTGAAGTCAGAATCTATGTTGACAGCAGAAAGCCCGATGTGGGGCTCAAACTCGTGAACCTCGAGATCATGACCTGAGCCAATGTTGGACACTTAACCGACTGAGCCACCCAGGCACCGTTAGTAAATTATTTTTCAAACTACACTGGTCCCATAGAAGCCACAGAAAAGCTAGACAAAACATCTATTTCTATTGCTAAATAACCCACACATCAAATGTTTTGCTAAGAGTCTCTGTATAAGTTCACATTTCTATATAAGTGTCTAATACCTCTTACCACGAATTCATAACATGTTCTTTTTTCCCATAATCTAGTCTTTCAATCCTTTTTCAAGATCACTGAACTAAACATTTTCAAAGCTCAATTTTAGACATATACATTCTTCAAGGTATGGCTAGCTAGTCAACAACGAACCAACGTTTTTCATTATCATAATTACGATGACAGACAATTAAAAGTGGTGTAAAACCCTTTCGGGCACAAACCCTGATTCTTTTGTGTGAGCTTCTCATTTGACCAGAAATTTTGTTATGCTTTGTCAGAGTGGGATGCTGAATTTTATTTCCCTGAGAGTAGAAAGTAAGTAATGATTAGGACTGTTACTGGCTACTTACTGTATATAAGGTGCTGCTCTAAGGGCTTGCATACATGCATCCATGTAATCCCCCAAAGACCTATTGAAATGGATATTGTAATTCTTCCAATTTTATACACGAATTATTTAAGGCTCACAGAAGCTAATTAAAGTGCACATGGTATTACAGCTAATGAATAACAGAGCTGGTGTTCAGTGCCAGCTAGTTGTGGCTCTAGAATGTGTGTTTTTAAACATTGTATGAGTAGAGAAGCCAGTAACCACAGTTAAAGTACTATTTTGAAAGTTCTATGGAAAAGAATGTCAAGGGAAGAGTGTCCAGATTTTTAGCACTCTTTCCATATTTAAACCAACAGCAAACTTGAAAAGTAGGAATTGTTGTTATTTTACAGAGGAAGAAGTAAAGCCTTAGTATTAGGTACCCAGGATCACAGGAGGAATCAAGCTGTTGCTTCCATCCAGGTGTGGTTGACCCCAAAGCTCCACATTCTCTCCATTCTCCCACCCTGCTTCCCTCTAGGGACAGTGCTTCTCAACCCTGGATGTACATTTCAATAAAACAAAGTTAAAAAAAAAAATCCAATGCTCATCCATGCCTCAGGCCAATTAAAAGAACCTCTGGGATGGCCCCCAGTATTTGTTAGAGTCCCCCGCTGAAGAGTTTAAGAACTACTGTGGGGGTGAGCATTCCACAAGCAACAAGGTATTTTCAGTGGGAGACTGTAGCATTAATAAGCACAAAAATACTCCCTCTGCCCTTGCCTGTTTTGTCCATGAGTGATTTGATTTGCCAGCCAGCATAGGATTTTCAATAAACGTTGAAGTTGAAAATAAGATCAGCAAACCCAGCCAAAATGGCCTATATCCAGAGCCTCTGAGAAACTCTTGCATGAAACTATGGGCTTTGGGAGAAACTCCGTAATTATTTTGACATATTTGCTATCTTTTCTTCTGTACCTGCTATTATGAGAATTCCATCTAGAAATTATTTTGAAATGCCAAAGCACTGTTTTCATCTGCTCTTAACCATGAGTATCACTCACACAACTGAATGGAGCTTTGTGAAGTTAGGTTGATTTATTTTGGAGTGCTGTTCTACAAGTACATGCTGAAGACCATGTAGAACGGATTCGCCTCTAGTCCATTATGGGCCCTGGCAACATGGATTTCCTGTAGCCTTGGGGTGTCCGAGGGCATCGTTCCTGGTTTCTCTGTGACATGCCGTTACCATGGCCACTGGCTGTACTGACACCATCCAGGTACAGGTGCATCCCCGACTGTGTCCTCAGTGCTTTCTGTTTGTTGTTACTCTTCTCCTCCAAGGTCACATTTTCATGTGATTCCCATTTTTATATACCTTAGAATGACATTTCCTTTCTATGTAATATGTCCACTCAGAAACTGCAGTCCATTAGGGCCCTTAGCATCCCTGTGGGCAACATGAAGCACAAGGCAGATTGTCCTGGTCCTTTTGGGATACAGAGACCTTCTTGATGCCTACAGAGTCAAGGCTGGTTTCTGGATAGCTATTTGGGGAGCTAATCATAAAATCCAAAATACATTTTCTTTTGGCTTTCGATCATTGCTCTTCCAAATACGCACACATAATCATTTCAATATAATCACTAAAACCACATAGAAAAGTAGGGAAATAAATTAAAAGATAGGTCACCAAAGAAGATATGTGCATGATCAATACACATTAAAAGTTTAACATAATTAGTTGCTAAAGAATTATTCATTTAAAGCATAAAATAAAATATGGATGGACATACATTCAAAAACAGGCAAGAATGTAAATTCATATTTTTCTAAAAAGCAATTTTGCACTCTATAAATGAGCTTTAAAATATTAACAAACAGCCTAGAAACCTATTTATACACACATTGTCTATATATCTGTCCAACTCTGAAATACACAGCCCCTTTGCTCCCTAGCTCCCAGATCTTGAATAATTGTGATAGATGGAATGAAAATGGCAGCACCAGGATTCAAGAAGCTGATAATCTTGCAGTCCAAAGCTGATCTTCTTTCTTTAATTGAAACTAAATCAAATTTAGGAATTTTCTGGGGCGCCTGGGTGGCGCAGTCGGTTAAGCGTCCGACTTCAGCCAGGTCATGATCTCGCGGTCCGTGAGTTCGAGCCCCGCGTCAGGCTCTGGGCTGATGGCTCAGAGCCTAGAGCCTGTTTCCGATTCTGTGTCTCCCTCTCTCTCTGCCCCTCCCCCGTTCATGCTCCGTCTCTCTCTGTCCCAAAAATAAATAAACGTTGAAAAAAAAAATTTTTTTAAATTTAGGAATTTTCTGAGATTAATGCTAAACTTTGTGGTTTATTGCAGGGAGGGGGTGGTGATTTAGAAATTTTGACAGTTTGTCTTTGATTTGAATGTATGAAAGTCAGAATAGTAGTATACCTTTTCTAACAAAAGCAACACTGATGGGGTGCCTGGGTGGCTCAGTCGGTTAAGAGTCCGACTTCAGCTCAGGTCATGATCTTGCAGTTTGTGAGTTCAAGCCCCGTGTCGGGCTCTGTGCTGACAGCTCAGAGCCTGGAGCCTGCTTCAGATTCTGTGTCTCCCTTGCTCTTTGCCCCTTCCCCACTCACACTCTGTCTCTCTCTCTCTCTCTCTCTCTCAAAAATAAAGATTAAAAAAAATTTTTAGTAAAAAAAAAGCAATACTGAAATCACAGAATCAAGGTTTCCACTCGCGTCATGATTCAGTGTGGGTCAGCTGTGACACCTCTGCCCCATGATATCATTGTGGGACTCAGATTCTGTCTTCTGCCACCTAGTGTTTCTGTCACCCCCAGTGGCCTCTGAATCCCCACGAGATCCTTTTCTTGCAGTCCAAGCTGGCAGAGGCAGGGAGGGTGGGAGCCTCAGGCTGGAGTTTTTGGACACCAGGCCTGGAAATGGGGCACATCCCCTATTACACCTGAGCTACACGGCCACACCTAACCACATGAGGGTGTGTGTGTGTGTGTGTGTGTGTGTGTGTGTGCACACGCAACAGGAATAACTCTCAGTCAAGTGGCTCTGTCATAGGGAATGACTGTCCGTGGACAGGGACCAGAAAAAGAGCTGTAGGACAGAACCCGTGGTGTCCAGGAGCTCATTCTGGCTAGATCGACAGGCATCGTCTACTGTCCTGTGTTTCCTCTTGGAAATGCTGCCTAACTCAGCGAGGACAGTGGACTCCCACATTTGTTTGATGTGCGTGTGAGTCTTCAGGGTTTTACAGACGAAGAGAGTCTGCACACCAATTAGAAACGCTGCCAGCAAGTCTTCCTGTATCTTTAGGAGGAAGCCCATGCCCAAGGAGACTATGCCTTCATCCTTACTTTGCTTGGGTTTCTCCTTTCCAAGCTGCCTTTCATCTTTCTTGCAACTTATTAAGTGGTTAAAAATAAAATGACATTTTAGAAAAACAGAAGCAAGGTGGGAATGTTTTCGGTAGCCAGCAGAGAATGCAAAAATAGTTTCTTTCCACCTATTTCCACCCTGAACGCTTAAAAAGAGCATTCTACCTTTGTTTTGGAGGAGCGGAAAGCAGACCGTTTTTAACTCTCAATTTATTCTTATCCAAAGAGTTCTAGAAAAATGCCTGTGATTGTTCAAGATAGCGACAAAAGTTGTTCAAAACAACGGTCTTTAGACTTTGTGCTTCTTTTTATTAAAATGTATTTATCCAAATTCCTCTCCCCGGCCTAATTGGCAGTTAGCACAATTTTTGAGCCTGTGCACTTGGCATTATCAGTACAGAGGGTGCTCTCCTGCATCCGGAAGGATTATAATCATGTCAATAGAATATTAATTGACTTTTAAGTATACCATTGTAAATGGTTTGATGCATTCTTGAATTTATTACGAGACCTCTTATGCATACACAATAGTGCTTAACCACTCTGGTATCATAGATTTATAGTTATTGACAACCCCTGGGATCGTGTCCCAGATCAAAGAAACACCAGCATCCCGGAAGCCCCTTAGGTGCCCCTCCCCACTCACAACCTCCTCTCTCTTGCTCCCATGCAACTATTATCTTGCCTTTTGTAATATTCATCTCCCTGCTTTTCCTCGTAGCACCGCCAGCCTAGGGACATACACCCCTAAAAATGACAGTTGCCTACTTTTAACTTTCAAATTGATGCTGAAAATGTTCTGCCCAGTTTCCTCCACCAGAAACATCAAACTTCCCATTATGCCCCTGGTCAGAAAACTCGAACACCTGTACAAAGTATTCCAGTATTTCAGATGCCCATTCTTCTCTCTGTTACGTATGTTTTGTTCATCGCACTAGATGGAGGCTGCTTATGCTTATCTTCCTCATCTCAGTTGCTATCCACTGTGAACAGGTTTTTTTTTTTTATCTTTTTCACCAGATAAATTCTGAGTTCACAATCAGAGATATAAAAGCCAATGATAAGAGGGACCCTGAAGAGTTACGTAGGCAAGTTGGATCAATTTTATTGCAATTTGGTGAGAATAAGAGTCTTATACCCATATTGTGAATTTTACAAAGCACTGCTCACTATGTTCAATGTTCTCCTCCATTTGTCAGTCCTTCTCTGTGCCACCATCCACAGGTTTGCAGTACATTTTCTGCTGGTTGCACCTCAGCCAGCGCACGGCTTATATCAGAGCATTTCAGTTGCTGAGAACCACCTAAAAAGCTGATTATAGCTGCCAAAGAGGCTCTCAGCAGTGTGTAGAGTTACAGACGCAGGGACCAAACCTTCTGTGCGCTGTCTAGTGTCTCGGAAAATGAGAGTGTGCTTTATCTTTATGAGCTACAGATTTCTGGAGCTAGCCGTTTTGGCCTTTGGGGCAAGAAAACTGAAGTGTATTTGCAACAGAAATTTCTTTGGATGTTCAAGTCCGCATTTCCTGATTCAAACAGGTGTTGTTTTCTTTTTCTTTTTTTTTTTTTTTTGTATATTTGAGAGAGAGAGACAGAGAGAGAGAGTGAGTGCAAGCAGGGGAAGGGCAGAGAGACAGAGACAGAACGTGAAGCAAGCTCCAGTCTCAGAGCTGTCAGCACAGAGCCTGACGCGGGGCTCGAACTCACGAGCGGTGATTTCATGACCTGAGCCAAAGTTGGATGTTCGACCCACTGAGCCACCCAGGTGCCCCAAACAGATGTTGTTTTCCTTCATGACTTACCCCTTCTCCATCATCATCCACAGGCTGTCTTCAGTGCCTGCTGGTGCTGCGTTCAGTTCTAAATGTTACTCTGGCCACACACGCACGTGCGCGCGTGCACACAAGCAGTAACTGTGATAAAACTTTATTCTTCCTCGCTGTGTGATGTCTTGTATTAATGAGACTTCATGCATAGAAATTGCTATGAGCTGCTGACCTCCAACTATCTTTGAAATAATTAATAATGTGCTTAGAGGGGTTGATTTACATATTCATGAGAGTTTATATCATTTGGTTCCTAAGCAGGACAGTGAAACAATTTAGTGTCTTAAATGCATACCAATTTAGCAAGGGGAGGAGTGGTTTAATATTCTAATGTCAATATGGAAATAAATACATGTAACATCTGAACCAAGCAGTTATGTTACATATTTCTGGTAAAATCCAAATGCCTGCCAGATCATCTTCTATGTCCCACCACAGACTCTACCTCAGAGTTGAGAAAATTAACATTTTTTATGTTGTCTGCTTTTTAAGCCTTTACTAGAAAGCACTGGTCTTGGACTTATATATTTAATTTTTTATTAATGTTTATTTATTTTTGAGACAGAGAGAGACAGAGCACGAAAGGGGGAGGGGCAGAGAGAGAGGGAGACACAGAATCCGAAGCAGGCTCCAGGCTCTGAGCGGTCAGCACAGAGCCCGACGCGGGGCTCGAACTCACAGACCGTGAGGTCATGACCTGAGCCGAAGTCGGACGCTCAACTGACCGAGCCACCCAGGCGCCCCTGGACTTATATATTTACAGAAAGAAACACCTTACGAAAATCAGTAGAAATACTAAAAAGAGCAGGGACTAGGAGCATGCTCCAGGAAGCAGACTTACTTTATCTGATGTCCCCTGTCCCTTCCCACTGCCAGGAAAGCCTCTTTCTTGAGGTTCACCTGGAACAGTGCTTTTGAAATTGGCTTCTGTATTGGCTTGCTAGGGCTACCATAAAAAATACCACCAACCAGGTGGCTTATGTGACAGAAACTTCTTTTCTTGTGGTTCTGGGGGCTTTAGCGGGTTTGATTTCCTCCTTGGCTCGCAGATGGTTGCCCTCATGCTGCCCCTTCACAGGGTCGCCTCGCTGTGGGGCAGCCCCGGTGTCTCTCTCTGTGCTGTAATCTTCTCTTCACGCGAGAATATTACTCAGATTAGACTAGAAGCCACCTGCCTGGATTCACCATGACTAAGTCACCTGTGTAAGGCCCTGTCTCCAAATACTGTCACGTTCTGAGGTACTGAAGGTTGAGGGTTTTAACATGAACGTTTGAGGAACACAGTTGGGTCCCTGACAGCCACCCTCTAGACGCCGAAATAGTTTTCAAATACATGGCATCACCAAGTTCAGGGAAGGTCTATTGAACATGAACCCTGTATAGAAGTTCTGGTCCTTGACAGTTTAGCTACGGGGTATCCCTGAAGCTATGTCTTGTTCTCCCTTTTGCCCCAATTTGACCCCCAATCCTACTAGGTCTTAGCTGATGCCCCACTTGTGTGCCTGAGGAATACTGTATATATCATGATATACATGATATAGATACAAGTGTATATCAACACTTGTTACCTGAGGAATGCTGGGAATTTTTTAATATTTCTTTTTTTAATATTTATTTTTTTAAGTTTATTTTGAGAGACAGAGAACAAATGGGGGAGGGGCAGAGAGAGAGGGGTACAGAGGATCCAAAGCAGGCTCCATGCTGACAGCAGCATGTGGGGCTTGAACTCCCGAACCGTGAGATCATGACCCGAGCCGAGTCAGGTGCTTAACCGACCGAGGCACCCAGGTACCCCGGAATACTGGGAACTTTTTGCTGATTGTCTAATTTTAAAATCTGGACTTGCTAATAAACATTTTAGGGAAGGGTCCGCTGAACTTTCCCTCCTTTGTAAGAGTAAATATAGAATAATCTTCTTTGAGGTAGACGTGGTTAGAATGTCCTTTGCAGCCCTGTCTTGGTCTTTGGTTTCCCCACATGGATTGTCATGAAGCAGAGCCTCTGAAAACATTTTTACTGGTTATTATGGACCAAACTGTTCCGTTTAACCAACAGAACTCAAAATATAATGGCTCACACACAAATGTAGCTTGGTTTGTGCCTGGGGTGGGAGCAGTGTTCAGGCAGGTGAGTGATTTTCTTCAAAGCGGTGTTCCTATCCTTTGGCTTTGCTATCCCGTTGGAATTTCTCACTGTCTTCATGGTGAGACTGATCCCCACATCCAGGGTCCAGCTGGCAGAGGGGAAAGAAATAATAAATGAAGACATGTGTCTTTCTGATAAACCCCAGCCTGCATATAGCACTCAACTCTTCATTCCATTGGCTGGGCCACAGCCATTCAGCTTTGTGTGCTGCAAGGGAACTTGAGAAATGAAGTTTAGATAAATGCCTAGGGACAGAGGAAAGAATTAGGTAGACATCTGGCAGTCTGCATCAAAGTCTTCTTTTGGAGGGTTAATGCTTCAGCTCCCAAGTGGTAGACTCAGTTGCACATCCATGACTCAGGGATCATGGGCCACGTACTAACTTTGCAGTTAGATGGTGCTTATCCAACTCCAGATTGGCTTCTCAGACACTGAGCTGACTTTCTCGCTTAAAATGAAAATAAGCCTGGGGCGCCTGGGTGGCTCAGTTGGTTAGGCGTCCGACTTCGGCTCATGATCTCATGGTTCATGATCATGGTTCATTCGGGTCATGATCTCATGGTTCATGAGTTTGAGCCCCACATCGGGCTCTGTGGTGGCAGCTCAGAGCCTGGAGCCTGATTCACATTCTGTGTCTCCTTCTCTCTCTGCCCCTCCCTCTCCTCCCCCCTCCGCCCCCCGCCCCCGCTCACACTCTGTCTCTGTCTCTCAAAAAACAAATAAGACATTAAAACAATTATAATGAAAATAAATCTGAGCTCAGAATTAAATGGAATTGTATGTAAAAATGACTAACACAATTCCTATATAATACACATATATAGAATAAGTATTCTCTGTATGATAACTTCTGGTCGCCACCAATTATAGGGCCTGATTTTAGAACGTATTCCAGATACTTAGAATTGTAGCAGGAAACCCGAAGCTGAACCTTAGGTTTAATTAAGGTTTCCTGGCTAAAAATAAAAAAAAGAATAAACCTTTTTTTTCACATTTTCTACATTAGCGTGTTAACGTATAGTGGAAATAATTCCTTTGAGTCAGTAATTAACATTATAGGAAGTGTAAAATGTTACATAAATATAATGCTATAAAAAGTACTTAGTTATCAATAGGAGTTCTTATTAAAATTTCTATATTATATTCATTCTATATAGCAAGATTTTCCAAAGTCGTCTTTTATAAATATATGTAAGAATATAAATAGTTGCATTAATGAGCCTATCTTTATTAGTTCTCTTCTTTTATTGATAACATTATTAGCCGCCTTCACTAGTTTTTTAATATAAAGTTTAACCCCTTTCTCAAAGGTGTTGTATTCTAAATAGGCCATGTAAATGTATAAAATATACACATACATGTAATTTTAAAACCTTAATTTCCTACTGTATGGGACACACTCTGATATTTTCAGTTTTAACCTATTTCGATGCATCCAAAACAGCTAAAATTCAGCCTTCTTTTAAATCAGCCCATTTAAAGCCTTATCCCTCCAAAAGAATAATATAACTTTCCTTAGGAAACACGTTAGTGTTCAGTCATTTCTAATATCAGAAATATAGTCAAATACTATGTATATAAATACTTCTCTATATGATTTATTTTTATTTTTATTTTTTTTAATGTTTTTAATTTATTTTTTGAGACAGAGAGAGACAGAGCATGGACAGGGGAGGGGCAGAAAGAGAGGGAGACACAGAATCCAAAGCAGGCTCCAGGCTCCGAGCTACCAGCCAGAGCATGACGTGGGGCTCAAACTTGCAAACTGCGAGATCATGACCTGAGCCGAAGTCGGACGCTTAACCGACTGAGCCACCCAGGCGCCCCTATATGATTTTTAAACATAACTCATACTGTGAAAAAAAAAGAAAAGAAAACACCTTAATTAAATAGACTAGATTTGAACAAAGTAGAAAGAAAACCATCCATCCATTCTTTGAAACTAGTCATTTAGAAAAACTTAATGAAACATGTAAATTTTTGACACACCTTAATAGAAAACACATTTCAGATGTACATTTCATTTTCAGAAATGCCATCACCAAAGATGGCGATAACAGGGAGGCTCTGGAGACATATTCCTGGATGGGGTTACCCACCCCCCAACACCCGGGTGTGGGTGCCCCTTCCGTTGGTAGCACATTCAGACCCCTCCCACCTCCCTTCACTCCCACCCCCCAAGAAGACAACATCATAAGTGTCATTTGTACACGCAGTGACCTCTAGCGAAACATAATTTAAAATATTTTGGGGGGCTGGGAGAGGCAGAGGGAGAGACAGAATATTAAGCAGGCTCTGCACTGTCAGCCCAGAGCCTGACGCGGGGCTGGATCCCATGACCCTGGGATCATGACGTGAGCTGAAATCAAGAGTCAGATGCTTAACCGACTGAGCCAGCCAGGCACCCCTAAAATATTTTAATAGCCTAAAAAATAGCCCTAAAATATTTTAATAGTCGAAAAAATAGTGACTTCTAACAGTGTTTATGTCTCCATTGTGTTGTAATTTATAAATTCTTTGTTCTATCTTTAAAGGTTCATCAGAAATGAAACAGTTAACCGTTTAGCTTTGTCTGGCTGTAATTTTTTTTTTTAACACACTGATCTTATAAGGCAAATGGTAACAGTTTGCTTACAACTTGTTTTTTGGAACCTACAATAAATTGCATTCTTCAGTTAATTTATATTTGTTTCTCAAATTAGATGGCTATTATAGAAATAGTGCTGAACAAGAAGTTATAAGACTAGTTGTGACTCAACCACTGTCTGTACAACTAGTTAATTTGGCAAATCACTTAATATCTACTGGGTACTGGGGAGGTTTTTTTTGCATATGTTACTTGTTTAAGCTTGGAAACGATTCTTCCATGTGGTCAATATTAATAATCCCAGTTTGCAAGTGAAAAAGCTAAGGCTCTCAGAAGCTAAATTCAGACATTGGTCTTCCAGACTCCAAGACTAATTTTTCCTCTCCATTTTTTATTCGTGAAATTAATTTCATCCCGAGGACCTCATCCACCTCAAAAATGCTGTGATCCTTGATTGTTGGCCCCTAAACTAAGAGTTACTATTTACGTCTATGAAATTTATCAGATTCAGAGTAAAACAAAACAAAACAAACGACAGTAAAATCAGCAAGTACCAGCTAATGGATATGGAAGATACACTAACATCTCAGTCTCTGTGTGGTGTCTTTAGATCAGTGGTTCTCAAACTGTGTTGTGTGGAACCATGGGGAGGGGTTCATATGACTTATCAAGGCTTATTTTATATAGAAGGAAATATGTGGACAGTGACAGTATGCACAGATTGTACCTGTTCCATGAACTGAGGGTCCTGTTTCCATACTTACCAAGATTACACCAGGCAAAATGGAGGGTCTCTAGTCTTCAAGCCATAGCAGAGATTTTGTTTAAAATGATTTAGTTTTCTTTATGCTGCGTATTTTTGAAGAATAAAATAAAAGAACCACATACTTTGTATTGTGAATTTAAATAATGTAATTAAAAAATGGTAAAGACCAAATTTTAATTGCCCTATATAATTGACATAGAGGGGAAACCTGAGTTTGTTATATTAAAATACTGTGTTATAGAATGTTTTTTTAGTAGGACCTAAAAGGAAAAGAATTTGGGCACTTGACTCTCTAAAACAACTCCCATCACTTTTTCCTTTGGATTTTTTATTCTCTATTTTAATTTGAACTCATTTCAGTTAGAGACTGTTTACTTTCTGTTATTCACTTTAGGTAAATCTGGTCTTGGTGAGTTTTTATTGTTCATATATAACTAGGCAAGTAGTAAAAGATGTGGGTTCAGAGGGAGTGAGATCTCTTGTTGGATGAAATAGTACCACCATCATCAGAATTTATTTACCTAATATACCACTTTAGAAGGTACTGTTTCAAAAACTGGGTATTATTCTAGGCTATGCACAGCTGCTTCATATCGATAGAAGGAGTAATTACCTATAAAGTATGCTTAACTGTACATTCATGCTAAGTATAGCACACCGGGTATAAATCAACAGCAGCTAAATTCAAACTTTATTTTCCAAAGCAAACCTCGAGGCTACAATCTTGCCATTCTTCTTTCCGATCCAAAAATAACAATAAATCAAGGTAGAAAAACAGCTGTAAAGCTGATAATGAGATTTGCAACCAGCTAAGATGCAATGTTAAGTCATGAAGAAATTTAAAAGTCCTACTATTCATTTTCCACTGTGCCTCAAATCCAGAAAACCCCCGTTCTGGGAAAAGAAGGAAGCCCACCTGGTCCTTTAAATAAGAAGGTTGGCACAGGTAGCTCAGTTTTCCATATCTCCGCCCCAAGTCCTCGATGTGCTTTGGGAAAGTTAGAGGATCCCTGACAATTTTGGAAGCCTTTGGGGGGATAGCAACCACTGGCAGGGATATTCTGTTTACCAGGGAGACTGAAATGAGACTCAGGTAAATAATAAGCATTTCAGAAAATTACCCAATTACATATTTAACCACCCCAAGGAATTCTCCAGGGAACATGGTGTGCATTTTACAAAATTGCTTATAATTGTGAATTGTGTGTTTGTGAAGGAACCCAGCGTGGTAGCAGGCACATTTGTCAGAGCTTCGCAATGGAGTCTTTTTTTTTTTTTTTAGAGGACTTTGAATATAAAGGAAACATTTGAAGTTGTTTTTCAGCTGCCAATAAAGTATGTGCTCAGAATGTTTGACATAATATTCTAGGAAAGACTACAGAGTCATTTTGATGCCCGAGGGGTTTAATTCAAACTACCTTGAATTGAAAACATTTAGCTATTGTTTTAAGAATATATTTTCTTTATGAGACTATAACTACATTGTGAGGAGATAGATTTCTAAATTTTAAATATTAATTATTCACATTATACAAAATACCCTATTGTTTGCTGTTTTTATTTCATGTAGAAATGGATGATTTAATTACTGTATTATTTAAGAAGTTATACAAATAGCTTAAAATAATTTCCCCTTAACTTGAAGTGGGCTTTCACTGTCATTAAAAATTATTCATGGGCACATTTTGGGGAAATACGTTGAACTCTTCCAGCTTATTGAATGGTAAGATATGATTTATATCCCCTGAGTAAAAACAGACATTAGGACTATATATTTTATAAAGTGTTCCCTTAAAATACCAGATAAAGCAGATATTATGATCATGTCCATTTTATAGGAAGTAGCATCTTACACGTTGTAGGCTCTGTTTGAGTCAAAGGGGGACACGAGTTCACAGAATAGAGAAGCTTGTTCCCTGCATGGAGCTCACGGTTCAGTGGGCGTTACAGGCATCCATGAAACATGCAGCTGTATAATTACTGATTGAGATAAGAGGTGGAAGAAAGGGAAGGAGTGGGGCAGGATAGGGAGAAAGTCCTGACAAAAGGAACATCCTGAGATAAAACCTGGAGACAGAAGAGAACAGAACAGGTTTGACGAATGGAAAGCAGACCAGGGTGGCCAGATCAGAGTGAGAAGGCCCAGAAAGGTGGGCGGGGCCAGGCTAGGCTGCACCTGCCATTGTAATAGGCTTCAGCCTCTTTAAACACACAAAGAGAAATCGAAATCTTCACGGCTTCAAACAAGAGAAATGGCAGGGTTGGCCGTGTATTTATTCATGCCAGATGGAGAAAAGAAGGCAATTGCAAAGGGGCAAGCATCGAGGGGCGGGGGGAGGCCAGGAAGGGGTTGTTAGAGCATGGCGGCCCGCCCACGCACAGCACCAGCTTGCCTGAGTGGCCCTGGTGCAGGTGCCACTGGATGTGGAAAGAACTGGACTGACTCCAGAGTCATGTAGAAGTCCTATGTGACAGGCTGCGGTGATGGACCTCATGGAAGGAAGAAAGGCAAGAGGGAGGTGCTGAAACATAATGCTTAGGTTTCTACCTTCAGTACAAGATGGATGAGAATTCCAACAAGACACCAGTGCAAAACAAAGAACTTTCCAGTACTTTCTTTCTATATTATTATTAAGATCCATTTGTGGAGAATGGTGCTATATTTGGTGGTTGCAGAGTGGTCTTCACATTGTAGCCGGCAAATGGTCATGCAAAGTATCATGGAATCCTAAAAGTAAACAGAAAATTATTTCTTATTCAATTTGATGTGGATAAGGTTACACTTTTCACTCTGTGCAGGAGAAAGCAGCCAGGAGAATGCTAATGAAATGGGATTTTGTGAGTCACTCATACTGAATTTGCTGTAGCCATATGCCTCTCAGATCACAGAGAAGGGCAACCAATGCAAGAAACAAACACAGAATGTCTTCTCAGAGGTCTGCCTTAGAGGCTTATGCCCACTAGCACAGTGTCAACTCATGGAAGAAATTTCTCTCTACCCTAACTCTCTAGTAGTAAACAGGAACAGAACCAACTAAAGTGGGCATAAGAGAGGAGTTCATTATTAAGGGTGGGGTGTCTCCTGTTGCCCAGGGACCAATGTGATAAGGACTCTTTTTCTCCTTGTGTCTGCTTCACCCCTGTCTGTTTCCTTCCACCCTTGCCATAAACCAATCTCCTCTGTTTCTCCAACTTTGGGAGCAAGAACATATAATCCTTAGCTCATAAGCTTAAAGCTTAAAATCACATGCCTTGGCCAGATGACTCATTTGATACAAAGATTACTTGGACTTTAGTCCAGGAAAAACATTGATTCTTCTGAATTATGTATATGCTTTTTTTATGCCATACGTAATGTAACTGTTAGAGATTATGATGTTTCCTTTGTTCTGACCACTAGAAAGATCAGAGTTTCCAAAGTATATCTTCAACAACTGTAATGTTTTGTGGTATGTATTTTTGTGTGCTGTCCTAAATTTGTGTCCTTAGTAGTCTGTTGCTATTTCATATTCTCTCCATTTTGGGGGATTTATCCACTTTGATCTTATTGTAGTTGATTACATATGTCTAACGTTTCAAATCCCTTCTTGAAGGTTGCATGAAGAGATGAACAAATGAAAAATTCCATTTGAAAATAGTAATATTTCTGGCAGCCAAAATGGGTGAGAACAACGATGGCCTAGAACATAGTAGATATACATAAACAAAAGCATAACAGAGAACATATTCTTTGTAAAATGTTATTCCTTTTCTTTAGAGATTTATTTTCTTTAAGTTTTTATTTATCCATTGGAGAGAGACTGACAGCATGAGTCTGAGAGGGGCAGAGAGAGGGGGAGAGAGAGAATCCCAAGCAGGCCCCAGGCTGCCAGCACAGAGCCAGAAACAAGACTCAAACTCATGAAACTGCAAGACCATGACCTGAGCCCAAACCAAGGGTCAGACGCTCAACCAACTGAGCCACCCAGGAGCCCCTAGGCACTTATTTCATGGCTCTGTAGTAAACGGAATGCATTATCTGCACAGTCTAATATGTAGCCGTGGATCATATGTGCTTATTTAAATCCAAATTTACATCAATTAAAATTACATAAGATTAAAATTTAGTTCCTGATGATCGTGAAATGGTTTAAATATATCTAGTAGCTACCACACTAGAGCAGATGTAGAGCATTTTCATCATCACAGAAATTTCTTTGGCACAGCATGGCATCAGATCGTCTGAAATTTCCTCATTAATCGCTTGAAAGTGATTTGTGAATTAAAAGGCCCAAACTCACACCTTGTGGTTCTTTCTCAGTCATATTTTTGGTGTCTTTGTCTTTTTTGTTTGCTTCTTTTCTACTCTGAGCCTGCCTTATTTACTGCATCTTTTGAGCTCTGTAGGAACTTACCTCCAAGTCTTCCCTCTGCTACCCATTTGCTCATTGTGTTTACGCTAATCAAGATTCCATTTTTAGCCATCAGCGATTCACCTAGCACATCAGTGTTCTGGCTAAGCCTACGAAGACTCTTCGTATTGCTTCTGAAATCTAGTATCTCATCTGCCGAGGTTTCTCCCTTGACCGCCTGAATTTCTCTCTTGTTGACTCTCAGCACGCTGCTCTTTTGCTTGTGAATCTCCACGTGTAGAAATTCTGTTCCCATCTGTGCCCCTGGGCCTGGTTGCATTCCCTGATATAAATCATCCTCGATAACTCCAAATTAAATTGTAAGCACCTTGAATACGTCCTTCAAATCTTTTTCTTTAGATTCTTCATGGTTCAGTGCGAACCTCGCCAGGAAAAACCACTTCATGAGTGGGAATCAGTGGAATTGCCGAGGCAATATAAACTCTGGGCCAAAGTTAGCACCTCTGATTCCTGGTTGTAGGTCTGCTCCTGGCTCTCCGTGTGAGCTTGGGCCACTTCCTTCTCAGTCCAAAATGGTTTCCTGATTTACAAGAGAGTGTGCTGGTCAGTTGCTGATGGTTCTACCAGCCTAAAGTTCTGTATTTTTGTAGTCAGTCTCCTAATCTGTTTTACTCTTGGGTCCCCTTAGATATCTTGATAGCACCAGCTGTTAGAAATTGCTGATTTTACATCTAATAAATCTGATGATTGCCGTTTGGCATGTGAACATTTTGCAACCCTCTTCCAAGGTCTCCTGTTATATTCTGATACATTGGAACAAATCCACCCATCCATCCTTCCAATCCGTCTGCAGATTGGATTATTCCTGAGCTCAGTGCCACTGCTAGTAATAGAAATGCAAAAGCCAGAAGATGCAGTTTCCTCTTTTAAGGAGTTTCTTATTTGGAAATACACATAAAAATATGACAATAAATAAGTTATTTATTACAGGCAAATACCTACTATATTTTGTTGCAAAATAATTGCTTATCACGTTGTTGTTCTTAATTAAAATGGCTATAATATCTTGTGACTAGGACATTAATTTTGAGTAATTCTCTATACCATCTATTTAAGCCATAAGATTATTTTGGTAGAACTTGGCCTCAATTTTAAGGGGCTCTGTCCTTCTGAAATTATTGCTGAATACTAAAATCATGACACCGAGAAAAGCACTTTGTTGCTTGTGGCCAAAGAATTTATATCGTGTTGGAATATTTACTACATCAGTGAACACTCGACTTAATCATGTCCTTGGTAATAGTTTGGATACGTGTAGATGTAGTGTGAAAACCCACAACATTAGGAAAAATAATATTTGATGATCTATGCTCTCAGAGGATGGATACTTCACCTTAACTGTTCTTTTTTATTATTATTGTTTTAGAGAGTGGGGGGAGGGGGAATCTTAAACAGGCGTCATGCTCATTGCTGAGCCTGACACGGGGCTCAATCCCATGACCCTGGGATCATGACCTGAGCTGAAATTAAGAGTCAGATGCTCAACCAGCTAAGCCACCCAGGCGCCCCACAACTTAACTGTCCTTTTGCATTAAGTTTTGATTATGCCAAACTGAAGGTACTAGAACTGAAACTGAGAAAAAAAAAACCTTTCTCCTCTTTAAAGGTATTATTTTACTCTATTTAGTATATTATTCTTATTAAAATAAAAATATTTTAAAAATCCAATTCCAGTACACATGTATGTGTGGGTGTAGTTTAGTTGTGTCCCGGCTCCCGTGTGCACTTACAAGATTGATGTGGCTTGAGCTGACATTGTGGCATCATCTTCAAATTCAGCTCAGTCTTACACAGTTACCAATGAAAGTGTGAGTGACACCACCTAATTAAATTGAAGAAAAGGGTATTCGTAAGTGGATGATGTAAATAGAAAATAAAGTTAGCAATTGACATTACGACCACAGGATTTTTTTTTTTTGAAGACTGAGCTGTGTGTTAAAAGGGTGTATTTCAAGACAAGAAAGACAAAAAAAGCTATTTGATTGACAAACATGATTTGTGGTTCCATTAGCTACATATGTGCCCTGTTCCCTGAAAGTACACAACATCCTTCTATTTTATCACAAAGCTGTGTCAACTAATAGGTCACACCTGAAAAAGCTGAACCCAGTTGTGAGCTCTGCTATCTATTTTCTATATCCAGGGAACCCCAAAGCACATTTGAAAGGGGAGATATATAGTCTGAAATGTTGTGACCATTGGCTGTGCAACCCAGGATAGAAATAAGGTCACATAAGCCAAAAAATAGAAAAGCATACGGGGCCTTAGCAGTTAACTTAAACATATGTGAGTGGTGAATAGAAAAGATCATTGAAATATGGTATATGTTCATGGCATAAAGAGTATATAGAATAAAAAATATGAGGTAGGGAATGAATGCTACCTGAATCTGGTAGGTGATGAAAAATCTGTATTGCTATTAAGCTTTCTTGGAATGGTTAGCATCTCAGGGAGTACAGAAGGCACAAAGAGTTATGGTTATTAGAAGTGAAAATGAGACACAATTGTTCCATTAGTCTCTCATTTTTAATGGCTTTTTAGTGCATTCTGACACATTCAGAAAGTCGCTTTTATATTTACCATAATGGTCAAGCTTTCCAACCAAACACATTCTAATGGAGGGTCAAAGAAGTGCTCCCTCAGTCCCTCCACAATGAAGGACATGCCAGCGAGAATGTAGCTGTTGGTTACTGATCAGAGACACACAGGGGTGCCATTCGCTCAAACATCAAAACGTTCACTATCTTTCTCATACACTTTGAAGGAACTTTGGTGTCTTCCGAAACGAATGAAATTGTGCATGAAATAAGTTTGCTTCGTATAGACTCCTCGACTTTTAGAGCTGAGGGCGACCTTGGAACTTGTTTGACCCACCTGGGTACTTTGCAGGTGAGGAAACTGAGGCCAAATTCCACCTCTTGTAGCTGTGTGACCTCAGAAGTCACTTCACTTCTCTGAGCCTTGGCTTCCTGCTCTTTAATTGGAAGGAATCTTCTCTAAGGAGGCCTGAGTTAAATAGGTGGTTAATGTGGAATCCCATTGTTTTCAGCAGCTTTACTGACATATAAGATGCACGTGTTTAAAAATGTACCATTTGATAAGTTTTACATAGGTATACACCACTGAAATCATCACCACAATCAATATAAGGAACATATCTATCAACCCCTCGCACACCTCCCTGTCCTATCCCCAAGCCCCAAGCAACTGCAAATCTGTTTTTTTTTTCCTCTGCCTTTCCTAGAATTAGGTATAAATGGTACAAGTAGTATGTACTTTTTTTTTGTATGATTTGTTTCATACAGCACAATTATTTTGAGATTTATCGCTGCTGTATGTGTCAAAAGTCCCTTCCTTTCAACTGTTGAATTATATTCTGTTACGTGTATACAACCACCGTTTGCTTATCCATTCAACTGTTGAACATTTGGGTTGTTTCCAGTTTCTGGTTATTACAAACAAAGATCCTATGAAATTTTATGCAAATCTTTGTACGTATTTTTTTCCCTCTTGCATAAACACTTAGAAGTGGTATGACTGGATTATATTTTAAAAGTTTCTTTTTAGGGACGACTGGGTGGCTCGGTAGGATAGGCGACGGACTCTTGATTTTGCTCCAAATCATGGTCTCGCAGCTCGTGCGGTCAAGCCCCGTATCTGGCTCCATGCTGACAGTGTGGAGCCTGCCTGGTATTCTTTCTCTCTTTCCCTGTCTCTCTGCGCCGCCCCCACGCCCAGCTCAAAATAAATAAATAAACTTGAAAAAACTATATTTAAAGAGTTTCTTTTTAAGAAACTGTCAAACTATTTGCCAAGGTACTTGTACCGTATTAAGTTCACATCCAGAATGTGTGAGAGTTCAATTTGTTCTATAGCCTCTTCAACACTTGACATAATTAGTCTTTTAAATTGTGATGTTCTACTAAATGTGTAGTGGTGTTTGATTATGGTCTTACATTGCATTTTCCCAATGACCAATGATGTTGAGGATCTTTCCATGTGCTTTTTTGCCACTCTCTTATCATCTTTGGTGAAGCATCTGTCCAAATCTTTTGCCCATTTTAAAAAAATGGGTTGGCATACTATAAATTTTTTTAATAATATAATAATATATAATATATAATTGTAAATTTAATTTATATATTCTAAATACAAGTATATTATCAGATATGTGATTTGCAAATCTTGTCTTCCTGTCTTCAGCTTATCTTTTCATTTTCTTAACCGTGTCTTTCAAAGAACAAAAGTTTTTAATTTTGATGAAGTCCAGTTTATCAATTTGTTTTTTTGTAGATGATGCAGATGTGTTGTAGGTAAGCAATCTTTGCCTGACCGAAGGTCACCAAGGTTTCTCATGTTTTCTTCTAGAAGCTTTGTTTTCTGTTTTAGATTTAGGTCTCTGATCAATTTTGAGTTATCTCTGGGGTATGGGATAGGGAATGAATTTAAGTTCATGTTTTCATATGGATATCCAATCGTTCAAACACCATTCATAGAAGAGAGTATCCATTCCTCACTGAATTAACTTTGTACCTTTGTTGAAAATCAGTTGGCCGTGTACCTAAGGCTGTATTTCTCTGCTCCCAGGCCTGTCTCCTCAATCTATGTATCTATCTATATGCCAGTTGCATACTGTCTTGATTACTGTTGCTTTGTAATAGTATTGAAATCAGGGAGTGCTTATCTCTGAACTTTATCCTTCCTTTCCAAAGTTGTCTGGGCTGTTCTAGGCTCCTACTGTTGTCTTCTGAGTCCAAGTCTGAAGTGAGGAAGCTGGGAACGATCCCTAGCACAGTGCTAAACTAACTTCACTCCTGCACAGGCCATGCAGCTCAGTTTAAAAAAAAAAAGAAAGAAAGAAAGAAAAAGAAAAGAGAAAGAAGAAAGAAAAAACAGTTCTTTGGTCTTGCATATGAAAATGATTTCTGAAGAAAGAATAATTTGGACAACAGTAAGCAATAAAAGTTAAAAGCTGACAAAGTTGGAGCGCCTGGGTGGCTCAGTTGGTTGAGTGTCTGACTTCACCTCAGGTCATGATCTTGAGGTCCGTGAGTTTGAGCCCCGCGTCGGGCTCTGTGCTGACAGCTCAGAGCCTGGAGCCTGCTTCAGATTCTGTGTCTCCCTCTCTCTCTGACCTTCCCCCATTCATGCTCTGTCTCTCTCTGTCTCAAAAAATAAACATTAAAAAAAAATTAAAAAATAAAAAAAGCTGACAAAGTTTTCTTTAATGGAATGTTTGGCTTAACTAATTTGCATGAACTATGATTTCTAAGGAAAAGCCATTAGCTTTTTAGCCACTTAGCCTTTAATCAGTCTGATCGTTGTTTATCACTTTCATTCCTTCGTTTATCAGTTTCAACCCAGCTGATTATTCATTTTCAGTTGCTGATGAGTCCTCTTCCAAGACTCACATTTCGGTGTCCTCTGCATTCTGTCTAACAATACATGGCCACCATCTATTGGCAACAAACAGCAATATCTCCCGTTCCGCTGGCCTCTGGGGAGAAAGTCTGTTTCCCCTTCACCTGCTGTAGGAGCCGTCTTCTGTGAATGGGTCACTGCGAAGGTAGCCAACGAGACCCCTAAATCCTGATTCATAGAATGTTAAATGACGAAATTCTGGGGAATAGAAATACTGTTTTTTTATGAATAGTGTTTGTCTAGTGCCCGTTTTTGCAGTGAGTTTCATAATGAAAGCAGTAAAATACTTTGATGGTTATCATAATAATAGCAACCACTTAAATATTGCTCGCCATAGACGAGGCACTGTTTTTAGTACACGTTAAATAAAAATGCTACCAGTAACTCACTCTCTAGGAATGTGAGAATGTAATGTAACTTTCTCACATAAGGGGGATATACGTGCATCCTGCTTCCATACTCTCACGCAGTCCCCTCTGGGGTGACGGTTATCGTTAACAGGTTTTTCCAACATGACAATTTTTGCATGGCCTGAGAATGATAATAATTACTGTCACATGAGGGGTCACCAGGGAGAATGACAGAGATACTAAAGGATTTTCTTCCTCCATATCTCTTTGCCTCAGTCCCTTCTCCTTTAAAGGAGCCGTGCTCATGTCGCCCAGTGCAATATTTTGAGAAGAAAGTGTTGCCTATAAGGATCGGTGCAGAGAGCATAGATGATAATATAAATTCCCATCGTGTAAGTGCCCCCATGACAAGAAACTGGGCACTCTTGTGGCCGCCGTTTCTCTGGCCCCTTGAGAAAATCCTCCCACACTGGTGGTACTCAATATTATCGTTGAGTAAACAAAAAAAACCATTTCAGTCAGGTAGAGTGATCAATAAAATACTTAGGTGTTTGGGAGGCGCCTGGGTGGCTCAGTCAGTTAAGCATACGACTCAGGTCATGATCTCACAGTTCGTGGATTTGAGCCCAGCATCGGGCTCTGTGCTGACGCTCGGAGCCTGGAGCCTGCTTTGGGTTCTGCGTCTCCTCCTGTCTCTGGCCCTCCTTCCCTCACGCTGTCTCTCAAAAATAAATAAACATTAAAAAAAAAAGTGTTAGCTGTACCCCCACCCAAAAGAAAAAAGAAAGAATTTCCACTGTTAATTGTATTGTTAGTGACATGCTTGGTGAGGTTTCTACATCAGGGCGGGGCTCCCGGGTCAGAACCTGACACAGTTTGGAGGCACAGGTCCATAGCTTCTGTAAGATTCTCAGTAAAGGAATCTGTGACACACCAGAGAGGTTAAACATCATTATCTAATGTCAAAACAGTTGTAATTTTATTTAAAATCAGAATTTGAGAGTCTGTAATATGTGAACCAGATGTAAAGAACATTTTGAAATTCTTTAGCACAGTATTTGTCACCTTTGCACAAAAAGCGACTAGAGCCAGAAAAAAAGGAAAGAAAAGGCATCTGGACTGGTCACTACCAGATGGTGGTGGTCTAAGGGTGGGAGCTGGGAGCACAGTGCTGGAATCCTGCCCTCACAGGGACCCTCCAGCCTCTCCTCCCAGTCGCCTTCACCTGGGCACCACCGCCCTCCACACTCAGCTGATTCACGCTCCCCTCCCAACCTCCCAGCAATTTGTCCCTCCTCTTCCTGCGACATTGGTCATTCCTGCTAAGTCACTGAAGTTTCACCTCCTCCCCAAACTCTGTCCTCACTCCTGGTGGGCAGTCTGACTCTACAGGAACCCCTGTAGGCACCTTCCCTGGGAGTGAGCACAGGAAGCTGGGCAGAGCTGAGGTTACTGTGCATCCGGGCACTCCCATCTACTGCAATTCCTTGTCAAATGATCACTCAGTGCCACCTGGCAGGCACATCACTCTTCTCTAGTGGCCCAACTTCCTGCGCTCCTGTGTGACCCTTTATACCTTGACCTCTACCCTCCCATCTCTGGTAATCTTCCTCCCTTCTCGCCCTTAGCTGATGACTGCACTGCACACATATTTTATACTTTTAATGTAAAAAGTGGAAGACACTGGAAGGGAGTTTTCTTATTACCCCACAACCAAAGCTACAGCCTACTTGACATGTGTCTCCATCTTGGGCTCTTTCCTCCCATTCCCATGAAACAATTGTCCCTGCTCCAAGTCAAAGTCTGCCCTTCCCCAGGGCGCCCATATCATGCCTTCTTGCCTGCCTTAGGGCTCTGCATTTTTAGTTATAGCTCCCTGTCCTTCCTCAGCCTCTTCCCTATTGAAACTTCTGCTATCGGGGCACATGGAAGGCTCAGTTGGTTAAGCGTCCAACTCTCGATTTGGGCTCAGATCATGATCTCGTGGTTTGTGGGATTGAGCCCCTTATTAGGCTCTGCATTGACAGCATACGGAACCTACTTGGGATTCTCTCTGTCCCTCTGTCTCTTCCCCTCCCTGCCCCCCCTCCCAAAATAAATAAACTTAAGAAAAGAAAAGAAACTCCTGCTCTCTTTCTTCCATGTTCAACACATAAACACCAAACAACTCAAGACAAAAGCCCACCCACGAACCCCTTCTTCCCATCCAATTTTGATTCAATTTCTTTATGCATCTTCTGAGCAGAACTTCTTGTAAGTGTGGTTGCCAGATGCTGCTTTCATTTATTCACCTCCCATTTCTACTTTAATTCTAATCAGGGTTTTGAGCCCTCCATTCCACTGACATATTCTACTAAACAAAGTAAGCCAACTGATAAAAACAGTCATATCTAATTAGTGGTTACTATGGGCTTCCAGATCCCTGCAACCTCCTTGTATTTTTTGCCCTCGATGGTGGCTCCTTCTCTGCCTGACTTCCAGTCTCTGGAGGCTACCGCCCATCAGCACCCATTTTAAATGCCATTAATGTGCTCCTGACTCCTAAATTTGTATCCCAGCCTAGAACTCCCTCAGAACTTCAGGATTTCAGATCAAATGGGATCCTTGAAAACCACTCAGATTCCCCAAGGCATCAAAAGCATCTCTAGCGTTGCTTGTCTCAAAATCCATCTTGCTTGTTTTTAATTTTTTTCATGTCTATTCATTTTTGAGAGAGAGAGAGAGAGAGAGAGAGAGAGCGCGAGCATGAACAGGGGAAGGTTAGAGAGAGAGGGAGACACAGAATCTGAAGCAGGCTCCACGTTCTGAGCTGTCAGCACAGGGGCTCGAACCCAGGATCACCACCTGAGCCCAAATCAGATGCTTAATGGACTGAGCCACCCAGTTGCCCCATCCATCTTCCTTCTAAACACCGGCCAGGCCGGCACCTCTGACCCTTCCCCCACAGAGTCTGTGTCACCCAGGCATTCTTATACCAGAAATCTCAGCACCCCTCTCCCCCCGCCCCACTTTCTGGTGCCCCTGATAAGCTGTCACCACCTCTTGTTGGTTCCCACTACCAAAGGATCTCCAGTATTTCACTTCCCTCCACCTCCAGGCCATCATCCTAGCCCCAGCCCCCACCACCTGTTTCTTCAACTACTGTAATAATCTAGTTGCTTTTTCTACTTCCTTTTGGGTGCGTTACAACCAACTGGCCATACACGAGCCAGAATGGTGTTTTTCCAATGTGAATTTTATCATATCTCTGTCCCCACTTCTTCCTGATTCATTCAGGAAAAAAATACAGATTCCTCATAATGTTCTACAAAGACCTGAGTTCTTTTCCTGTCTCTTCTTTCCTTGCTTGCCCTTCTGTGTCATACTGGCCTCCTTTTTTGGTCCTCAGGCAAGCTAAGACATCTTCCACTTCAGGGCCTTTGCACATCTCTTCCTGCCCATCCGCTGCTCTGCCCCCTCCCCTGCTGTGTGCAGAGCTCAGGGCTCAGCTTCAAGAGTCTCGCTTATACCACGTATCCCATAACACAGGCACGTGATCTCAGCTCCCTCTTCACTCTGCTTTATGCTCCTTATAAAAATTTGCAACTATTTATTCATTTGGTAGTTTATTTGGTATTATCTCTTAAAAGGCAGGAACAATGTCACCTTGCTCACGATTGAATTCTCAGTGACTGTCACTGTCTACAGGCGCATAGTAGGGGCACAATAAATATCAGTTGGATTATTTAATACAAATAAATATTGTAATCTGGACTTTAGTACTTATGCTGCTGTAATTTTTGACTTATTTTATGATTGCATAATTTTGTTTATGTTCTCACACCCTTTTAACAGCATCCACATATTTTAAAACTTAAACACCAGCATGAAATTTACAGGTAAATCATAAATTTGTAATGTAGTACAGATTTAGTGCTAGATAACAAACCAAGCTATTATTTGAATTTCAAAAATGGGAAGGCTTTAATATTTGATAGGCACTGAGTGTACCAAGGTATTCAGCTGGCTAATAGAATTATGATTGATCTGAATTGTGAAGAGAGCATCATTTCTGTCTCTCCCCGTGCAGAAAATCAAACAGAGAAGAGGTCTTACCTAAAGGGAGATTGACTGATCTTACACTTGTAGGTGTTAACCAAGAACAGAATTTTTCCATTTGAGCAAGAAGATAGATCTCTATAAATGACATTTATTTTAAAACTGCATGTTTTGCATTTTGAAAATGGGTTCTGTCGAACCTTTATATACATTTCACCACTATGTATTATTCGTGATATTAATAGCTCATCATGGTGATATAAAAAATAACGTATATGATATTTAGGGAGATGCACGGTTAATGTTAAACCAACTGTGCCTAACCAAAGAGTAGCAATTCCAAATAAAAGCTCATCTGAGTTTTTTATCTTTTCGCTGTTTTCCGTACCCCTTTCTGTATGACTAGTGAAACACAATTACATCCCCTTTTGAAGGACTAACTCTAACATAATGACATATTTGGTGTACCTAGATCTTAAGCATCTTGCATTATGATGGTCAAACCAGACTTATTGACTCCTCCATTCAATCAATTCAAAGGACAGAATTTTCAATACTGACTTTTAAAATATTAACTCACTTATGGATTTCGCAGGGAGAAAAAAAAGTCCTTGATATACCTCATTTATAGCTACTTGAAATGACCAGCCCTTCTAACTTATTAGTTTCAACAATTATTCAGAAATAGAAGTCAATTAGAAGTTCCAATAGAAAGCATGAAAAGAAATTTCCCTGGGGAATAAATGTGTTTCTTGGTAGTGTTGCTAAGTCAATTAAATTACAGCCCATATTTTGCCAAGATGAAAAAACTCTCAACATGTTCATGTAATAAAGAAAAAGAATGGGCTCCCAGGCCTTATAAGTCAGAAGGACAAACAATTTTGTCCTAACTAAATATGTATATATGTGTACAACTTACACTTGTGCTATTTTTATTAATGTCCAATTAATTTAAAATGTCACTCAAATTATATTGCCTCAAACAAGCTATCCCTCTATTTATAGAAAAGGATTAGCTATCATATCAAAGGCAATGCAAACACAGAAGAATACAAATTCAGCATTCTGTATAAAGATGTGAAAACACTGGGCTTTTAAAAAAAAAATCAGTTGAGGGGCGCCTGGGCGGCTCAGTCTGTTGAACATCAGATTCTTGATTTTGGCTCAGGTCAAGATCCCAGGGTCATGGGATCAAGCCCTGTGTCTAGCTTTGCACTGAGCATGGAGTCTGCTTAAGATTCTCTCTCTCTCTCTCTCTCTCTCTCTCTCTCGCACAAGTGCACACGCTTTCTCTCTCTAAAAAAAAAATCATTAATTAAAATTAAAAAATCAGTTGAGTTCATCTCTTTTTTGTTTCTCAAAGCATGGTTTTCACTTCCTGAAGGCCAGAGATGAAGGAGCAGGAAGGGGTGAACAGTGTAGACAAGGGAACCACTGATAAGAGAGTTTCTGGATCTAACTACATGCATCATTAAAGTGGGAGAGGAGGGCCTAGATCTGAACGGGTAGGCCCTACCTCTCCCCTCCACAACCACTGCCTAATTCATGTATCTGCCCTGCAGTGTAGACTATTGCAGAGCGCCACAAGGAAGGGATTTTTTTTCTTTTTCCCTCCTTATGATAAGAGATACAGATGAAGGAGGGCAGCAAAGCCCAGGACCCTGGATAAAATTCAAAGGCTAGATTTGGAAGACTTAGTGAAAATGTTCATGCATTAAAAAATTACTAGGAACCACCTCTTAGAAATCCATCCTGCAAATAATTACTTTCCTTCCTCCTGGAAAGCACTGGAATGCTGTCTACTTTAACATGTACACATGTTGTATAACATGTATATTTACATATAAGTGTGCATGCACCTGTACATGCGCATATGTGTGCAGGCATGCCTACGTACAGAGTGGGCGCCTTGCCAGTTGCCGTGTGGTTTACAGAGATGCGCGGCCCCTGGCTTCCCGGATTCTACGGTTGTCGGAGAAATGAGCTGCGCTGCTCAAGCCAGGTACAGGGACATGAGCCTGCGCAGGTGGACCCTGCTGGGTTAGCAAGACATCATCATTGCTGGACCAGCTGCCTGGTCCTGAACCCCGGCTGCTGAGAGTCACCTGTTGAACCCGTAGGAGGAATCCCTGCCCTGGGGTGGTCCAGCAGGACCCTCCGTCTCTGTTCCCCGGTGAAGATGTCTCCGGCTGCTCAGGGAGCTTTGCTGATCTCCGTTTTTTACGGTCATTCTTTCCTGCATGGTGGCATCCCCTCTGCAGCAGGGAGGACCACAGAGAGCTTTCACTTTAAACTGGGGACTAAATGGCACCTGAGCACCACAACTGTCCCCCCATCCTCCTCTTAAATGTTCGGAAGGAGGCTTTCCACTCTCAAGAGCCGGAGCGCAAGGGAAATTATTTTCGAGGTGAGGAACTCCAGAGAAGCCGCGGCATCTGGCTCTCCATACACTTGGTGGCATGGCCTCCCAGCAGCCCCGTTTCGCTTTTGCCCCATTAGAAGAACCCACAGAAGAGAACTGAGTCTTAATTACTGCCACTCTCAAGTGGCCCAACAAGGGCCCGTGCCCGGACCAGGACGCAATCCGCCGCGCTGGCACCCCCTCCATGGACCGGCACCTGACTTGGCAGAGGGCAGCAAACCAAGCCCTTTGGAAAGATGAGCCGTTTTCCTGAGCACCGGTCAAAGCGTGGATTAAAGCGTGAGGCCAATCTTTTTCTTTAGATTACCTTTACGTTCTGTACTCTGGGGGCATAGGGAAGTTTATAGTCTGGGTTTCATTCTCCTGTACACACGTGTAGTACATAGACAAAGACCTGTAAGAGGGTGACTCAGGATTGGCAAAAAGGAAAGAAAAGAGAGGCGTATCTTCTTCACTCAACGGATATGCTTCTGTGTTTACCAACACTTGTGAATAAATATATCGTGCCCATCCCTAAACATGTAACATGTCTTTGTCCGTGCACACATGGGCTGTAGATGCTTTGCCAAAACTTAGAAGAGCGTGTGTTGTGATGTCCCAGGTCTGTTGTAAAAGGGAAGCCACATAAGGGTTAGCTCGGTCTGGGGCAGGCTCTGTGCCGTTTCCTCCTTAAAGCTGATTCTACCCGGTGTGTTTCTGGCCTCAGGACTGTGTAACGCACCTCAATGAGACGCCTCACAAACAAGAATGAGCCCCAAAAATAAATTCACAGAAGCCACCTCATTCAGGTGACATTTCTTCTGTTTATTAAGAATTGTACTGTTCGGCACCTGCATGAAAGCCAGGAAACTCACATGAAGGTACGTTTTCATTAACTACACGCTCAAGATACTCATTGGAGAATTCCACCAAATTCCATTAAATTCTGGTACTCCGCTCAGTAAATAGCCATGAAAACACCATGGTACTTAGAGCAAATCCTCAATCCCCTGCTAACACCTTATATTACAGCTGTCTAATTACCACATTTTGCAGTAACCTTGTGGGACTTCCACAGGTAATTAGAACTCTAGAGCTTTTCTGCAGTAATCCAGTAAGGACCTCTTAACTAGAAAGGATTATGCACTACCAATATTGTTGTGCCCACGTGTTTTCTGCAGTTAATTGTTTCAATTAATATTTGGCATCACGACAGCATCTCCTGAAGCTTCATATACACGACAGTTCATGACTCAAGGTGGAGGTGAACACATTGCCTTCGTGTCAATCTCCCCCCACATCCATCCATCCATCTCTCTCTCCCCCTCTGTCTCCACTTTTTTTTTTCCAGTGACCAGTATTCTGATGAGGAAAAAAAAACATACAACCTCATATCCCCTCAATTGCATTCTCTTTGTGTGAATTAAGATGATTTTTCTGTAGTTTCTCTTTAGGCAGCAGGTAGGCATCTGAACTGGTTATAACTTTCATTCTGTTCTAGAAATCTTAAAAAAGAAAACTGGGAACTGGCGATAGTTTCTTCTTGTCACAATTTCTCTTCCCTCCTCCAAGCAGCACACGCTTGTAGGACAGGGACCTTGTTGTTGTATACTTGAATCATCAGGGTCCAGCACATAGTATGAGCTCAGTAAACTGCCACCAACTCAGTAGAAATTTGTATTTTCCCAGTGCTTTATATAGAGAACTGTCAGAAAACATGTGATGAGCGCTTCCAAATCAATTGAAAATGCTTCTGCAATAATATGTCATGGATACCTCAACATAAAATTGGAAAGTTAGAGTTATATTTACAGATAAGATCCTTGCCAAGGTGATCACTTGTATCAGCTTCTTTTACACGCGCACACACACACGTGCGCGTGCAAATTCCTTTCACCCAACAGTCGCAGCTCTCTTACTCAGTGAGCTCTCCAGGTCTGTCTTCCTGTTCTCTCCTTGTCTTTTCTGTGTGTATTTGAGTGTTAAGCTGAGGGAGAATCTGGACATAGACCCAACCAATTGCCACCTAGTTATGAAGTAACGACTTGCCTTTTTGCCCACAGTCTCTTTCTGCCCCCATAAACTAGGCTCCCCAGAAGTGACCCAGGATGATGGCGAATGGGCAGTTCTGCCCTTGGAGAACCCCTACAAAAACTCTCCATTGTAGCACATATGCACAGCACAGTAAGAAGATCCTGGGTTTTGCTGGCAGGGAGACTTGTATGTGAACCTCAGTACTACTTTAGGACATTTCTTGGCCTCTGAATCTGTTTTTTCATCATTAAGATGAGGATGAAAATTCCTGCTTCACAGAGAGCATAGAGACATCCAGGGAGACATGTGTGGATCTTAGTAGGTTCTTAATGAATTCCAGGTTTCTGTCTGTGCATTTCCACCACATAATGCCTTGTCCTTTGGGAGTCAGGACCCTCCTGATGAATACACCTCTTTCCTCTTGGAAGAGGACCCCACAGGGAGGTGTTCCCAGGATCCCCGAGTCTCAGTTTGTGGCTGGAGCAGGGGCTGTGGTTCAGCCTTCACGGGGAGGTTTGCAAAATGTCTGCCATCAGCTTAATCATATTACAGTCCTAATTGAATGCACACCAGGCTGCCACAATCATGCTTTATGTCTAATTGACTGGAAAAAATGATCACTTGTTCTTCCCATCAGGCTCGTGTAGGGACATCAGACTTCACTCACCCCTGAGCCCACCTGCACCCTTCCTCTCACCATCCCCTCCTACCTGGCGAGTCCATTACATGGGGGACCCAGTCTCACATCATCGCCTTTGAGGAGGGTGTTAATTGCATGCTGCCTTTGTTGCATCCTGAGTTAAAGATTCGCCCAGGCCAGGATCTCCACCTGTTCTCATGAGAATTCCCTCGGTTTCCCTTCATCTTACTAGCAATTGTAGAGTCTCCTTATTTGTGGCACCTTTCTACACCCATGCATGCACAACACATATGTTTATTTTCTGTGATTTTATTGGCATGATTTGTGGCAGAGAAGGGTAGATGGTTGTTATATATTGCAGAATGAAGTCTTGGACTTCATCCAAAACCAAGGCCCTAGAAGAGAAGATCTCGCCAACTTATCAAAACATAGAACTTTGATTAAACAACTTTAGGACCTTCAAAAGGAAAGCTTTTCTTTGCCATATTCTTTATACAGAGCAAACTGGTGCCACATGGAAATTGTTTGGTTAGATTTCGTTAATATTATAAAATCGAGAAGACCATGAATGGACACATTTCTCTGCATGCCAAAATCATAGCTTATTTCTTGTTCCAAATGAAGCATTTTAAATCATCTTACTGCCTGCCGTTTTTCATGTCGTCAAATTTTTTTTAAATAAAGATTATAGCACTTATATTGAAAAACAAAATAGTTTTTCAGAAAAGTAGTAAACAGCGACTCTTGCAAACTAAGCCATTATTTGTTTTCTTAACTGGTTGAACTAAGAAAATATGAATAACATAATAAATAAAATTGAGGTTTCAATTTTTTTCCATTTACTTTGGGCCCCAAGTAATGAAACCTTTATTCCAGATTGCATCTCAGAAAGCTTTGTGCCCAGTTCAAAAGCAGGCAGGCCGTCGCTGTGATGTTCTGGGGACAGAAGGATAGACATTCGGGGATTTCCTCAGGCAGGACTTGATATCTCTCTCTCTCTCTCTCTCTCTCTCTCTCTCTCTCTCTCTCTCTCATTTTATTTTATTATTCAGAAAGCCAACATATTTCCACCCTGGTACTATTCCCTAAACTTATCTTCTGAAGCAGCTCACCCTCCTTTCTTTTTTTAAAATGTAGTCATTTCTAATCTGACTCGTGTGAAAACAGAAAGAAATTATAAAAGCAAACTCACATAGGAAAATATACTCCACCTGATCAATACTGAACCCCTCTTGACAGCCCAGCAAGAAAGAGTAAGAGCGAGGCAGACCCACCTCCCTCTGACAGGGCAGTGTGGACACCTACCAATGGGGGCAGCGGCCGACAGTGCCTTCCCTGGCCTTTGCCCTACTTGACGCTCTTGGGTTGTGCAGCAACACCATCACTCCTGATCACCTGCCACTTTCGTTCTCAGAATCTTCTGGTCCTGTTTCTTTTGTTGCCTTTAAAGGTGCCACATCCAGGTCTGAAAACTCTAGTGTCTTCAGTGGCCATCTGGTGAATGCACCGACTGCCCAAAAGGGGTTCACATTCCAACTGCAAAAGAGGTGTCAGTCCTCAGTCCATCATGGGGCTGCACAATTTTATCCAGCCTTTCTTCTTGTACCCCACCCGGTCGCTGGTCACATTAACATGCTCTGAACAGACTCCCTTTCCATGGCTCCACTCCTAGGTCCCCTGTCAGGGAATGCTTCTGACCTTGCTCAGAGCGGTTTTACTACTCAGGACCCTGGAAAGCCCACCACTTCCATGAAGCCTGCCCTACTACCTGTCCCTACTGAGGGTCCCCTCTCTCAACCCCCATCCTGCACACAGTCATTTCATTCTTTCATGTCTCCCTGATGAAAGCACCAATTCTTTTCAGGGAAGAAACAGAGCTCATATAACTCCTGTATTACCCACAATATCTTTTCATGGTTCCACATGCATTAAAATTGGAACTCTGCATTAAAAATCGGAGCTCTGGATTCAGACTGGAGTCAGATCTGAATAGTCCTGTGTTCAAATAGTCCTGTGTTCACATATCAGACAAACACGTGCATGAAACTAGACATCTTCTTTAATCCTCCTGTGCCTCAGTTTTCTCACCTGTCAAGCGGGCTGCTAGGGCTAATTGAGACAGTATAAGGTGCTGACTGCAGTGTCTAACATATATTCAGAGCTCAGCAGGCGGGGGCTTCTGCTGTTATTGTCGCTGTCATTATAATTGAAAGAGTGATTCCAAATGCCGCTGGCTTAGCTTTTGTTAGCATCTGAGCTGGAATTGCCTGTGGAAGGACCCTTTTCCGGCTTGTATTTCTTTTAGTCGCTTGACAAACCTTTATGGAACGCACCTGCCTACACATCATTCTTGAAGACAGGAGCGTTCAGATGGGGATGGAAAAACCAGGATTCAGTGCCGTTTGGGAGATTTCCCAGGTTTGTGAGCCAACCTGTTGGTCATCATTGCCTGATATAAGGAACATTGATCTTCTTCCTAATTGACTGACATATTTTCTAGAGAATAATGAGAATTAAAAGTATGGGATGCGAAGCTGACGTCAGGTGCCCTGTGGCCGGCATTTACTAAGAGGTGGTTTCTATCAACGAAATGGACCTTGTTGCTTCTCTGTGCTTGTCTAATATTGCCTCTCGCTTTTCTTTTTTTAACTTCGTGATAATTTCTTTTTTTAACTTCGTGATAATTCACAATGTGGCTCAGTCCAGGACAAGCATTTGGAAGCTGGCGTTCACATCTTTGCCCCAGCAGTGGCTATTTGCAGCCGTTAGGGCAGGGATCTGAACGTTTCAGATACAAAATGATTTCTGTGAGTATCACAATTCGAGGCCTGTTACACCCAGTTTGTAAAAAAAAAAAAAATAATAATAATAATGAACAAAATGAAACGAGCTCAGTTACTGAGTGACTGTTTCGAGTGGTTTTCAAACAGCAAACCGACATATGTACAAACAAACAGAACACAGCACGTACCCCCCCCTGCAGAGGAACTCTGCGGCCGCAACGGCAGGTAAGAAAGCAGGCGTGCTGGGGGAGAACGAGAGCAGGCTTCCCAGGGCCCCTCCACGTTGCCTTGCTTGAGGCCTCTGAGGTCAGGAGCCAAACCTCAGGGCTCCGTGGAACACAGTTTGGGAACCGCCCCTGGGTAGCCGGGTACAGCCCTGAGAACTACCTGTGTGGGGTATCATATCCATGTACCGAGGGGCCCTCTGCAGCCGGACTCATCAGGTTCTCCCTGCTCTCTTTGGTCGGAACTGTCTCCCCACTGTGAATGACCCTGTTGGTTACGCTCACTACCCTGTGCAGGTGAGCCGACCTGAGCATCCACATTGTTTCCCTCAAGAGCTGAAACTCAGAGAGCGGAGAGCCAGAGCTGACCGTGTGGGAAGCTCGGCCCCCCACGCAGAAGCCGCAGAAGCCGCTTCCAGCAGGTTCCAGCCCATTAACCATCTTTTCCTTCCATAAAGGCTCACCGCCCCGGGCAGTGTTCTAGGGCTTGGGGCGAACGAGGGGCCCCACGCCCTGCCTTGGGGGGCTCACCTGCCTTGGGCGGCAGGGGAGGAGGGACAGGTCTGACTTGCATGTTGCTGGCGGTGGTCATTATTCTGGGGTGAGAGAGAAAACAATGTAGCCGAGCGAGGAGGGACTGGATGCCAGCAGAGGAGCAGGCAGAATTTTCCACCCTCTGGAACATTCACACCAAATGTAATCTGTGAAAAAAAAAAAGTCTCCATTTAAACCAATAAGCGGTAACTTATTTTTAAAAAGCTGGTTTTATTATGGAAGCAGCGAGGGACTCGTGTGTGCCAGATGCATCTTAGAGAGGCTTATGCCGGGACGCAGCAAAGCCTCAGAACCAGGACTGATGTTGAGCCCAGGCTCTTCCCTCACAGACTCCCAGCCCTAATGAAAGGGTGGAGCCGGCTGTCAGTCACGGGACAGGCAGACCCTCCGTCCGCCTCCTGCAGCTGTGCCTCCGGCATTTGTCCCTTCCTCCACACAAAATGCACCTGGACGGCACCGCCTGCCCGAGGGTTGCGAGAAGGAAACGGCCACCCTGTGAAATCGCCTGGTGCAATTCCAAGGCTCAGTAAGGCTACCTTCCTTTTTTTTTTTTCTTTTCTGAAGTTTATTTTTACTTTTTGAGAGAGGGAGACAGAGAGAGAGAGAGCGGATGAAGGGCAGAGAGAGACAGAGACAGAGGAAGACAGAGAATCCCAAGCAGGCTCCACACTGTCAACTCAGAGCCCTATGTGGGGCTTGAACTCACAAACTATGAGATCATGACATGTGCAGAAACCAAGAGTCAGATGTGTAACCGACTAAGCCAGCCAGGCATCCCAAGACTACCTGTGTTTATCTCCTGGAGTTTTAGGTTTCTCATTAGCAAAGGGAAGGGGAGGAACAAGTTGGTAACTTTGAACCCTTTGAGCTTGAACTTCTCTTGAATCTGTGAGAGTTTTGCTAACAAACGGTGCCCACTTCTTGCTTTTCAAGTTGAGCTTGTGAAGGTCTTGGAGGTAGTTCAAGGGCACACATGAAGATCATGTTGTTTTAAAATTCCTTTAATGTTTGTTTATTCTTGAGAGAAAGAGACAGAGCATGAGTGAGGGAGGAGCAGAGGGAAAGAGGGAGACACAGAATCCGAAGCAGGCTCCAGGCTCCGAGTTGTCAGCACCGAGCCCGACGCAGGGCTTGAACCCAGGAACCGTGAGATCCTGACCTGAGCCAAAGTCGGATGCTTAACTGACTGAGCCACCCAGGTGCCCCAAGATCATATTGTTTTAAATGTGCCATATTGAATCTACTGGGTAACACACAATATAGAATTATTTGGGGCATGGTTCTTACCGATTTGAGGTGGTGTAAATAATCTTCTTCCCAAGGCAAACAGGTTGAATTAGAAACTGTAGCTCTATACTCAATACCAGGAGTGTCCCCAAACATATTCCACCTTCAGGTGGTTCTCACTGCTCAGACCTCCTGCTCAGAACAAGCAGACCTTCCAGGCCCATGGGGATCATGCCGCCTTGGAGCTGAGAGCACCGATTGCCTCCGGAAAGACGGGAGCCCCACAGGATGCTGTCAGGGACATAAACACTGTCTCCAGGTTGATACTGCACAAGATGCTTTGATCTTCTGATTCCTGGTCCATTCTAAGACAGCTGCAACTTCTGTGTCATCCCCTTTTAGTTCGCTTACTCTGTCTCTGAGATGTTTCCTTTCAAATATCTCGTTACCACTGGAGATGGTTCCTATTCTCAGACTTTGTTTCTGAGGGTTTTTAATCAGGTCCTCAGGGTGACAATTAGAGGTCCTGACCACTGAATAAATCCATTGAATTACCCTCCATGAATACAAGCTGTTGGAGAAACTGTCTAATTATATGACAGATGCTTTTAAACTTCTCAGAGTAGACAGAGTCTCCTGAAAGATATCAAGGATAGTGTCAAGTTTGGAATCAAGCATGGACCCCAGAGAACAGGCTCAGTTAGGAATGAAAATACATGGCTGTGGACACACTAGCAAACGTGTTAGGGTAAATTCTGGACTGACAGGGTAGTTATCAATTATTTGCAAATTTACCCAGTTATTCATAAACTAGATTAATCAGTGTGGTAAAGCCCTTGAACTGTCCATTCAGGTGAGAGAGTGAGACAGCTTTGTGCATCTGGAAACTCCACTTGTTCGCTGGAGATCAGGATGTGGTCTACCTCATCTGCTTCTCGATCACACAGGCCTATCGTCTGCTTTTTGATAGGTGTTCTGCTTTCCTGTTTTCACTGCAAGTTGTTGCACTGACTGATAAATTCTTCTCTGGTGATCAACAGGTCAAAGGTCTTGGGATCTTCTGTATTTAGTCAGCAAGGCTCAAACAGAAAAGCTCAGGCTCTCTGACTGTTGCACGCATTGTCTCACCGCAAAGCAGCCTGCCTGAGTGTCAGGTATTTGTTGTAGTTGTAAAACTTACACCTGACTCAGCTACCACATCCAGTTTCTAAAATGTGTTCACTGATGTTGGAAACAGCCCCTTCAGCATTACCGCTCAAGAAATTGCGGCTGATGCAGGCAGAAGTCAGGGGCTTCTCTGTGTGTGGACCAGGTGATCAGAGACTGCCCAGGGGAAACCGAGGCAGAGAAGTCACAAGCCAGAGTCCTGAAGTTCACGGAAAACTGAGGTGGGGCAGGTGGCGGTGATAAACTGTACAGAGGGGCTCTGGTCTCATGAATTAGAAGGACTGGCCTTGTATAGACATAGTTGAAACAGAACAGGACCACCAGCAACAATAGCACCCTCAAATTCGAAGAAATATGTGTACTAATAATCCGTAAAGACAGCCTTGGTCCCCCAGGTGCTATTTTTAATATTTCAAAAGAGCTTAAAGGAAAGTGTTCCTTTTCCTTTAGAGGGCTACACGGCATAACTGAAATGTCACGTTGCTTTGGGCAGAAATTATATCAACTCAGATGATACTAGTTAACTCAGGCTGACCTAAAGTCCCCCCTAATAGTTGCATGTGTCTTTGACATAGAAAAGGAGAGAAAGAAAGAAAAGGAGAGAGAAAAGAGAAAGAGAGGAAAGTACTTAAATATTGTTTATTTGGCAGACAAACATCTTTTATTTTTTTTAATGTTAATTCATTTTGAGAGGGGGGGGAGAGAGAGAGAGAGAGAGAGACTGAGCTCAAGTGGGGTAGGGGCAGGGAGAGAGGGAGACACAGAATCTGAAGCAGGCTCCAGGCTCCTAGCTGTCAGTACCGGGGCTGGAACTCACCAACCTTAAGATCATGACCTGAGCGGAAGTCGGACGCTTAACGGGCTGAGCAATCCAGACACCCCTCTACAAACATCTTTTAAAGACAATGGTTTGGAAAAGTAGTGGAAGGGACTCTTGGTTGTCACAGACTTTCAACCCGTGTAGACTTTCTTCCAGATTAAATTATATACAGAGCTATTACACTTACATCTGTTTAATTTTTGTGATTCACATAAAAATCGCCAATTTTACAAATGAAAGGAACTTAAAATAATAGTGCCCCCCCCCCTTTATTTACAACTGAAGGAATTCAGATCCAGTGAGGTCAAAGGAGTTAAGTCACCAGAAGGTACCAGCCCATCCGTGTCTCCTGATTTCCAGTGAACACTTCTACCTTAACCCAAACCTTCTTATCTGACCATTATACATCTATTTCCCGCAGTTTAACTTAACATTTTTTCCTCTTCTCCAATACTTAGTTGCCTTACTAGATTCCCTAGTGTAGATACTTGGCAAGATTGATCGTAGGCAGATTGCAGCCAATAAAATATTGATGTGGGTCAGCACCTAGATTTAATTTTGGATCCAACTGGGTGGCTGCAAATATAGCCAGCCTGCCTGCTGGGGAAGCCTATCTGCAAGTCTGAGATGGATGTGAAAAGCCATAAACGGGAAATGCAAATCTCGCGGGAACTGCACCCCAGGGGTGTATCGGGCACAGCCCGTATCCACAGCCTCACACGCTAGTTCCCCATCAACTCTGCTTGGCGCCGGGTCCAGAGCCCACCTTCCTCCAGAATCTCAGCGTGTGTGACAGCCGGTGGCTTTAGGAGCATGTGGTCCCCGTGCTTTTATTTTCCAGAGACACACTTTTCCCTTGGCTGGGTTATATTAAAGATGGTAATACCATGTTCTTTTGACCCCCCCCCCCCCCCTCAGTACTAGATCCATTTCAGGGAATTTTCCGATTTACAAAAGCTGAGCCAACGGTCATAACATAAGAATGAAGAATACAGAGAGCAGAAAGGCAGATGTGAAGATGCAGTAAGCATGCCTGGTCCTTTGCAGCACCCTATGCTACATTCATCTATTTGCTCTAATATGCCGTAAAATGATAAAGGTTCATCTTCCCAAATTAAATTCCTAAAATAGCTACCCACTTAGTACTAACTGACTCCATCTTGATAGGTGAAGCTTCAGTGTTACTTTTCAAAGGGATAAAGACTTCTTTTCCATTTTTTAAATAATAAAATCTAAGAAGGAGGAATCGGCTGCGTTTTAAGAAAAATCTGCTTCCTAATCTCACTTTTGAACTCACTTTTGAACAGGAGTCAAATCTCACATCTGCTACTCTCGATGTTGAAGTAGATTTATATAGGAGGGCTTGTTAAAAGTATTTTTTTCAAAGACATTATTTATTTTAAAGGCATGCAAATATGGTCTTTCCGAGCTATAAAAGTAACTTAGTGGGTTGCATTTAATATGTAATATATCAGATGTAAAATGGAGTATTCTGAGACTTGAGTCCATTTCTTTTAGAAGCCAGAAATCACATCCTTCCCCGAAGAGTTCTCTCCTGTTTGATGCTGTCCCTCCCGTGGCTTCTGTGATTGTCCGCCATGTTTATGGAATACTCGCACATTGTAATGGTTAAGGGCTTGGGTTCTGGACAGTCCAAGGCCCCACCACTTTGTACCTGTAAAATCTCCTTGGGCCTCACTTTCTGTATGTTTAAAATGGGGGTAATAACAGAAGGTACTTCAAAGGGTTAGTAAAAGGTTTTCATGAGTTAATGTATTTGAAGCATGTCCACTATTGATTGGCACAATCTAAGAGTTCAAAAAGATTCTAATCATTCTTATCATTGCTTTTGTCCTTATTTCTATCCATATTTTATCTCCCTTATTAAATTAAAGCTTCTTAAAAGTCTTATATCCCCCTAAATATCTTGCAAATCTTTCCTTTCCATCCTTAGCCTCTG